>NC_051863.1:26970490-27329490 GCF_015732765.1 Culex quinquefasciatus
ACGCACTTTGCCTATACCTTTAACATGGGCTGTCACAAACCCCCTCCCCCTATTCATGGACGTAATTTTTGAACAAACCCTAAGCCTACGTCATGAGCTCATAGTTTGTGTTCCAGGGAACAACTTTACCCAAGAGTGCGAAAAGATTCGTCCACTATTAAGAATATTACAGAATTTATAACACCGCCGCTGAAATCTTCATTTTTTTCTTCACCCTCCTCTGGCAGCGCTTGCTGCTACTGCAGAAAAGTTTGAGGCATGCGTCGCGACGCTCATGTTACCAAGCAAGCTGATGGTTGCCAGAAGAGCTTGAAGAAAACATTGCAGTTTGCGGTGTTATAAATTCTGGGAGAATATTTTTGCACTCTTTGGCAAAGTTGTTCTCTGGAAGACGGACTATGAGCTCATGAAGTTTTGTTTTTTTTTTAAATTCACGGTCAAATTTGCTTCATCATTACGATATTACCTGTGTAAATCGATGACTAATTAGAAGGTGCCCATTTCATGTAAAATTTGCCTCAAAATAGGCCAACCTGCACTCGCAATCATCAACAGTCCCCTTGCTAACCACCGCTAAATAGTTCAACCTTATGGCAGAGTCTCACATCCAAGGACAATCAATCCCCTCTCTTGAAAGCAGACGGGGTAACAATTATCACCACCCAATCGTCACGAGGCTTAAAACAACGAAGCAGGAAATCCCACCGTCAGCACTCACTGCACTGCTCACGAGTTGGTGACGCAAAGTGAGACTTATTTTATGACCTCCCAAATTGCGGTTAACGCTTTTTCTCTTTTATTTCCTGCACTTTTGGATAGTTATTAAGAGTGCGTGCAGTGTCTTGGTAGAGTTGACAAAACTTAAAAAAAAGTTTCAATGTATAAGACTATTGTAATAAACCCTTCTGAAATGTTTCAATCGTTTCTTCATCACAAAAAAACGCCACAAAATCGCGCTCACAATCGCTCCGATGCAATCGATGCAAGTGCGATGGCAGACGAACTGAAGAGTGCACCACAGCAGGAAGGTCAGCCATAAAGCAGAGGAGGGCAATAAAACAAAAAGTTTGGCCAAATCGTCTGCCGGCCTGATGACGACTTGGAATTCGGTGGTGAGTCCCGGCGATGGCGGCCAGACGGAACAGTGATTTGATTTCATTAGCAGAAAACAAACAGATACAGACACACGGCACGGTTTAGTTGCAGTGTTTCAGACTCTGGGGGTTGGACAAGACGAAGAAAGAGGGAATAATTAGTCAACAACGACGCGTGATAATCAGGACATGACGGCTAGACTTGGGCAACGTGGCACGGTTTTTCGGAGGTGGAGTTTTATTGGGTCCAAATTTGGTGATGTGAACTTTGGGAAACGACGATGCACATTGCACATTGAACATTTTAAATATATATTGAATGACCTATTTGATGATATTATGGTTTTTGCAAACTAGTAATTTATGTTGAGCCTGTCGAACTTTATCAAACACAAAATTATCAAAGTATTCAAAACGTATCTGCATGAAATCACAGTTAACCAATATACCAGGACCAATATACCAGCCTTAGGATACTTTTATTTTTTTAAGTTAAACTATCCCGGACAGACGATAATAACAAAATTAATAATATTTCAATAACAAATCCTGTTAAAATAACAAAAAGTAATATTATTTTATCCTGAACTTCAACTTCAAGAAGAAAAAATAATAACAGTTTCTGATAAAATAACGAGATTTGGTATTGAAGTGATATTATACTGAAAATGTTTAATAACACGCTAATAAGAGGAAATGTTATACATTCCAAAAACTCTCCTAATAACAATATTTGTTATTCGTTTGTTATTCTGACTTAGAAATAAAATTACCATAAATCGCACAAATGGAAATGTTTCTAAGTGTCCATAACACCATCAGTTATTATTTTTTTCTTTTGCTAAATATGTTTAGATCTTTGATATAATTTTGTCCAATTTCGTCGGGGTCATTACTTTGGCCATGAAATTGGGTCCTTAAGCTAAATTTATTTGAAAAAGTTGAAAATTTGAATGTTGATTTTTTTTAAATTATTTGATAGGGTATATTATTTGATTATTTGATAGGGTATATCAGGACTTTGCTAAAATTGGCTAGAACTATGGGAAATTTTTGGCCATTTTCGTCGGGGTCATTATTTTTGCCATGAAATGGGGTTCTTAAGCTACAATTAATCTAAAAAGTTGAAATTTTGAAAGTTGTTTTTTTTTATCATTTGATATACCCACTCTAAGGGACTTTACTAAAATTGGCTAGAACTATGGAATAATTTTGACCAATTTAATCGTGGTCATTTATTTAACCATAAAATGGGGTCCTTAAGCTTAAATTATTCAAAAACGTTGAAATTTTGAGAGTTGATTTTTTTAATTATTTGTTATGCCCCCTAAGGGGCTTTGTTTAAAATGGCTTATACTATGGGATAATTTTGACCATTCGTCAGGGTCATTAATTTGACAATGAAATGGGGTCCTTAAGCTAAAATTATTCTAAAAAGTTGGAAATTTGAAAATGGATTTTTTTAATTATTTGATATACCCCCTAAAGGACTTTGCTAAAATTGGATAAAACTATGGAATAATTTTGACCAATTTAATCGAGATCATTTAATTAACCATGAAATAAGGTCCTTAAGCTTAAATTAATCTGATGAAATAAACTTTTGAAAGCTGATTTTTTAAGGTTTGTTATATTCTCTAAGGGAATTGATTTATTTATTGAGAATTTTTGAAATGTGAATAACAAAAACTGTTATTTTTTTCACAGAGCGAGGAAGTCGGAGCTGACGTTGAAGTTCGAGCTGGAGTGAGACCTCAGAGACGGCATCGGATTCAGCTAATTTTCAGCAACTTTCTCACTTGGAGTCGAAATCTGTGAAGTCGGGTAATTTTGGAGAGCTGAAGTCGGCGTAGACGTCATATCCTGCATTCAGAGTCGGAGTTGTCTTCCAAGAATGGATTCAAAGTCGCTTGAAGTAACCCGACTCTGCAGCCCTGACTAGTACAGAAGAGTTATGGCAACTGCAGGTTTATTTGCATACCAAAACAATAACTTATTTTGTTATTATGCTGCTCCACCTCTCCGCACAAAATAACAAATCTTGTTATTCCTTCATGATTCCTTCTTTGTTATTGGTTTGTTATTGGTTTGTTATTGAAATAACAACATAATAACAGTTTAAGTTATTCTTCGAACAAATCTTTGTTATTGATTTTTGTTATTTTAACAACTAATCCGATCATCCCAATAACATATTTCGATCTTCTCACAATATCAAAAACTGACCTTCCCAAGTTATTTCCGTCTGCTCGGGATCTAAGAACTTGTTCCTTTAAACTTGTTACAAATTTTAAAATAATTTACTTGCTCTTCCTTCAGACCAGAATCGAGTTTATGGGATGGGCTCAAAAATTTCTAAGTCACTACTTATCTTAAAACGGTGACATTTCATCAGCCCGACAAACTAACCTTTGTGTAATTAAAATAAATTAAAATCGCAATGGTGGCAATTACGCAAGCTGCAATTAAAGCCCTCTAAGATAGTCTTTGTAGTCAGTTTCCCTTGAAACGCTTCATCTGCCACTTTTATGCTCTCTGACATAATAATTTTCATTAGGCTCAACACCGACCGATTACCGGCGCAATTCACTCCATGTCAACCTTAAGCCTTAACGCAGGCACTTTAAAGCGGTGCCTCGTTTTGCTTCTTTGCCATTCCGCAAGTGAAAACTATCCCCACCCTTATTAGCCGGGCTGGGTTCCAAGTAGTCGTAAATATGTACGCCGAACATGCCGACCGGCAGCTCGGTGAAAATTATGCTCGAGAAAAATGCACAACCACTCACACACAGCTGCTTTGGGCCAACAGATGGAAGCATAAGGAAAATGAGCGGGAAACCGGCTCGAGCGTAGTGATTGGGTGTATGACGATCATGTTTGGGTTACTGGCTAGAGTTTAGCGGGAAATGGGGTGACTTTGGTCAGAAATAACGAAAAAACTAAAAGCTAAACTTAAAAAAATGAAATGATCAAAACATAAAGATAAAACTGATTTCTATTAATTCTGAATTGGGAATTCACCAATTTTTTGAACTCCTGAGTTCATAAATTTCTGAATTCATAAATTCCCATTTTCCTCAATTCCTGAATTCATACATTTCAAAATTACTATACTCCAGGATTCTGCAATTATCGAATTTCTAAATATCTGAATGTCTGAATTCCTAACATCCTAAATTCCAATAATTCTGAATTTGAAAATTACCAAATTCCCAAACTCAAGAATTCATAAATACGGAAATTTAAAAATTTCAAATATCCATATTCCAAAAATTGTTAAAATTTCTAAAATTCATAAAATTTATAAAATCAATAAAATTTTGAAAATTTTAAATTAAGACTAGCATTTTAAATGGGCATAATATTCAATATTTGGCCCTTTCAAAATGTTAGTTTTGATTAAAAAAATTTCAAAATATTTTTTTTCGAAAAGATCGGAAAATTTCACGAATGTTTCATATATTAACATTGAAAATCAGACCATTTATTGCTGAGATATCGTCATTAGAAAAATGTGGGTTGTTTTGGTGAGATTTAGAAAACTTCAATTTTCGTGTTTCTTTTTCTTTAAGCCGCTCTATCTCAGCAACCCGAGGTCCAATCTTCAATGTCTCTTAGACAATTTTATAGCAAATTTTCTGAACCTTTCAAAAAAAATATTTTTAGAATTGGTCACTCATGGTCACTATTTTAAAAAATTGAAAAACTGCAAATATTTCGCTAAAATCAAACTTTTGGTGGCTATATCTTGAAAACGGAGCCCTTTATCAAAAAATCTGGAGAGTACTTTTCGATTAAAAATTCAATTTTGCATTAAAAAGTAATGTCAAACTTGTTTTTGCATGAAACTTCATTTTTTTCCAAAAATCACTATTTTTTCAAAAATTCATAACTCGGCGGCAGATTTTTTGACCATGTTTCTCTATGGCTCAAAAGTTGCGGATTTTTGTCCCCTAAAACATATCAAAAAATCTCGAAAATCAAAAAATACGCATTTTGGGAAATTGAGTTTTAGTGAAAAAAAATTGATTAAAAAATCTGCAAAAAAAATTTTCCGTGTACCTATTTTTTCTCAATAGTCCTCAAAAATACCTACAACTTTGCCGAAGACACCAAATTGATCAGAAAACTCACTCAAAAGTTACAGCTGTTTGAATATGTACATACCATTTTTGTATGGACAGCAGCCAAAATTGTATGGAGACTTGTATGAGTGAACCAATGACGCAAAATAGCTTATTTGGTCATAGGGAAGGCCCCCACAAAGTTTGAGTCAAATAAAAAAATACAAAAAATAAAAATGGTCGAAATCGGCCGATTTCGTAGAGAGTTGCTCATATGCAAAAACAGCAAGCTGAGAAAAACACATTCAAATTTTGTCCCACACATAAGGCTACGAGTTAATTTTTTGCGAAAACACTGGATAACGTAATGTAATTACAAAAATTACAAAAATTACAAAAATTACAAAAATTACAAAAATTACAAAAATTACAAAAATTACAAAAATTACAAAAATTACAAAAATAACAAAAATTACAAAAATTACAAAAATTACTAAAATTACAAAAATTACAAAAATTACAAAAATTACAAAAATTACAAAAATTACAAAAATTACAAAAATTACAAAAATTACAAAAATTACAAAAATTACAAAAATTACAAAAATTACAAAATTACAAAAATTACAAAAATTACAAAAATTACAAAAATTACAAAAATTACAAAAATTACAAAAATTACAAAAATTACAAAAATTACAAAAATTACAAAAATTACAAAAATTACAAAAATTACTAGAATTATTAAAATTACTAAAATTACTAAAATTACTAAAATTACTAAAATTACTAAAATTACTAAAATTACTAAAATTACTAAAATTACTAAAATTACTAAAATTACTAAAATTACTAAAATTACTAAAATTACTAAAATTACTAAAATTACTAAAATTACTAAAATTACTAAAATTACTAAAATTACTAAAATTACTAAAATTACTAAAATTACTAAAATTACTAAAATTACTAAAATTACTAAAATTACTAAAATTACTAAAATTACTAAAATTACTAAAATTACTAAAATTACTAAAATTACTAAAATTACTAAAATTACTAAAATTACTGAAATTACTAAAATTACTAAAATTACTAAAATTACTAAAATTACTAAAATTACTAAAATTACTAAAATTACTAAAATTACTAAAATTACTAAAATTACTAAAATTACTTAAATTACTTAAATTACTAAAACTACTAAAATTACTAAAATTACTAAAATTACTAAAATTACTAAAATTACTAAAATTACTAAAATTACTAAAATTACTAAAATTACTAAAATTACTAAAATTACTAAAATTACTAAAATTACTAAAATTACTAAAATTACTAAAATTACTAAAATTACTAAAATTACTAAAATTACTAAAATTACTAAAATTACTAAAATTACTAAAATTACTAAAATTACTAAAATTACTAAAATTACTAAAATTACTAAAATTACTAAAATTACTAAAATTACTAAAATTACTAAAATTTCTAAACTTACTATAATTACTAAAATTACTAAAATTACTAAAATTACTAAAATTACTAAAATTACTAAAATTACTAAAATTACTAAAATTTCTAAAATTACTAAAATTACTAAAATTACTAAAATTACTAAAATTACTAAAATTACTAAAATTACTAAAATTACTAAAATTACTAAAAATACTAAAATTACTAAAATTACTAAAATTACAAAAATTACTAAAATAACTAAAACTACTAAAATTACTAAAATTACTAAAATTACTAAAATTACTAAAATTACTAAAATTACTAAAATTACTTAAATTACTTAAATTACTTAAATTACTAAAATTACTTAAATTACTTAAATTACTTAAATTACTAAAATTACTAAAATTACTAAAATTACTAAAATTACTAAAATTACTAAAATTACTAAAATTACTAAAATTACTAAAATTACTAAAATTACTAAAATTACTAAAATTACTAAAATTACTAAAATTACTAAAATTACTCAAATTACTCAAATTACTAAAATAACTAAAATTACTTAAATTACTAAAATTACTAAAATTACCAAAATAACTAAAATTACTAAAATTACTTAAATTACTAAAATTACTTAAATTAATAAAATTCATAAATTACTAAAATTTCTAAACTTGTTTGCAAGAGCTGGTTTCTAGAAACAAATAATATAGGGGAGTTTGGGGTAATATGGAAAGTGGGGGTAATTTGGACACCCCTTTAAAAATCTTATTTTCTTCGGATATAAAGTTAAAATGGCAATTTAAGTGATAAGGCTAGTACTAGTAATGGCCTAGGAGTATGGACAAACCAAAAAACTTGGAATAAGTTGAGTAATTTTGTTATAATATGTAAAAGTTTCCAAATGCCGGTAGGCACTCCCTTAAGTTCTAATATTTGAGGGTTGGGAAATAAGGTTTTGCATGGATTATATAGCAAAAAAGTGGACAATATTAGTTTAAGAGGGGTTGCTTGGATGCCTCAGATATGTACGTATAAATATTGTGCATTTTATCAATTTTTATCATCAGAAATTGCAATTTTTGATAGAACATGCTATGGGGGTAATTTGGACATACCTGAAAGTCTACCTGTCAGGTAAAAAAAGGTAACTTTCATGGTCGGTTGAGTTTTTAAAGGGATTTAATTCAATTTAGAGGGATTTAAAATGTCAAAACACTCAAAAAGGAATGTGTGCAATAAGACTTTCACAAAACCCCTATTATTATTCTTATTATTTTTATTATTATTATTCTTCAACATGTGTCCAAATTACCCCACAAAAGGTGTCCATATCACCCCACAAGGTATGTCCATATTACCCCACAAGTCATGTCCAAATTACCCCACAAGGCACGTCCAAATTACCCCATAGGGGTATTCATATTACCCTCACATAAAAATGTGGGGGTAATTTGGACACCTTTTAATTTTTGCGATAAAAATGGGTTTTTCTTCAAAATTTATCGAAATGAATGAAATTTTTCCATTAAATATGGCCTCTATTATCCTCTGGTGTCATCCACATTCCTTTAAAATATCCATACAGCCCGTGGCAGAGCTATTTCCTTAGGGTGTCCAAATAACCCCACACTCCCCTAAGGGCTTCGTTTTGATACTGTTGAAAGATTTGCAGTAAAAGAATGTATTTAATGTCCTTATTTTGTTTGCTAAATTATTTTGTTAAACTTTTTTTAACTTTGCTTTGAATTTTAGGAGGGCCTCGTGGCGCGGTGGTTAGCGGCTTCGGCTGCCGATCCCTAAGTTGCTATGGGCGCGGGTTCGATTCCCGCCTTATCCTCCTGGCCTTCTATCGGATGGAGAAGTAAACGTGCGTAAAAGAGGTTTTGGGTGACTCACCACACATAACCTTCGGACGCTTAGAAATGAGCAGAAACTTGCAACAGAGCCCACAAAAGACCCGGGGGTCGTTGTGGTTTGGTTGAGCGTTTTAGCAGAATGCATTACTGTGAATACAAAGAGACGAGTTGAACAACTCGTCTCTTTGTATTCACACCCGGGGGTCGTTAAAGTGGATTGCTTTTTTTTAATTTTACTTGAAGTATTTCCAAATCACAAAGATATTTCAACATAATAAATTGAATAGCAAACCTAAAGAATTAAACTCAAAGTGGAGTTACTCAAATTCACCCCCAATCACGGTTTCGCCTATGCTGCCAGAAGCTCGATTTAAATAGTACACTGTACAAAAGTGGGTTTGCTAGCAGAGGTAGGAGGGAGGGGTCACCCCCTTCCCCATCCCTAACCCTCAAACGCCTTCTTTCTTCTTCAACTTGTTTTTCTTCACAAAGTTGGCACCCGGGCACCACCTCCCTGCTCCGAAGTGCCAGTTTTGGAGGGAAAATAGCCACAACAAAACGGGTTGTTGCAGTTTTACTACGAAGCCTGAGGGAGAGAGTGAGGTGGGTGTTGGGAGGGAAAAGAGGGGCAATGTTTAGGCCTCTGCTGCAAGCATAAACAACAACCCAAAAGTGGGATCTCCAAAGAGGGTGGTGGGGAAAAGGGGGGGTTGAGCAAAGTCGACGACGACGACATAAGAGGCCACTATTATGAAAGGAGAAGAAAATGAAGGGAAAAAAACACGCTACGCTTTGAGTGACTAGCTGTAGCTGCCCATTACAGTTATTTTCTAACTTTTTTCTTAGTTTCTTCTTTCATTGCACATTTGCTTCTTGTTGTTTTGCTTGGTGTTGTTTTCTGTAGTAAAGGCCTATGCACAGTTGGGGGGACTCTCACTAGACCCTTTGTGTGGCTTAGTTAAATGAGAAAGTGATTGCGTTTTTGAAAGTCAGAATTTTTCATGAGCACGAATTTTATATCTATTGTAATCCTTAAAACCAATTATAAAACTTTTCGTTCATAAAGAAAATCCTGACCACCCTGCTAGGTGCTCCAAATCAACCTTTTCCTCCCTTTTCGTGGTCCGTTGTTGTTGTTGAAGTCTCTCTGTGGACGGCAGCATCGTGAGGCGCACAAGTCGCAGCCAGTGGTGGAGCGATTTGCTTCTAAATTAAGCAAAACTAGTAATAATATACTAAATTACGCGCGGGAGCGAAAGGGGGTTCGGACGGGGTAGAGATCTTGGAAAACTTGTCCCCTCCCCACCAGATTGGCATGCTGGCCAGCTCAACCGCAGGCAGGTTGGCCGCGATGACCTGATTGTGTACGGCAATTATGTTGCCAGGAACTGATGGAGAAATTGCAATTATGCGTGAAAAAGGATTTTGTTAGCTTATACTAGCAACTGTTTTTATATTTCAACAAGTCTGAATTAATTCTGTACAAATATATTGTAGGTAAAAATATCAATGGAAGTATTCATGTTAAATTACACTGTCTAAATATTTTTTTTTAAAATTCAATGTGCATTGTGCACGTGTTTCTGGGGACCCCACAATCCATGGTTTGGTAATTTTATAGTTTTTTTGTAGGTCTGTGTTATATAATTGAGAAGTTTTTTTTTTCCATTTTGAGATTCTAAACTAACAAACAAAGCAAATTATTGATAACAGATTTAAATTATTTCCCTTAACATTCCAACTCCCAAGGCTCCAAAAAAGTTGGAACGGTAAATTTAAAAAAAAAACTTGTATAACCGATTGCAAACTATTGCATTTTATTTTAACTTTTTAGATTGGGTACTTTAAAATTTATTCCGACCAGTTTTTTTTTTAATGAAACGCGTTTGAGAGAAATTCGGTGGTATTGATGAACTTTTAAAAAATAGTAATGCGTTTTTGCTTTTGCTCAACAACCATGAAAGATGTTGTCTTCATATTCCAAAATTGTCAAACTTATGGACCCAATCCTGCAATAATCTGATTGTAAAAATACATACTTTATTGTATGTTGTTTTGTAAACAATACCCTAAGGGATGAATAATAAAATATATCGATAGTTCCCATGGTTTTAAAGATACTTAAATGTCTGTAACAAAAATCGTGGTGCAAAAGCTCTGCTTGATGTGTACCGTTAAGCATTTTTTTTCATTTTCCACTTGCTTTAAGGGAATATTTGGATAGTGTTTTGGGTTTGCCCATGCAAAAAAGTTTATTTTTAACTGTTATTTTGAAATTAATTGAAAACAAATTTTTCCAATAAAAAAATGACAAGGCATTTTGAAGCAAATCTCAGTTTATTTAAAAATGTTTTTATAAGTATGCAAGTCACAAGTTATCAAAGTGAACTTTTGAAGGCAAAGAATACCTCATAGTTTGTTTTTTAACCTCAAATTTCAAAATTTAACTAAATAATTGCTCAAAATTTTTTGGATACGCCATGAAACCAAATCGGCTGAGTGCACGTTTTTTTACTCAGCATGATTTGGTAGTTTTAACTAACTATATTAAAATTACCTATTCAATCGGTTTTGAACTGTCAAAGTGTTGTGCTTTGAAACCATGTAAAAATATTAAAATCAGTCGTAAAATGCCTCGTGAAAAGTATTATGTGATACTTTTTGTTTCAAAATTTTAAAATTATGATTGAATTTTCAAATAACAAGGCATCTTCCGACTTCGAACAAAGTCAAGCGATATAAGTTTTGAATAAAATTGGTAGAGGACTAATTTTTTTTTAATAAAATGCGCCATCCACAAACACAACGTGAACATGTCCATGCAAATTTTGACAAAAAACGCCATTGAGGTTTTGCAGCGTGACTGTGTTTCAAATGTAGGTGGCGCCAAAATGAGGTTACTTGCCAAAAATCGTATTCCTTTCTGCTGGATTGAAGAACAAAATCGCTTATTTCTCATGATTCCCTGCATCAATCTTAATGAAACTGGTTGCAAAAGACGAGAAAAATTTTTTGCTTTAGAATAATGAACATCAACTTTTGGGCGCGCAAAAATTTGTGACCTTTTTCTTTAAAAAACATGTTTTGGAACACGAAAAAATTAGTTTCCCCGTATATACCAATGAAATAAACAGTTATATAGTTGATAACAGATGTGTTAACGTATATTCAACAATTTGTATTGATTTTTGACAGACTTGCTTGCCAAATAGTCCAAATTACTATCTTTTTCTAAATCTACAGTTTTCTCATAGAAAAATCAAACAAATATTGAAAAGTTATACACCAAATTGTTGGAAATAATTTTTCTCATCCGAATCCGGCATAAGTTTTATAAAAATGTTGGTTAGGAAGGAAAAAACACATTTATTCTAAAAATCATAGGTTTACGCTATTTGTTCATAGGTGGCGACACGCGTCATTTAGTTTTGCTGCAAATTCTCTATCAAGTTGGTCAAAATAACTTTAGCAGTGTTGCCATTTTTTCGAATAATCATAGTTTTTAAATAGTAGTGTATACAACAAGTTGCAAAAAGACTATTTTTTCAGCACGAGTCGTACATTTATGCAACGAAGTTTCTGTAAAACATCCATTGAGTGAAATTTTAAGTCAAATGTTCATGTATTTTGTCAATAAATCGTTAAAATGAAAAAAGCATAGGCATAAGCATAGGTGCCCACCCGTTAAAATAAAAAAAAACGATTTAATCCCACCTGGGGTGAGATAGAGCCTTTCTTACAAAAGAATATAACTAGAGGGTGACGAGCGGGAATTCCCGAAAAATTTCCCGGGAGATTGGCCATTTTTGGAACTCTCGATTCCCGGGAAATTCGGTCGAGACTCCCGGGAAATTTAAACTTATAAATATCGAAACAAAATTATATAAACTAATCAGAAAAACATTTGAAAAATTCAAAATTGTTTAGAACATTGAATGTTCAATGTTCGATGTTCAAGTTCGAATAAACCAATGTTTCTCTAATCTTCTTATTCAGAAAGTGTAAATTTTAACTTGTCAAAAATTCCAATAACTATAATTGAGAGAAGCCAAAAAAAGGTGAATCTCAAAATTTACCCTTGAAAATTATTTGGCAGTTACACCCCAGATATGAAATCAAATGTTTTATTTTCAAATATTATTTTTTCTAATTATTTGTAAAAGGGAAATGCTTTTTCAAGTTAAGTTCAATTTCCATATCTTCTTCTCTTTTAGCATAACAATCCTCATAATCTAGTTTTTTTTTAATAAAATAAAAAAAAATAACAATTTAATTAGTTGTTTTGAGTCGTTGTTTAACATATTGCAAAATTCCCGATAATGGGAAATTATATATAAACTATATTAGTTATTTTTTACAAAAATCAAATAACAAGTTTATGAACCTTTTGAAAAATTACTCTGTGTGAATTCTGATTCGTAAATATTTTAAGCTACAATTTTGAGTCTTAAAAAACTCAAGAAACAATTTTGTTTTTGCAGATTCAGGAAAAAAATCAAAGGTTTTATATAGTTCCTCAAAACAATAATGCTGCTTAAATTAACGTTTCATAGAATTAGTATGAATTAACAGTAACTGAATTCATTTAAAAGAAACAAATTTATTTCTTTTCATTTTAAATTTTTAACACTGTTGGCGTAGTAAAAAAAACTCCCGAGTCCCGGGAATTCCCGGGAAATTTCCAAGTTCAACTCTCGATTCCCGGGAAATTGAAAATATCGAGAATCGTCACCCTCTAAATATAACAATGGTAGAACTTCTTTCATAATATAACATCGACTTTGTTTATTTATAACGTCAGCCCAAAAGAAAGTCTTACTATGAAATAAATGATATGTTTTTCGAAAGAAATAAAAAAACGCAATTTTCATCAAAAAAATATATTAAATCATACATATTCTTAATCAAACAAGCTTTTATGACAAACGCGAGCATACACGGAAAAAAATCAGTTCTCGAAATCGTGAATTAAATTCACGAATGCGAGAACCACGAAGGAATATATTCACGTTTATAGTGCAAATGCACATACTCATGAATAAATTCCTTCGTGGTTCTCACATTCGTGAACTTAATTCACGATTACGAGAATTGATTTTTTTCTGTGTAGCAAGCTTCCCATGCGCCAGTGACAACGCACACCGCGGTTTTGGTTTTCTAGCTTCGGTACGAACCCTTTTGTGTGTTGGTATTTTGGTTCATCGCACCATCGTACCGAACAAAGCAGGCGCAAAGAAAAACCGAGGTACAAGTGAACCGCGTGTATTGCACGGTGCAGGGAAGCTAGCCATATAGTTATCTACGTGCGCTTGTATTGCGTGTACGTACACGAAAAAGATTGAGGTTAAATTTTGTACCGGCCAGCAAAACAATTGGCGTGTTAGTGTGCATGAGTTCGGGCTTAGATAACTCTATTCAGCTTCTAAAAAGTGATAGAGTCAGAGATAGCTATTTTTACAACCGCAACATTACACACTAAACCGAGTACCTGAGGTATTGAAAACTTTGAAAACGATATAAACGATGAAATGCTTAGAAAGCTCCCCAAGTAACATTTTTTCCAGGAGTTCTACAAGAGCTCTTCAAGATAGCTACAGCATAGCAGTTTGGACCGCGGTAGGATAAAATTCTCTTCAAAACTTCTTCAGGAGTTTGGAAGAGTACTTGAAGAGAGTTTTATCCTACCGCGGTCCAAACCGCTATGCTGTAGCTATCTTGAAGAGCTCTTGTAGAACTCCTGGAAAAAAATGTTATTTGGGCTCCTATTGGAATCCAATGAACTCTGTTAAATAAACTTACGAAATCACGAAAAATTAAGTCTTTTTTTAGGCGATTTTAGAAGCACACGGGAAACAAATTGGTTGTAGTCGGATGCATGTCCTATGTTAAACAGTTTTTGCATAAAAATTGGACAGTTATGCAAAAACGGACAAGGTAAAAGAAACCGAAAAGCTACGATATCTTACAAGTTGTAGGAAACATCGGTAGACAAGCTACTACAAAACGAGTATAAGTCGAGCCACATCATATACGCGCCAGCATTCTCACTCCAGTATTCGAAGCTCAACTTGACAACTTGTCGACTTGGCGACGAAGCGTCGAAAATCGATGCAGTGTGATTTTTTGGCGATATTTACGAAGATGAAAATGATGTCCTGCCACAAAGTAAAATCTATACCTTTCTTTAGTAAGAAAAGCAAAAAGTAAATCGTTCTAAAAATTGATCAGGATTGCCCATAGATGTCAAATTTGTTTCAGATGCTCACTCATGGTCTGTAATATGAATGTGGAAAGAAATTTCGGATAATATCAAAAATGAAAAATGTTGGCGAAGGTCACCAGGTTGGCTTTTACTTTTTTTAGGGTTTTTTTTTTTATTCTTATGGTTGGTTAATCAAACGGCTCTAACTCCAGAACCAAATTATGAATCAGGATGAAAATTGGGGGGTTGTAAAGCTCGTAAATGCAATTTTTGAGATAAATAAAAGATATAAAAATGAAAAAATTACCGTATTTTCATTTGAAAACTGTGTAATTTTGTCGAAAAGTCTGGCCACATCCGAAAACAGATAGATATTTCTAAATTCGGCCTAAAAATGACCGGGTTCAGCACACCAGCTTTCAAATGTACTTGGAACAATCAAATTCGAAAATAGGGGAGCCGAGGACTTCGCGACACAAAATTTTGCAAAAATTTACCACGCACTGACATCACTCAAACTCCACGGATTTTTTTTTCTCAAAATTCGAGGGTTGGAGATAGACGAGTTCTGACAAGGTGAATCAATAGAGCGTTGAAAATTAATGCAGTGGCGATTTTTCCGATTAAAATTCATGCTGAATTGTAATATTTACGAAGATAAAAATGATATCCTGCCACAAAGTAAAACCTATACCTTTCTTTAGTAAGAAAGGCAAAAAGTTGAAAAGTATTACTTTTCAAAACAAGTGCTGAAAAGTTCAACACAAGACAGAAAATCACACAAGAAAAACAACATTTTCGAGATGGCCAAAATTTTAAAAAAATTATCCTTGTTTTTCAAAATATACTTTTTTTCCAGAGAAAAATTGCAACACTGTCAAATGACAGCGCCGTTGTTTAAAAATGGTATTTATTGTCTTTTAAAATATAGAAAAATAGATTTTTCATGAATAGTTATTTTGCACAATCCAATTTTCTGTGGAAGAATAGATTTTTTTAAAAAGTGTTACCGTTTTTTCCTTTTTTTCCGAAATTCCTTTCTCAAGACACAGATTTTAATATTTTAATAGCATTTTTGTTGTATGCACTGCTGCCAAAATTATCTGGAGACTTGAACCAATAAATGAGGTCAAATACAAAAACAAATAATTTAATGTAGTTGATACATTTATTGTAATTTCAAGTTGCAACTAAGAAAACCCCTTCATGGTACAATTCAACAAGTAGTCACAATGAAAGATACGCCGCTCAAGATGCATACAACTTTATTGCGCAATTAGGTTCGGTCTTCCCGTTTTACGCCGCCACGACGTATCGATCCGAATCGGTTGAGGTAGGCCTGAGAAGCTCACATTAGCCTATTTGAACCACAAGAAATCCTTGGCATGATTTTTTAACTCCATCAAGCCAGCACCACCACCAAGCAGGTTGCACAAAATCCACTTGCCTGTTGATGGTTTGGCTATGGTTGGCTTATGTTGTGGCCTCTCTCTCTCTCTATGCTCACCAAGTGCAAGCGACGTGTTCAAATCCCTCCGGAGCCCTGCCCAGCTGCTTCAGGTGGCCTGGCTGAGGTTTCTCAAATTAGTATCAGTGTGTGTGACGATGTTGTTATGATTTTTTTTTGCTTCACTTCTTTGCGAGCATACTTTCAGGTGTGTTGGCTTCATGTTTAGGGGTTGAGGTTGGAAGCCAGGAAGGTGCAGTGCCAACTGTTGACAGAGGAGAACCGGTATTCGCTGCTTGCCCACTTCTGCGTGCTGGAATGGGGGAAAAAAACATTGCTCACAACATAATACAACATTTGAGCAGATTCACCTTAGGGCACATACACTCGCGCGCGCACACATTTACACAACGCAGTAGGCACACGCAAAACGCAAACATGCAACCGGCTTTCAGTCAGAGGTGCAATTTTCAAAAAAAAAAAAAAATCAAAAGCAAATAACTATAAAAAAAAATCATAATTTGTATTAACTATTATTTTCTGCATATTTGAAAAGTTATGACACAGTAACTTAAAACCTTCAAATTGGCAACCCTGGCCAACGCAGCGGAATGAGCAGCTACTACGACGTCCCCGTTGGACGGATCGTCTAACTGCGCACAATAGTAGGCCCTGCAAGGAGGTCCCGCAAAACATATGATTTCGTGATATGCACAAGCTCTTGGCATGTTGCATCGCGTACTAAACGCGGACCCTGCTGAACCACCGCCACACCGCCGAGGTAATGCGATTCGCTACGTTGCGCCGGGTGTGTTGAGTGCAGAAAATTAGAGGGGTTTATTTGGCCCCAAGGCGTTTTCCAGCACACGAGAGTACAAGTTTTCCAACGGTTGTGCGAAGGATTGAGGGGGGGGGGGGGGCCTGGTTTTCATGGATGGAAATTAAGAGTGGCCTGGAAAAATTGTTCAAATTGGCACATGTAGCTTTGAGGGTGGGGAGAATACTAAACACTTTGTATTAATTTGACAAATAACGTTTACCAATGTTTATAAAAAACGAAAAATTATAACAGGATTTTTTAAAAGCTGCTCAATTCCTATAAAATACTCTTTTCCATTTCTGGAATGAAAATCACAGCTCAAAATAAGTTTATATATTTATAAAATTTAATGTTATGCAATCATTTCAAAAAAATAACCAAGCACCCCCATTGAATCAAAATTTCTTAAAATAAATCCATGGAGGCGCTTAGTTATTCAGAACGATTCCGCAGTTACTAATAGTAACAAGATTGTTATTTTTAAAATTCTTTGGTAAGCATATTATTCAAATAAATTCCATAAATACCTTAAACTTGGGTGACATTGTTAGAATCACAATTATTTTTTTTTTTTTTTGAATATTTTCCTACTAGTAAGATTTGTCTCAGGATTATTATTTTTCAAAATATATACTGGGGTAGGTCGCACAAGGTCCATGCACTATTTTTGGAAAAAAAAATTCAACATTGGTCAGAAAAGCAAATTCAGAAGGAATAATTTATTTCCGCTTCAGAGATACACTTTCGAGCTTCAGTGTCTAAGAAGCATTTTTTAAGAATGGGGTAATTCTCCGCCAACTCACACAGCAGTTGCCCCGACCCCTCTTCGATTTGCGTGAAACTTTGTCCTAAGGGGTAACTTTTGTCCCTGATCACGAATCTGAGGTCCGTTTTTTGATATCTCGTGACGGAGGGGCAGTACGACCCCTTCCATTTATGAACATGCGAAAAAAGAGGTGTTTTTTCAATAATTTGCAGCCTGAAACGGTGATGAGATAGAAATTTGGTGTCAAAGGGACTTTTATGTAAAATTAGACGCCCAATTTGATGGCGTACTCAGAATTCTTTTTTGTATGGACCGTGGACAATCGCCATACCCCCCCCCCCCCCCCTAAGGTGTCCACGTGGTTTATGGATGGTCCCTAAGGGATTTGCTTATAAACATCACGAGTTATTGCGATTTTACGAAAAAAAAAGTTTTGTAGAACATTGTTACACTCTAAAAAATAACCCTGCAAAGTTAGAAAAAACACGAAATTTTAAAATGAAAAATGTTGTTCTAAATGAAAAAATGACCCTTCTGGGTCAATGTAGGTTCGAAAAGTACATTACATTACCCATAAAATGACATGTTCCAAAAATTTTTACAGTCGAGTAACGGAAAATGGGAGAATTTTTAAAACTTTTTTAGTGTTTTTTTCGATGAAAAATGCGTTTTTTCGGAATTCTGACACCAAATTACTATCTCATCACCGTTTCAGGCTGCAAATTATTGAAAAACACCTCTTTTTTCACATGTTCAAAAATGGAAGGGGTCGTACCGCCCCTCCGTCACGAGATATCAAAAAACGTACCGCGGATTCGTGATCAGGGACAAAATTTACCCCTTAGGACAAAGTTTCACGCAAATCGAAGAGGGATCGGGGCAACTTTTACCGATTTCGTGTGAGTTGTTAGAGAATTACCCAATGATATTCTGCATCTATTGGTCAAAACTACATTAGGGTGGTCCAACAATTTCTAATGCTTTCAAAAACAATCTTCGCTCCTCGATGAGAACGAAATATACTTTCTTGAGCAGTATTGTAGTGCTAACCATTCTGAGCAACTTTGCTGTAGACACCAAATTTCTACAGCATTTTATATGAAAAGCACTAGGGTGGCCCACCAAAAGTCTTCAGGACATATTTAGAGCAAAAAAATACACGTCTTTTGAAACGTGAACGAAGTCGCTAGGTCATTTAGGTAAAAAGTTACAGCATTTTTAATGTTTTTTTAAAAAGTTCGTAACTTTTCGAGGGGGTAACAAAAAAACTATGCTCCGCGGTGCATCTGAAAGCTCAAATCTTCTTTTTTAATATAAATATAATATCTCTAAAGGGATTTTTTGAAACCCAAGTTACAGCGATTTAAAAATGGTCATTTTATGGAGTTTGTACCATGTTCTACAAGAAAATTTACATGAATGTCGCATAAATCAGTATCGAAACTGCTCTTAATGAGTTCAAATGCATGTAAGTTAGGTTTGTGGGCGAACATGGTTGAACCCTTTTTTGTAATGGCAACTAGGGTGATCTTAGATAATCTGGGGGGGGGGGGGGTTCATATTCATACACTTCAATAAAATATGATTTTTAATTCGCTTGGAAAAAAAAGAAAGAATAAAAACATTTAAAACATAATTCCAATACTTAATCTGCTTTAATAAGTGAAGCAGCTGAGGATATGATATCTGATTAGGATGGCTCAAATGCATCAGAAAATAAAAAGATTTATTTTATTCGTTAGAAAATGTATTTGAACACATTAATATTTCTCTACGTTTTCGTAAATCGACTTTTCTCTGCATTTTTATTTTAGCCATGAGCCATGAGCCATTTTTATTTAACCATGAGCCATGAAGGGGGAAAAGTGAATATTCGTAAACATGTTTCTTGAGAAAAATACTTCAGAGTAATCAAATAATAACAAAAAAAATGTATTGAGGATAGAGGCAATGAACAAAAACAAGATTAATTCACTGAAAGTAGAGCGTCCATTTTCCCGTCCGGGGAAAAAAAATTCCCGGGAATTACCGTAATTTCCCGAAAAATAATATTTCCCGTTTCCCAGGAAATATGTAAATTTGTAAATTTCCCGGAAATTCCCGAAGTTCAAAAAGAAGCATACATGTTCCCAACTTTTTGGTCCCAATGTTTTGAAAATTCACAAAAAAATAATGCGAGAACCTAACTTGATTTTATTTATGTCAATCTATTGTTCATATTGAACTTAGACGAAAATAATCAGGTTCTTTTCAGGGTTATTTCAGATAAAAAATTATTTCTGAATCATTCACATCTTGAAACAGATCTTGTTTATTTGTTTGGCAATAAAAGTTACAATTATGAAATGAAAATAAACTAAATATTTTATGCTGGTCTGGTTGAGCTTTTAGCAGAATGCATTACTGTGAATACAAAGAGACACACAAACAATTATATTTTCGGTAACTTTTTTAAAACGAAAATTGTTATTAAATCATTTGAAGATATTTTATCAGCACCCTCCGGCTAAAATCGAAACTGAGAAGAAAGTAATTTAAATTGATTTCAGCTGATTACACTTATATTTAATTACATTGAAATTTTGTAGTTTATAGATTTTTTTGGCCCCCTGATTTTTCGGCCCGTTTTTGAATGGGGTAACCGATTTTTTTTTTAATTATCGTGATTTCATGAAATAGTGTTCCAAGTAAAAAAGCACGAGAAGTTAGGTTTGTAAGTTGAATTCTAAGATTTTATTCATTTATTAATATGCTCTTTGCCATGAAAAATATCACTTCAGCGTGATTTTTTTTTAACTTTATGTGCCAATGTTATTCTTAAACATATTCCCTCAAACTAGTCACAGAGATAAATTTAAAAGCATTTTTATGGTTGTGGAGCATGGATTTTACTTACTGATTTAAAATTTGATTAATAAAATAATACTCCTCAACAAAAAATATAAATGATATTTTTGAAAAACACAGTATAAAATTGGAAAATTTGTACATTTTTATTGAAGTTGTATTCTTTTTTTTAAGCAGTCAAGCCATTAATTGATCCTTAAACTCATTTTGAACATTAATGATGCTGTTCTATACAACTTGTAGTAAAATATAAATCAGAAGCAGGATTTGAACAATTTTCGTTAAATTTGAAATTTCCCGGTAATTCCAGGATTTCCCAGGAAACTTGTTAAGAATTTCCCGTTTCCCGGAATTTTGTAACCCGGGAAATTGGACGCTCTAACTGAAAGTATGCAAAATATAGCGTGTTAACTAAACAGTCAAAGTTAAAGCTGTCGCAAATATTTTTCAAAGTTCTTGTGAAAAAATGTATAATCCAATATGGCGGAGGTAGAATATTAAAAATATTTACATATTTTTTATAGTATCAGGTAATTTACCTCTTGAATGTTACTTATCTAATATTATCACTAAAAAGAGATGAAAAACAGGAAATAATTTTCTGATCGTGATTTGATTCTTTGATTATTGATTTGTATGAAACTCTTCGGAATATTGAAACCAAAGCATAAAATGCATTTTTTTAAATACAGTCCAGACTCGATTTTTCGAAGGCCTTGGCAAAATTTCATGAGCCATGAGCCATTTTTATTTAACCATGAGCCATGAAGGGGGAAAAGTGAATATTCGTAAACATGTTTCTTGAGAAAAATACTTCAGAGTAATCAAATAATAACAAAAAAAATGTATTGAGGATAGAGGCAATGAACAAAAACAAGATTAATTCACTGAAAGTAGAGCGTCCATTTTCCCGTCCGGGGAAAAAAAATTCCCGGGAATTACCGTAATTTCCCGAAAAATAATATTTCCCGTTTCCCAGGAAATATGTAAATTTGTAAATTTCCCGGAAATTCCCGAAGTTCAAAAAGCATACATGTTCCCAACTTTTTGTCCCAATGTTTTGAAAATTCACAAAAAAATAATGCGAGAACCTAACTTGATTTTATTTATGTCAATCTATTGTTCATATTGAACTTAGACGAAAATAATCAGGTTCTTTTCAGGGTTATTTCAGATAAAAAATTATTTCTGAATCATTCACATCTTGAAACAGATCTTGTTTATTTGTTTGGCAATAAAAGTTACAATTATGAAATGAAAATAAACTAAATATTTTATGCTGGTCTGGTTGAGCTTTTTAGCAGAATGCATTACTGTGAATACAAAGAGACACACAAACAATTATATTTTCGGTAACTTTTTTAAAACGAAAATTGTTATTAAATCATTTGAAGATATTTTATCAGCACCCTCCGGCTAAAATCGAAACTGAGAAGAAAGTAATTTAAATTGATTTCAGCTGATTACACTTATATTTAATTACATTGAAATTTTGTAGTTTATAGATTTTTTTGGCCCCCTGATTTTTCGGCCCGTTTTTGAATGGGGTAACCGATTTTTTTTTAAATTATCGTGATTTCATGAAATAGTGTTCCAAGTAAAAAAGCACGAGAAGTTAGGTTTGTAAGTTGAATTCTAAGATTTTATTCATTTATTAATATGCTCTTTGCCATGAAAAATATCACTTCAGCGTGATTTTTTTTTAACTTTATGTGCCAATGTTATTCTTAAACATATTCCCTCAAACTAGTCACAGAGATAAATTTAAAAGCATTTTTATGGTTGTGGAGCATGGATTTTACTTACTGATTTAAAATTTGATTAATAAAATAATACTCCTCAACAAAAAAATATAAATGATATTTTTTGAAAAACACAGTATAAAATTGGAAAATTTGTACATTTTTATTGAAGTTGTATTCTTTTTTTTAAGCAGTCAAGCCATTAATTGATCCTTAAACTCATTTTGAACATTAATGATGCTGTTCTATACAACTTGTAGTAAAATATAAATCAGAAGCAGGATTTGAACAATTTTCGTTAAATTTGAAATTTCCCGGTAATTCCCGGGATTTCCCAGGAAACTTGTTAAGAATTTCCCGTTTCCCGGGAATTTTGTAACCCCGGGAAATTGGACGCTCTAACTGAAAGTATGCAAAATATAGCGTGTTAACTAAACAGTCAAAGTTAAAGCTGTCGCAAATATTTTTCAAAGTTCTTGTGAAAAAATGTATAATCCAATATGGCGGAGGTAGAATATTAAAAATATTTACATATTTTTTATAGTATCAGGTAATTTACCTCTTGAATGTTACTTATCTAATATTATCACTAAAAAGAGATGAAAAACAGGAAATAATTTTCTGATCGTGATTTGATTCTTTGATTATTGATTTGTATGAAACTCTTCGGAATATTGAAACCAAAGCATAAAATGCATTTTTTTAAATACAGTCCAGACTCGATTTTTCGAAGGCCTTGGCAAAATTTCACTTCGGATAATCGAATCACGAAAAAAAAAAAATACTTTTCGTTGTTTTATTTTTTATTGTTGAGCTTTAGTATGACCCTTCAATTACTCTAAAGTGATAAAGAATTTTTAAATTTAAGATGGCGGACAAAATGGCGATGATGAAATATTGTAAAAATGCTTATTTTTAATTTTATGGGTAATCAACCATTTAAATTTGGTCGCGATTTTTTGTTCATGGTTTGATTATCCAAAATCCCATCAAAAGTTTCGAATAATCAAACTTCGGATAATCGAAACTTCGAATAATCGAGTCTTCGAAGAATCGAGTCTGGACCGTAATTTGTATTCTTGGAAAGTCTTGTTTCAGCTTTTTGGTTTATTTAAAAAAATGGAATTGCAATTTCTTTTCAGTTACCCCAATTGAATTTCAAAGGTAAATTTAGGTCATCGCATTTCACCATGTTTCTTCATGAAGAAAAAATATCCCCTGCCCAACCACAACCCAAAATATCAACCAAACGAAGCATTTGCCCCTTGGAGACGCACCAATTTTCGGCCTTCCAATAAATACCACGAAAAAAACCCCAAAGACAGTAGAAAAAAAAAGTTAGATCCAAACTTTGTATTTCCCATTTTCTTCCAGAACCAAAACATAACCCTCTCGTAGGCAAAACAGAAACCCGTCGAACCAAAAAAAACTAACACAAAAAGAAGAAAAAAGAAAACTGGCGCGCAAAGTGCGCCGTTAATTTTGTAAACAATAACAAAGCCCAAGCGCAAAGGCAAACGCAAGGCAGGCAGCCATGATGATTTCGCCTGGACTAGAAAGTCAATTTCACCAACACCAACAGAGCCGGCATTGCGCCGTGGCCTACTATAGAGCTATCTAAGCCCGATCTCACGCACACTAGTGCACCATTTGTTTTGCTGGCGGGTACAAAATTTAACCTCAATCTTTTTCGTGTACGTACACGCAATACATGCGCACGTAGATAACTCTATGCTCCGAGGACGATGACGGAGCGCTCCTCTCAACACCAACACTGGCACGCGAGCATAGAAGAGAAAGAGGGGAACGGCTGGGCAACGAAGAAGCAAACATAAACAACGTCGAAAAGCGCGCGCGGGAATCTCTGGCTCTATTTCGCATCATTATGAAACGCGATAAAAAAAGAGAGGCAAGAGAGAGAGTGAGTGAGTAGAGTGAGGGTAGGAGAGGAAAGACGCGCGAGCATAGAAAACATAAATTACCTCTTTTGCCTCATTCCGGCCCGCCGGGTTTATGCTGCCGAACCGGTCACGGATCTAGCCTTCTTCGATCCCCCTCCCCCCACTCCCTCCTACACTGTTCCGCTCACCATGAGAAAGTCATGGAAAAAGGGATACACGCAATTTCATACAAAATTTGAACACTTTTTTTTCTATTCCCACACACAGACACCTTCTGGACTAGCCTGGAAGAAGCAGGTCGTTGTCGGTGTGTGCGAGAGGAGAGAGGAAATATTTTTTTTTTTAATAGAGGTTTTAACAACAAAGTTTGATTGTGTGCTTGTGTGTGAGTGAGTGCACGCGAACCCGATCATGTTGTGTTGTTGTGATGATGGAGAGTGGGAAAAGGAGAGGAGGAGAAGGGTGGGGTAGTCAACATAGAAAAAGTAACATCATCACGCGGAGAGTGCCAACGAAGAGAAAGCAAAACATAGAGCAGGCTCTGCTCTATGCACTCACACACACACACGCGTTCGCTCGAATAGAAGAGTGTGGCGAAAGAAAGTGATGACGTTTGGGGGTGGCCAAGGGGGTCAGAGTGGGATGGAAATCATCACCCAGGGATGCTAGCACAGACCTACGGGCGAATGTTTTGATTGTGATAAAAACAGTGTCGAAAACAAAGAAAAGTGCCTTTGCTTAGCGCAAACGGGAAGGGAAAATAAGATGGTTCAGATGTTTTCAAGCGGGAAGTATTAGTGCAATGTTTATAACACTTCGGATTATTTTTAATTGAAAGCAATATTTTAAATTCTCAGCTGAAAACATCTGAACAAGATACACTTTCATGCTAAAAAAAGAGATTTTAATAAAACTACCAAGAGTGCAAAAAAGGTGTTGAAAGGTTAGAAGTTGGGAAAATTCTCATATGTTTGGCAAGTTAAGCACTCGCTCCTAACTCCATCCAATTGACTGGTTTTCACTAATAAAACAACTTTTTATGTAAAACTTGTGATAAAAACTGGCTTGTCCACATTCTATTGAGCTACTTATTACTCGATTTCAGTTGAAAACGCATTTTGTGCGAATAAAGTCCAGACTCGATTATCCTAAGATCATGGAAAAAAATTTCTTCAGATGATCAAATCTTCGGATAATCGAGTCATGGAAAAAATACACAATTTTTAATTGTCGAACATAACTAGCTTTTATTGCACGACCTGTAGGGGAGAGTGGGGAGACTTGAACCCCTTTTTTGTATTGCACATAGCTCTCTCAATTTCTCACAAAACTATGAACTTTTGGCATGAGTGGAAAGCTTAAACAAACAACTATGTTTGGCTATTAGATCAGATTAGTTCTTTTGCATCATGCCAAGCACTTTAAAAAACACCTAAACTCTCAAGCTCGCGAATTCACCCTTTTTCTCGAGCTTGCGAATTTAGGTGTAAAACCGGCATTTTCTAAATATTAGGGGTAACTTAAACGCCCTTCAATATTTTGAAGAAATCTGAAGCAACACGTTTCTTGTTCATTCAAACTATTAATTTTCTGTAAGTACAGCAATTTAACAAAACAATTGTGCGTTTGTGTTCAAAATATTTTGCAAATTTTGTACAATACAAAAAAATATAAAAAAAACTATTCTATCGATTTAAGAAGAATATTCTATTTTTTTTTTTTGACCAAAATTAAGCATGTTTACGAAAGCTGGTTGTTTACAAAACATTTAAAAATGGTTCTAACTGCAATGAATCATCTTCAACTATGCTAAAAGAATCCATGTACGAAAAACTAGTCCAATCCTTTAAACTTAAGGCTGATTTCAGTGACTGTAAAAATGCAAGGAACAATTCTCCCTAAAGGCACTTTAAAAAATGGTTGTAAAAATGATGATTATAATTTAACGTCAAATGCGTAAGGGATTTGCAGTTTATCAAAGAATTCATGTATAAAACTAATATTTTGTTTCAACTGTTTTCTCTACACCAAAAACAAAAAAAAGATCTCTTGATGGTTTTTTGTAGTACTTTTTAGAAAAATGTATGTTAGGCCGTTGCAAATATTTTTCAAAGTTCATGTCGGGGGGCAAAACAATATTTTTTCATAAAACTTAAAAATTTCAATGGAAATAGAAGTCAAATCAACACAAAACAATCTAAAATCCTTTTTCTGTATTGATGATTATATTTAGCTTGTTTGGGCTTGTTTCAAAATAATTTGCACTTTTATGAAATTACCATGTTGAGCACCGTAAAACTTGTTTTTCTCGCAAAAATAAAATTTTCGTCAAAGCTTTGAAATTTAGGAAACTTATGATTGCAAAAAACTGGTCAGGTGTATGATGCATTTTAAAACACGTTTTTCATTCAAATGTTGAAACCGTTGCCTGTAGTTTCAATTTTTTTTTTACTTTTGGCATGCATTAAACTTCATTGTTAGTGCACGTTTTAGCAGAATCGAATTATTTTTGATTAAATTTCCATGAAATATATGTATTTTTTTTTTTCATTTTGAATTTAATTTAGAAATGTTTTAGTCAAAGAAATCTATATTTTAGGGAAATAAAAAAAAAATAAACATGAAATTTACTTTTCTGTTATGCTTTTTCCCTTGTTGAATTTGATGTTAATCATACATACAATGTGAAAAGTTTAGCTAAATAATTCAAACAATTCTCCCCACAACATACAATATTTATTTCCATTGGGTACTTATTTAGTCAAATAAGCATATTGACGTTTGAAAACAGCTTCTTTAATGCGTTTTCAACTAAAGTCAAGTAAAAAACTTAATTATAGGCAGTAAGGAAAAATTTCAAATTTCTGTCAAAACTTTTGAATAATTATTAAGAATTTGTCTATGGCTTATAAGTAAATTGGATGAAAACATCCCCTTTATTTAAAAAAAAATCCTCAATTTGAAAAATAGCGTGTTTTTTTAAAACATTTTTTTTTAAACCCCCGGTGGTTGGTCACTTTCGTTTGACACTTTTTTAGTTTGTACCCCGTTGGTTGGTCAAAGTCAAACTAAAAAGTGACGAACTGTCACTTTTTACACTGCGCTCACGCTCACTATCAAAACAAACGTTTGGTAGTGTGTGTGTGAACTTCGTGTAAAAGGGGTGTCAAACTAAAAAGTGTCCCCGTTCGTTTGACAACAGTTGGTGTCAAACCATCGGGGTTTGAGTGTATTTAAAGTTCTGTTATTTTTTTACTTTTAATACAAGAAAATTTACCCAACAATTTAAATCTTGAAGTACTTTTCCAAAGGACGCCAAATTTAATTGTAATAAAAAACATCTTTTTGACCAATTTTACGATTTATTTACGAAAATTTATTTAACTAATACTTGGAATTGTTCATTGCAACGTTCTGGTGTAAGGTAAAAAAATGTTTGTTCCAATAAAATTGTTTTTTTTTGTCGTACTTGTATAAACTAATCTGAGGCTTAGCAACCATTTTATTATTTCATTCCTTATATTCAGTACAACTCATGTAAATTTTCTAAAAAAATGTTTTTTTTGCAGATTTCTAAACACTTTTTGTGATCAAAAATTTAGAGCTGGTTTTAAGAGTGTAACAATGTTCTACAAAGTTGTAGAGCAGGCAAAAACAAAAAATAAATAAAAAAGTATAATATCTGGTTGTAACCAAAAAAATGTTCTCCGATGTGGCTCAATTTTTTTCTGAGGGTTCCTTGGCCAAAATAATTAGACCCGTATTTTATTTTTCTTGGCCATTAGGGTGACCTACACCGTGATAAGGTGGTCCCAAAAATGGCATTTTATTTTCGAAAACAACATTTTTTAAATAATTATAATATGTATAATGATTTTTAATTATTTTCAAATAACCCGTGGTTAAGGGGTAAGCGTGATTGCCTTTCACCCAGTCGGCCTGGGTTCGATCCCAGAAGGTCCCGGTGGCATTTTTCGGACGGGGAAGTAAATGTTGGCCCCGGTCTAACCTAAAGGGTTAGGTCGTTAGCTCTATCCAGGTGTAGGAGTCGTCTCCCTGGGTTCTGCTTCGGTGGAGTCGCTGGTAGGTAGTTGGACTAACAATCCAAAGGTCGTCAGTTTGAATCCCGGGGTGGATGGAAGCAAAGGTGTAAAAAGAGGTAAGAAATTGTCTCAACAATCAAGCCTTCGAACACCTAGTTTCGAGTAGGAATCTCGCAATCGAGAAGGCCAAGGCAATAATGCGGTAGAGCGAATAATTTGATTTGATTTGCAATTTTAATTTATACACATTTTTGTTACGACACTGTAACTAAGCTGTAAACTTTAAATTCAATGTCTCAACCAGATCACTAACCGATACCTGCAGCCCGATCACCATCATTAGCCGTGGCCGCGCAGTGCTACTCCAGACCGACATCCTGACGAAGATCGTCGAGGTCTGTAATCTGTCTCAAACGATTCCGGAGCATCTGCAGCGGTGGCCCCAGCAGATAATGATACCATTCTCGTGTCTCTCCGCGAGAGTTCCTCGACCATGCATGATACGTACACGTATACGTCCACCGGGTCGTCGTGATATGTGGATGACTGTGCCGTGGCCATTACCAGTGCTGCTGCCGTTGATCCTTCTAATCATAGGTTTCCCGGAACGTGTAACTATGTGTAATGGCTTACGGGCGGCGCGGATCTTCAACACGCCATCGATCGTCGGACATTCGCGGGATGGTGCCATTTTAGAAATATCAACGGTTTTCAGTAACACTGCGCTAAAGGCCAGGCGTCTCGTCTAGGGACCTACATAGGGAAATGAAATGTTCTGGGAGAAATTTCAAACAACCAAGGTCATTCAAATTTAAGGTTGGAAAACTTGTAGTTTTTCTTTGGTGCTGGCACTTTTCTTGTACCGAACAAGCATAAACATAACAAAAACTACCAGATTGTTATCAACAACAGTTTTACAATACTTGTGATTGTTATAAGTCTCGTTTTTGTCAAAATTATTTTAAATTGATTCCGACCTTGTTCTTGCATGATCTTGTTGCTCGATTGGAACCCCGATTTGACAGTTCGATTGGAACCCTGAGAGTGACATTTCGCCTCTCCATATAGGCTCTCTAGTCTCGTCGTCGACTCGGGCTGACATTCCGAGGCTGTTCAAAAGATAACAAATTAATAAATAATTGGAAGAAATCGTTGCACTTTCTGCCACCGATACGTTGCAAGCAAAACAGCAAACCTTCAACTTCACTCGGTCTGGATTCTGTGCCCCCTTGTCCCGCATCACCCCATCGCGCCGCATCTGTCTGCTTCGGAGGATGATCCTCAGGCCAGCGACCTCTCCAATATATGGCGAGCGTTCCTTCAACTTTTGAAGAAGTCAAACGTCCTGCGGTCCCAGGTGCATGATGACGGAGCTGGGTGCGAGATCGCGGTGAACCGGTTCTTGTTTTGTTGTTTTGTTTTCGTTATTTTGTTGCATTTTTTTACGTGCTTTGCGAGCATTTTAATTTAGCGTTGTTTTTCGCGTTGCAGCAACGTCACGTGGCAACGTGTCGTCACGTTGTGGATGACGGTGTAGAATTAGTTTGTTGCTTTACAACATTTGATTTCTAGTTGAATTGGTCAGAAATGATCATTGAATTGGGAATATTGTTGTGATTACGTGAGGTTAGCAAAATTATGTGTTGGCCAATCATAAAATTCACATTTAGAGTTTTCAAATTACATTTGAGTATGATTTTCAAGTTACCAACAACACCATACAATCTTATTTTGATTTTAATGAATAGGTGAATTTACCAAAAAATAAAAAGTAATGGAAAGTACGTGTTTTTTTTAAATGGGATGAACTTTCAGAATATAAGTCACACACACCAAACCAAGCCGGCTCCGGTGGAGTCGGTGGTCGGCGGTTGAACTCGCAATCCAAAGGTCGTCAGTTCGAATCCTGGGGTTAAAGGACCCTTGGAGTAAAAAGGGGTTTGCACTGCTAGGTTCGACAGAAACTTGCAATAGAGACCACAAAAGACCTGGGGGTCAATAAAGTTGATGGTTTATTTGTTGTACAACTAATTGAGTTGATGTTGTTTACATTCTAGATTTCCGTGGTGTATTTTTTTACGTTGGTGTAATTGCGCAACACGACTTTAGCGAAGTTGATGACTCTACGTTGGGGGATTCCACCTCCTTCAGTTGCTGACGCGGACTGATAAGGCTTCGTACCTTCATTAAAACGCAATTAGCGAAAAACAGAGTCGGTGAAATCGATAATCACCAACACCGATTTTTGGTTTATTGTCCGATAAACTTTTGTTGTTTACCAGCTCGCGAAAAGTAGGCCACTTCGTGACACGTCAAAGTTGCGCTTTTTGACAGCTTTGTAATAAGTATTTCCTTTTTAACTTGTGTCAACATATGTCGCACCCAAAAGGGAACTCTGTTTTTTGTTGATAAACAACATTGCGTGTTACGAAATATCCCACCAGGGATTCCCTGCTGCGTCGGTGCGCAGTGGTGAAGGGTTTCATTTTTCAGGATCCTTCACATTACACCACTACCACGATGCCAACAAGTGGAATTCGCGCGGAATCGACTTTTTCCGATAAAAATACCGGGAACGCAGTAGGCCTACACCACATCAAACACACTGGTTGCACCGGTATTGGTGGGTCCCGGAATCGAAATTTTCTTTGTTCTCCGGGCGGCCCGGCACCGCGTCGACAATGTATTGGTGTTGGCTACACAAAGTAACCCGGCTGTCGTCATCACCGCACACGTATGAAGTCCAGGTTTTCCTGAAATCATCATCATCAGAAAGTCAATGACACACAGCAAAAAAAAATACAAAAGTTGCAAAAGTTAGATAAAAACATATCAAACTGGAATTCGAACCTAGTCGTTCAGATCACGCGAGCTCGCCTTTGCCGGCTGGGCCACCTGTGGAAGTTTCGCGTGAACAAACTAAAATAAACTTCTTGTTATTTTCAACCGTGCAACAGGGCGATAACCTAAATTCGGCACAGATTCAAAACCATTCCAGCTTTTGAGTGTGTGTGTGTGTGTGTTTATGTGTGGGAGAGCTGGAATATCCTCTTTCGGACTTATCTGTAAGAGGAGGGGGCAGGTTGCCGATGACGATGACGGGTGGGTTAGCCAAGGCAAAACAAAGCAAACATTGCACTTCGCTCCGGTCTCGGACGCAGAAGGATTTCCGGAGGTAAACAAAAACAAACTCGTAGCGTCACATCGGAATAATGCGACGCAGTAATATTTTTCTGTTTCGTTTTCTCTTGGTAGTGGTGGTGGTGGTGGTGGCAGCAGGATCTATTATTGCCATTATCGCCACATCGATGGGTTGCTGATAGAGGGGGAAAGACGGTAGGAAAGGGTCACGGGGCGATGGGTATAGATTGGTGACGTCAACTTTTCAGGGTGTGGGATTTTGCAGAAAAAAATTTCTGTAGAAGTTAAGTTATTATGCTTAGGAAGTTCTGAATGGACCTGAAAAGTTTTCTGGGCAGCAACATTAGGGCAGTGTCAGCTTGTTTTTTTTTCTCAAAGTTTATGCAACTTCTCCACCATCACCATCATCTTTACAAATTTCTCAAAAAATAAGGATCGACAAATATAATATAATTTATTTTAAAGTTTTTTTTTTTTGTTTTTTGGTTTTTGTTTTTTTAATGTTCTTTGTTTTTGTTTTTTTTTTGTTTTTTTGCTTTCAATTTTTTGTGTTTTGTTTCCTGTTTTTTGTTTCTTGATTTTTTTTTTGCTGGACGTTGCTGGACAATTTCAATTGTGACAATAGATAACCTTAATTATAGCTGTTATAATTATAATAATTACAATAATTATTCCCATCAAATATGCCACAAGCCGCCGGGTAAACTTATCTAGAGCAACGTTCGCACAAATCAAACAAACAATTTAATGCCTGGTCCCACCAACAACAACTGTTGGACGTCAAAACAATCCAACACAAAGCGCGCGCAACTGATTCGTTCCCAACTGATAATTTCCAAAGGAAACATACTCCAGCACGTGACATGGCTGGTGTAAACATCAAACACGTCGTCGCTTAGTCATTCCAACGAACTACATTTGGGCAGATAAATCCACCGTCAAACAACCACTAAACAGTTGTCTTTATCGAAACAAAAGCAAAAAAACGCAGGATTTTCCGTTCGATCCCTCATGAATGAGCTAGCCATTATCAATCCAATTAAGTGCTTTATCTGGTGCTATCTCTTTCTCATTCCTGTTTCTCTTTAACTTCCCGAGTATTAAATTCTTGCGGCGTCACTATCACTTTGCTGTGCACACCCTCTCAGGTTCGATTTTTTTTATTCCCATTCCTTCCCTTAGGTCCTAGTCCTGACAGTTCAGCAAATATTACAAGCCACACACATTCACAACGGGCCGTAATTACAAGAAAAGGGAGAAACGCACAGTGAAGCCTAAAATCGACACACAAAGATCTATTAAGGCGTAAAATATTGCGCATTTTCCCGGACAGATATTGCCGGGCTGGCCTGGATCTTGTCAGCACGATGCAGAGGGATGCTTCGGAGTAAATAAAAACGCCACACACTAGATGATATCCGCGGTATGGGACATCGAAGAAAGGTCGAATCTGGAAATCAAAAGAAATCACAAAACCACTGTTAAAAATATTTAATGCAATTTTTAAGGACGAGATATTGAAAAAAAGCTATCATTTGTGAACAAGCAGCGTATCTTGCTTACACATCATGCAAATATACACTATAATTAGCGGAAAAATTTATGTTTACTTTTTGAAAGTGTTCTCTGGAAATAAATTTAACAAACGAGCTAAGGGGAAAGTGGGGCAAGTGTAACAAGCTAAGGAAATGCTCGTTATAACCCATTTAAACGTTAAAAAATTTGTCGGATTTTTTAATAATAATTTTATTCCAGGTCTTAACCAAAACGTTGATGGAACAAGTTTTTAAAAATTTCTGTTTTTTAATGTAAAAAAATGATTTTAAAATTTTCGATTTTCCGTACGTTCTACTCAACTCGTGGGGCAAGATGAACAATGCATGAAACAGCATGTTGATTTGTTAACAATTGAACTGTTATCACTTAGATACATCAGATAAGAGTGTATTTGAAGCTCTTCTTTCATTTTTAGATTAAATAATAATATTTTACTAAAAAAAAATATTGTTTTTACGAAAAAAAATAATTACTATGTTGATAAAAAGTCAATATTCGTAATATCACTATATTTGGTATGGACAATTATTTTTTATCAGTTTTTAAGTACTTTGATGTATTTATTTTCTCAATAAAATATTTTGTTGCAGCGATTCCATTCTAAAAATCCATATGGTACACTTGCCCCACCTGAACAAGATTTTTTCAAAGGTCTCAAAAAAAATAACCAAAAGTTTAATCATACTTTATCATAGGTGCAAGTCATTGGTAGGGACACTACAGATCTAGGAAAATCAGCATTTTGATAAAATGAGCCTTAAAACGAACCCTTAACCTTATTATTACTTTCCAAATATTATAAGAAAACAAAGGTTTTGTAAAAAAAACTTCATAAAATCTTATTCCCGTGGCGTTTACGTCGTTTTGGCGGTTATGTGTTAGTAGAATCAGCTAATAGCATTGCGTACGAACGATAGTTCCTCTTGCCCCATATGGTCGTCTTGCCCCACCTTCCCCTAATTGCTTTTGTTCATATACGACGTTCGGCAAATTATTTAGTTTATAATCAATGCTTTAAATTTTTAAAATTAGTTTTTTTTAAAGACCAGAAAATACATTTGAAATATAGTACCACCAAATTACCAGCCCAATACAGATTTTCTTCAGGCACTTATTTGTCGACTCTTTCCGAATTTAACGAAACTTTGTAGACATGTTAGCCCAGGCTTATTTAAGCCATTTTTGTGTTTTGAGGAACCAGTTGCTCTCGAGAATGAAAGGGTCGGGTACAGTAGATTCCATTTTTGGCACGCAATTGATCAATAGTTTGTTTATTGTTACATTGAAAATCGCATCAATACGAAATATCGTCAGTAAAAAAAACGAGCTTATCAGGTGATACTTAACAAAATTTATTTCTCACATTTTATTATTTTTTTATTCAATGAAGCTATATCTCAACCAGCTAGTCTTAATAGAAATTTGTAGGAAATTTTTAAGTTTTTTTCATGAAATATTTCTAGAGTGCACAACAGCTCACGTAATCCAATAAAAAAAATGTTTTCATTTTCGAATACTTCTTTGATTTTGCATAATCCAAAAATAAATTTAAACCTAAGTAAAGTCATTTTATCGATGTTTTTTCTATTGCCATAGGAAATGCATGGACATAGCTTAATACTAAACAAAAAAAGGAAATTTTCAAAAAGCGTAGAAAATTACTCGAATGTAAACCCAACAGAGTAAAATACAAAAATATTTAGAATTTTAGAGTTTTTTTTATGTTGCAGTGTAAAACATCTCACTGTATTGTAACAAATAAAAAAAGAAAAGATTATTAAGAACATGGAAACCGAACAAATTGTTGTAAAATATCAACTGTTCAATTTTTAATTCTGACAAAAATAAGCAATAAATTAAAGGTTTTACTGTTCTCTAATCATTTATGTTTTTGCGAACTCACCCCTAACCACAGACGCAGTGTTCAAGAAACATTCCACAAAGTTTTATGCTGCGATGCCTACTCGATTCCTGTTGCATTTTTATCAACTGCGTCATCAAAACATGTGCCTTTCTTCCCCATAAGGACAGCCTAGGAAGTACTATAACAGAAAAGAGGGGAGAAAAGAACAGGAAGAATAAGATATATTGCTCTTCATTACTATAGTGCTTATCGTCATAAAGGGAAAGGTTAGACTGTGAAATTTTGAAATTATGTCTGTATTGATGCAAAATCTTACTCAATTTATCATGTTGATGATGTATTTTTCGTTATCTTGATTCGACTAAAATGCTATTTTTTCAAAATCTTTAAATAATTTTGTTTCTACTTGGAATTTAATTCACAAATCAATCTTGAGTTATTAATTTCAAAAAGCTTCAATTTGATCATCTATCTGATAGAAAAAATTGCAAACTAATCCGAGTTATCTACTAAAGAAAAAACATTTGAAAAATTTTTTAAGTCAATACTGGAGTTTTTTTTGAAAAGGTCCAATAAACCAAATTTTCAGTTTTTGCTTTTTGGGTATTTTTGAAACCGCCTTGAGCCAGGGGTATTAAAAACAACCAAAAACTGAAAAATTGGTTTATTGGACCTTTTAAAAAAACTCCAAAATATTTTTGTTACGTTTCAGTTTGTTTTATATTTTTTCACTAATTTTCGACTTGTATCACTTTAAAACACAATTTGCCGGTTCTCAAGAGTTACTTGAGATATGCGTGTGTGTGTATTTGTGGCAGAACCTTTGTTTCCTTTTTCCACCCACACAACCGCCCCCGAACCAATTTGAAACATCCACCCAAAAAGAGATGTTGCGATCGAACGAGAGGCGAGAGAGAGAGAGAGTTGATGGCAAGAAGGGGAAAAGATTTTCGCCACCCACTAACCTCCCTCCCTACCTCCTTCCGTCCAAAACAAACATGGTCCTGCGGGATGATGTGCAAAGACAGTCGTGTTGCGTGTTTGTCGGTGCCAAACTGCCTTCAACCTTGGAATGACCTCTGCCAGTCACCGGCACAGGAGCGGAAAGTGGGAGGGTTTTCCCTTCCAGAACCGGTATGGGAAAAATGTGAAGAAAAAAAAACTTTTGCCAAAAAAAAAGAAAACGAAGCCATTCAAACGGAAGCGAACATTTGACGAGCATTAACCGTGGCAAATTTGACTCTTAAGTTATGTTGTTGGGTACAAAAAACCCCAAGAAAGTAACGAACTATGCTAGGAATTTTCAACTCTTATGTCAAATTTTCGGTGGACAAAAGTAGTCTAAATCCGGTTTTTGAGGAACGTATTACTTCGATTTATTTTGCTCCGGTAAGCAAGCTGGAAAATATCGTTTTAATTCGATTTTAACCACCGCAATTAACATTGCTTTGCCTCATCTAACGACGATGACTGTCACACTGCGTAACGCATGTGGTTCAACTATGTTGTGTAAACATGGAATATGGTCATCGTTGGTAGAAAGAAAACTTATTGCATGAATGTGAAATTTCGCACTTCCCATTAAATATTTTCAGTTTCAAAACGAGTAACCGCAAAAATTGTTATTTGAGTTGAGCTGAAAAAACGTAAAATCGTCCAATAATCTAACTTTTGTTGAAATGTTGCTTCTTTACATGATTTTAATAAAAAAAAGTTGGACAAAGAACAAAATAACTTCAAACAGTTCAACAAAAGTATTTAAAAATGATATACTGATAACCTCTGGATGGAATGAATCAAAAGATTCCATTTTTTGTACCCTAAAACACTTAAATCAATCGAAAGCCTTAGCACATGAATTTTGGGAACACAACTTTTGAAAATTTAATTTGAAAAAAAAATATTTTCCAGAGTGTTATTATTTTTGCCTTCCTCACCTTACTGAGGAAAGGCTATAAAATCACTCGAAAAACGAAATTCTTAATTTGACCTCCTAGACCCACCTTCATGTATACATATCGACTCAGAATCAAATTTTGAGCAAATGTCTGTGTGTGTGGTGGGATGTTGATCTAAAAAATTTGCACTGAGTTATCTCGGCACTGGCTGACTCGATTTGGACCATTTTGGTCTCATTTGATCCGTCTTGAGGTCCCATAAGTCGCTATTGAAAATGATAAAGTTTAGTTAAGTACTTCAAAAGTTATGCTAAAAAACGATTTTGACAAAAGCCCGGAAGATTGTAAAAAGGGTGGTTTTTGTAAGAAACCTCGTCATGTTATACATTTTTAGAAAGGTATTTGAAAGATCTTTTCAACGAGTTTAAAAGATTGCAGATCTGACAACCCTATCAAAAGTTATAAGCACTTAAGTGTTATTTATGAACTTTGTGGAGGCCGGATCTCAGATATTACCTAGCATTGCACTCTAAATGTGAGGAAGGCACCAACCGCCTAATGGTGGATTAAGTAACGTTTTTTTTACCTAAAATACATTTTTTTCAAAAATTCCATTTTCATTTTGAATTGATAGCTGCCACATTTGAAGGGAGATTGGTATAAATAAACCAAGGCAATTATATATAATGTTTTCTTCCGGTATAAGATAGCCCTTTACTAGTTTTGGCAAAATTTAAAAGCAAAAATAAAATCTATTTCAGATTTATATTCGAAAAGCAATTATGGTGATTTTTCTTTTGATACTTTTTCAAAACACTATTTTTTCTTAACTTAACCTTACGAAATACAAAACGTCCGTCATACCTTATTGTGGAACTTTTTGTTTACTAAAACATATCAAAAAATGAAAAATGTCGTGGGGAATAATGTTTTCCAAATTGATTTTTTGATAAAAAGTTAATAAAAGAAGCGGGTATTTTTTATAGTTCAACAATTTTTTCTGAATAACTCACAACTTTGCCAAAGACACAAATTGGCCAGAAAATTCCTCTTTGAGGTACAAATTTTCAAATGTTTTCATAGCACTTTGCTATGTTAAACCCTCAAAATTTGAAAGTCGATGAACAAAGTTTCATACAAGTAAATAAAATACAATGAAAAGTCGATTGGTAAAATTCTAGAGAAGTGCTGTGAATGATGACGAAGAATCTAAATATTATCAACAACAAAAATGACAAAATATGACTTTCTCCAAAACTTTTTTCAGTTTGTTTTTAAAACCATGATATCCTCCCAGAAATTGAAAACGCTCCAAAGCATCGTCCAAAGTTAATCGAAATTTGACGACCGTCATCGTCGTCGTCACCGCACGCATTCACGCGCCAATTTAGAAACTATTCAACCGGATGACAAAGTAATCTGCCTAGCTAGAGTCAGCAAAGTGATGGTGGCTGGTCAACATCAACAGTGATGAACCTCTCTCCAAAATCATCACCACTGTGCGTGTGTGTGTGTGTGTGTGTGTGTGTGTGTGAGGAAAAGGTTGGCTTTTATTTTGAAGTACATCCCCCCCATCGAAAAAGTAGGTCAACTCTAACATATATCTACACAAATACGCACGCACGCACGCACGCACTTTAGCTCACATACACAACCTCAAACACAAAACATAAAAATGCGTTGCCCCTGTAAAACGATTGTAAACAACACTCGCTTCTCGCGCCAATTTGCTCCGCTCACGTGTCAACGCAGCATAGAAATCGCCACTCAGATTCAGGCGTTTTTTTTCGGAGTTTGGTGTTATACCAACACTAGGAAGGGAAGTTGGTGCGTGAGGCGCATCATCATAAGCCTCAGAAAACAATGTTGGTGAATGGTTTGGGATGCTGTGGGAAGGTCGTCCGAACCTTGGGCTATGTTTAACGAGATCTATAGGCTTGATGGTGTCGCGTTAGACAATGCCAGTGTTTATGCGTATCGAGCATAAAATCTTTCCGATGCTAAGCCAAAACGGAGGTGAGATATGCTGAGGGAATTGTTATACGAATCGACATTGGGATGATTTTTATTGCGGTATGGAAACCTGTGTAGGTACTGTTGTTCTGTTTTTACAGCCAAACAAGAGCATCCTTGCGCAAGTTTTGCTACCCCCACAGAAAAAAAACGTGGGTACGCATGGTTGTTTGGTTCCTTACCATTTAAACCAAAAATTAGAGCGTGATCAGGGAGACCAAATCTTCATATCTTGACGAAACTGAATGATTTGATGACAACAAATTCAAAAATGTCGAGCTGTGAAGTCCATTGGCGTCTTAGGTGTCGCAAGATTCCTGTGGTATTGATACGTCCAATCAAGCTCATATTTGGGATTTGGGCTAAGTACCCTCACCGGAAATAGTCCCTGAAAGTCCGCAAAAAAGTCATTTTTGTTAAGCCCTATTGATTACAGATGTCAATATTTCCAAAGGGTGTAGCTTAAGGTTGACATTTCCCACATCGCCAGGATTTTTTATGTCTTTAATTAAAATTTTTGGATATTTTTTTATTTTTCTTGTGATTCGGATGTCATTTTGAGTAACTTTTATTGGAAAAAATACTGTACTCATCTTGTTTTATGTTTTGTTTTTTTTTTGCTTTTTCTACCACCTAAGGGTTTGTTCAAATATTACGTCCAAAGATTTTCGGGATTTCAGACCCAACCCCCCCTCCCTCCTGTTACGCACTTTTCCTATACCTATAACATGGGCTGTCACAAACCCCGCCCTCCCGGACATAATTTTTGAACGAGCCCTAATTGATTTTTTTAATTTTTCATTCATATTTTTGCAGTCACTTCTTGAAGACAAACACTCAGCCTTAACATTTTATGAAAATTTCAAAAATTTCAAAATTTCTTCTATCCAATTTCTTGCATATAAACAATCGCGTAAAGCGAGAATGACCAAAATTGTTTAGGCTGTCAGTAAATCAAAGGTAGCTTAATAAAAAAGCAAGTAAATAACTTTGGAAAAGTGGTTTACAACCAATTTAACTAATCTATTTGGGACAATGTACAATGATTATAATATAAAATTTAATACTTGTTAAAAGATTTGTGTTTTCATATTTTCCATGGGTAAACAAATTACCGTTAAACGGGGTGACTTTGATAGCCGGTGTGACTTTGATAGGTACGAGATATTGATGAATAGCATTATTTTAATCTTCTCAAAGTGTCATGTTTTCTTATTGAACATGATTTTGAATCGGAACACGAAGTGCTTTCTTGTCTTCTTTAGATTTTAGAATTAGTTAAAAAGGCAATTTAAATAAAAATATATCCATTTGAAGCCTAATAAGCGGTCGTGTTTGAATGATGCTAGATAATCTTGAGCGTTCCTTGAAATTTACTAAAACCGAGTACAGCAACTTTTTGTGAACATTTCTGTTTATTTAAAGTTATGCTATTTATTGTAAAAGGTTACAAGCATTTAAAAAAATATTTCCCAAAGGCATTCTAATCAGTCGAGTGCATTGGGCCTCGCCCATTTTCCTATTTTTAGCTTAGTTTTTTTTTATCCAGTGCTCTTTTGGGTCTGCTTAGTGCTGCCAAAATTGATGAAATTATAAGCGAACACCCACGAAAAGTAGCATTTACAGAGAAAGTTTCCTGGCATCACTGGCTCACTCCAACAGACGCGGCTGGTGGTGTTGGTGGCCACCCTTTGTTCTTTATTTGCCTTCGCTTTTCGCTCGGTTTTCTTCAGCCTTCGATTGGAATGGGTCGTCAAAAGTCAAACGTCAAACAACTTTGCGCTTTTGAGTTTTTATGGCGCTTGCTAATTATTTACACGTTTCGGGATTATTTTTCAAGTGAGTGACTCACTAAAGTGCAAAAGACCATGTTGCCGGTAGTTGGAAGCAATTTTATATCTTAAGCGCTTTGGAATCGTTAGCGCAAGTGAAAAGATATTGATGGCGACATTCGTTAATCGGTTAAGCCCTCATCTTGCTTGTGGATGTGTGTGCCACCAAAATGAAGAGAAATGGTCTCGCAAAATAGAAATAATGATCAAAAGTGCATTAAATTTGATCTTTTTGGCCAGTAAATGGCATAATTTTGCGTGCTTACTTGAGGCGGTGCTGTTGCTGGTAAGTTTATAGCCTAAATAGTATTTTTGGAGCTTTAATCGAGCATTAAACTCTTCATATGATGAAGATAGGTTTTTGATTAGAAAGGGTATATTTCCCCTATATGATTTAAAAAATGTATTCCTGGGAAAAACCTTACCAATTGGAAAATATTCCAAAAATAATTTTATATCCTATAAATGTCACCCCGGTTTTCAGTGCACAAAACAAATGAATGTGAGTTTGTAAAATTAACTAAACAATGTTTGTATCATTTATTTTTGTTTAAATCAATCTAAACAAAAAGGTTTTGAAATAAGCTGTATTTATAACAGCAAATTTGACGATATTTCAACATACAAAAGGAGCTGCTTATTTGAGATTTTTGAAGTGTCCTTTTTAAAGTATTCAATAAAATTTCACAAAATTCAAAACCATTCCATTTTTATTTTTAACACAGGCTTTCGAAAAATTAAACAAAAACGAGTTAAGGGCAGCATAAGTTTGAATGAAAGCAAAAACACGGAACTGACATTAATGAATGAAAATGATCATGATCGAAAAAATATAAAATATCCAGGCAATTTTTAAATAAATCTTAATCTTTAAATAAACAGCTGTGATGACATTCATAATAGAAAGTCATAAATCTTGAAATGAAATTGCTGAATAATTTTATACATTTAATTCACACTTTCCCCTATTCTGCTTTAAATCAGAAACTGAAGCTGAAAATGAAGTTTCATTTCCCTATTCCAGTGACCTCTCGGGTCAGCTACGATGAAAACCGTGCCTAAAGCCATTCGAACCATGTAATATATGTTGTGTGTTGTCTTGCATATAAACTATTTAAACTATAACGTTTGCATATCAGCACCAACAGAACCATCCATCAGAGCGCTAAACCAAAGCCCCGTTCCCGGGTTAGATTGAACTTAAGGTTGGTCAACGCTACTTCCGCTTTTACAACCCAACACTGTCGATTTGGTGCGGTCTGCAAAGAAATCATTGCTCACATTCCACTCGACTCGACACCATCGCAGCCTGTGGTCATGTGGTGCAGCAACATAACATAGACGTATGAGTGAGACTAGAGCTGCGGTCTAGTGATACCCATCGGGGTCCGTCCCTTTTTTCCAAGGAGGTCAATTGCGGTTGAACTTTATCGGGCACACATCAGCTGTCGTTCGACGGCGACGACGCAACTCCGAAGTGAAGTTCAACGCGTTCAAAGACAAGGAAGTGCTCTGGCTGAAAACCTGAAATCGGCCAGCGCCGGCCAGGTTTGGACTGAAATTCCACTGCATTGTTGTTTTGCGCGTACTGTGTGAAATTGACCACAAGTGGATTGTAGTTTAGTTGTAGACCCGGTTGTTGTTGAGTTGCCCGGACTTCTTGGCTTGAGCCACAGTTTCTGAAATGACCCGGAGGGCAAGTTCGGCGTGGCACGAAGTTGTCCAGCTGGAGAGTTTCTTTGGCACGGAGGGAAACATTTTTTGTGAATTTATTCTAAATGTTCATCTAGTTTCTTCCGTGTCCACTATTCCTTCAAAACACTACAAATCGAATGCAGGTTTTTTTCCAATCATTGAGCCCATAAGTAAACGTTTTTGATTCCGCGTAATGATGTTGTAGGCCGGCTCAGTACAAAACACTACCCTCAACAGTGGCGAGGCCAGTTTCTCCAGTCTAGTTACTTTTAGTGGCCGCTCAAAACTCCCCGCGGCAATATTGAACAACAATTTTCAACGCCATGAAACACAGTCGCGGGAGGTTCCTTGACATTTCGTCAACTTGACGAACACGCTCACTTGTGCCACCAACCCTCGAGTGGCATTAATTCCTGGGCCATCATCCCTTGATATCTGGAGGTCGCCATCGCGGACGGGGTTTTTCGGTTTTAATTTTGATGTTTTTTTCTGCTTCGCCATATCTTTATGGTTTCGCTTTGAACTTGGCACTCTCTCGAGCGAGATGTGTACCAGCAAAAAAAAATCTAAATTTTAAGGCTGAATTAGAAAAGGGGGCCCATTCAAAAGGAGAACACCCCGTTCAACGAGCAGCAAAAAAAAGATCTCCATTGTTTCTCACCAGTGAATGGATGGTGCCGCTTGAGCGAGCGAAAAAAAATCATGTGGACGCATATTTTTAAAGGTCGCACCGTGTTCTACACCGGTCCTCTTCCTTTTTTTCGGAGTTTTTTTGAAGTAGACTTCCCCGTCCCGACGAGACCCTTTAGTCAGCATCCAATTTGCCACCTGCTGAAGGATCAATGAAAGTGGTGGTGTAAAGGGGTATGTTCGTCCTTCTTCTACCTGAACTTTGCACGAACGAGCAGAGATGTGTGCGCTGAAGAATGGGTTCAGCAAGTGGCATTCAACGATAGCATCGACGCAACGTAATGAAGGCCGGAGTTTGAAAAGGGTTTGCACTTTTGACTCATTTGGAAAAACAGGCAAGGCATTTAAATTTTTATCATGAATATTATTTTTTTTGTTCAAAAACACGATTAAAACGTTGCTTAATTCACCTTTAGGTGGTTGGAGCCTTCCTCTCATTTATAGTGATTCCAACCCCCCTAAAGTGTCCACATGTTTATGGATCTCCCCTAGCGTTCGCAGCACCTAAGAGGTCCTAATAAAAATAAGTGATGAGTAAAAAAACCTACAGACTTATTGTCAAGATTATACAGACACGGCCTTTGAGGAACATGGCATCCCTCTACACGGCTTTTTCGTTGCGATCAGACCGACCAGTTGAGGTTATGTGAATTCAAACCATTTTTTAAACTGCTTGTAATTTAAGATAGGTAAGTCAGATCTTGAAAATTCTTACTCCATCTATAAGGTCTTCTCATATGCTTTTTAAAAATATATAACATGTGAAAGTTTCATGAAAAAACCACCCTTTTTACCATAATTTTAATTTAATATGAAAAAGTTTTTTTAACATGACTTTTCAAATACATGATAAAACTGCATGAATTTAAATAGCAACTTCGGGGATGTTAAGACTGATCGATTAAAACCTTTCTGGTCAAAATCGGTTGAGCCTGTGACGAGATATTCCAGTGACATTGATTTGGTACACATGTCTACATACAGCCAAACACACAGACATTTGCTCAGCTGGTGATTCTGAGTCGATATGTACAAATGAAGGTAGGTCTAGGAGGTCTAATTAAAAAGTTCATTTTCCGAGTGATTTTATAGCCTTTCCTCAGTAAGGTGAGGAAGGCAAAACCCATTTCTGATTACTTTTTTCATTTTAATGCAAAAAAATAAATTGATAAGATAACATTTGTTATGTATCAATTATAGTCCCCTTGGAACGAGCTGTCATGTAGGACCTTTTGTGTCAAAAAGAGTCCCGAAGGTAATTTATGAAAAATTGAATTAAAAATCCATTTTAAACACTTTGTGGTCGTACAAAGGGTCATTGCACTCAGAAAAATAAGCTTTATCGTTGTGAACAATAATATCAGCAATTCATGCTGATTTTGTTTTAGTCCCGCCCGTGTGGATCAATCGGACTGCGCACTGGACTCACAATCCAAAGGTCACCGGTTTGAATCCCGCGGCGGACTCTCTAAAAATTCTTTCTGTAAGTATGGGTATTCGGCGCCGTCGCTCCGTGTCTCTAAAAATTCTTTCTGTAAGTATGGGTATTCGGCGCCGACACTCCGTGTCATACTTTCTTACCAAGGCGGCGAAGTCCTTGTAGATAAAAAGGAAGACACCAGTGGTTGGTACTAGCAATGGTGGCCGACAGCTATAAAGTCAACTTCGTTTTTTTCGTAAGAATAACTTTTTAGATTGTGGCAAATCTTATACAAAATTAGTTCGATGCAAATATTTTAAATGTCCAATGTAATAAAAACAGCTTTGCTCTCGGTTCGAGGTCACAATTTTCTCGGACGGAAAAGTAAAAGCTGCAAGTTTTGGTACTCAAACATGTATAGCTGAAATTTTTTAAGTTATCGCAGTTTTAGAGAAAAAAGCTAATTTTTCTCCGTTATTGTAATTTTCTTGATTTTTTGCACGGCGCACCGTTAATTCTAGTTTTAATTTTCAAATAATCATATCTCGGAATCCTTTTAATTAACACTTCCCATTTTTGAGTATGTTACGTGTTCGGATTCCTTTGGACAATGAATCCGAAAAAAAATGGTTTCATGCATAGGCTCTCTGGTCAGGATACCGTCAAAACGGCGTTTTAAATTTTCATTCGACTTTTTCAAATGTTAGGCTAGGTTTTTCAGACATTAGTTTATTTTTCTTTCCATTTAATCACCTTTCATTTGGCCTAAGACAGCAAAAATCGGTTGATATGAAATAAATATTGAAAAAAAATATTGCGATAACTTTAGCCTTACGAGCAATTCCAGCTCAAATCAGGATTTTTTCTGGTACTTTTGTACCCGACCCTCTCCGATTTCAATGAAACTTTGTAGACATGTTAGCCTAGGCATATATAAGCCATTTTTGTGTATATGGAGCTAATAGTACTAACATTTGAGAAGGGCGTAAGATATTGTCTTATGCGGCGTAGGGTAGAGTAGTCATCAATGAGACACGGGGAACAAAGATAAATGGCTCTCACAAGTCGTAGTTTCAACCAATCAGGCTCATATTTGGGGGAAAGGTGTGTCTACTAGATACGAAACGAAACGAAACTATTGGCACTACGCCCCCCGGGGCATGGCCTTCCTCTAACGTGGGATTTCTGCTCCAGCGCCTCTGACGAGACAGGAGAAACCGGGACCGACGTTTTACTTCACCATCCGATAGAAGCCCAGTGGATAAGGCGGGAATCGAACCCGCGTCTCATAGCATCATCGGGATCGGCAGCCGAAGCCGCTACCCCTGCGCCACGAGACCCACACTACGTCTACTAGATACACGTCTGCCATATTAGTGGCTTTGGTTATGGACGCTCCCTTGAAAAGTAATTCATGAATGTTTAATTCTGGGGTGTAAAAGTAAATTATGGACAAAACAAACTTTTTCGCTCGTAGGCTGCCATTTACACCAAAACTAATATTTCTTAAAATTTCTTCCGACGTTCCATAGGGATTGAGTTGGACTACAATGTCCTCTCATTAGATTTGGCCAAAATTTTGAATATACCCAAAATCTAGGGCTGTCTCATTGTTCCCCACTCATTTCAGCCCATGGGTAACAATGAGACACATTGATTTTTCTTCGATAAACTTTTCAAAATCGATGGAAATCTTTCAAAACATGAATTAAAAGTGATTTTTGGCATATTTATAAAGTTTAAACTTCATTCAACCAAAAATACAAAGTTATTTGGTATTAATATATGGATTTTACAAAATTGAAATACTTTTTAGTGTAACTTTTGTTATTAAAAGTTTCATGTTGGCAAAATTGCTCTAAAATGTTCAAGGCAAGTCACCTGCAATGGAACAATACAAAAACATGATGTTTTGCTAGAAAAATGTTGATTTTCGTAGAGTGTCTCATTGTTCCCCAGCTGTCTCATTGTTCCTGCCAAGTGCGTCTACAATGAGACAGTTCAATAACTCTGGCTGTAGATGTCGGATCGATCTCATATTTTTGTCAATGTTAGAACACATTAAAAGATTGATAATGCAACTAAAAGCTCATTAAAACATGCTGATGAAAAAATCAGAAAAATCGTTGAAAGTTGAAAACCAAAAGTGTCTCATTGATGACTACCCTACCCTAACTTATGGGAAATTGGACGAGCTTTCCGGAAAAAATATTTACGAGACTGAAAAACAATGTCTGTAATACAAAAATTGCCAAAAACCACCAAAAAACCAGTTTTTTCAACATTTTCATTTTTAAAACCACTGTATCTTCCCAAGGATTGGACATAGGACAATGGTCAATATGAAGACTTTTATGTAAAATTGTCTGGAGAATCGATTTCCACTACCGGTTTTCAAAAATTTTGACGTTTAAACCACTTTTCAAAAAAACAGTTTTAGTAAATGATTTTTGTATTTTTTAGGAGAGACATACCATCCTGCATTTTTCGTCAGTCTTTTGGTTAAATTTTTTAGCTATTTCCTCAAAAATTTTGAACGAAAAAAAATCGTGACATCACCTTTAAATTTAAGTTTTAGACTTAAAAATCAAAAAAATCTCATAGATGTGGCGTGTATTTTTGTTTCAGTGTATTTTTTTCCGTGTAAAGCCCGTCCAATTTCCTACAAGTTTGTCTTTGACCACTTTTTGATACGACGCAACGGCTTCGAGATACAGTAATTTTTAAATTACAAAATACATAAATATTTAAATATCTTACGCCCTTCTCAAATGTTATTTTCGAGTACTATTGGCTCCATATACACAAAAATGGCTTATAAAGGCCTAGGCTAACATGTCTACAAAGTTTCATTGAAATCGGAGAGGGTCGGGAACAAAAGTACCAGAAAAAATCCTGATTTGAGCTGGAATTGCTCCATTAGCTTTTAATTCACTACACAGTGCGTTACAACATAATCTAGGACAGAACAAAAAATACTGCATACCTACTTGCTCTGGCTTGAGACATTTGGAAACATAGTAAAAAACACAGCCAATTTTGCCCTCTGAAAGAAATACATTTTTCAAAACATTGTCAAATGCATATAAAGTAAGTCAATCCAAGTCACCAAATTAAAAAAAAATAAGAGCCTCCCGTCGGAAGGCAGAGTTGCGTTGTAAAGGCTTAAAACATTTTAGTTGAAATCTAAGAACTCATGACATTTTCGACGATCTGATCTTAAATGAATAATGTAATATATTTATTCTAATATATCAACTTTAAATTTTTGTCTTTTTGAAGAAATTTTTAATGCTAAAAAACATTTCAAAGGCCTAAGGCTAGGGCAAATTTTGTTTGTAATGTGGCTGTGGCCGAAAAATTGTTTAAAATTTAAGCATAATTTTAATTTTTAAAGCATGAAAAAATACTTCACTCATTGCAACTGCCATGATATCGTCATTATTTTCAAATAATTAGTAATTTCTTGAAAACAGTGCACTTTTAGTGCTCTATTTTATTATAAAAACAATGATAATAATTATTCAATGTACTCAATGTTACAATCTAATATACAAGTTTTTTCAAAGAAAATTTATTTTTTGAGCATCCCCATAAGTTTTTGAGGAAATTTCCAAAACACAAAACTTAACAAAAAAAATACGTTGGCCTAATAACATTTTTTTTAATACCGTGAAAAGTAGTAACACTTCCGCCTCGTAAGCGGTAGATCGAGGTTCATATCATATTTCATCGGCCCGGACCAGAAGAAAGATTTACTTTTAATAACAACAGAACCACCATTTATCGATCCTACAAAAAGAAGATAAAACATCGTAATGATAATAACTTACTCTTTTGGAAAATAAAGTTTCATGACAAAATTGAAGCATGGCAACTTTCTGAACTGTTTCAAAACGTTAAGTTTACAACTAAAATATATGCCAAACAAAACAAGAAACGGTATCGTAAACTTACTGCATCGCCGGATTTTGCAGGATTATCACCCCAAAACACGACATCACCCAGCAGGAACAGCAAACCAGGTACGTGTCTGTTTCAGGAAAAACGCAACGCACCCGACAAAAAAGGTAAGATATGCCCGGGACAGGCCATCAATTTTATTGCGTATCAATAAAATAAAGCATATCAAAATTGCCTTCGCCACCGTCTGAAGATTTGCTTTTTTTCAATTTCGATGTCAACCAAAGAAACGGGGACACCCGGAAGGATCAACTTTGGGAGGAGCTATTTTTAGCGGCTTCGCACTCCTGGCGTCCGTTCCCGGTGATGAATTTGGGTGAAAATCAACGAACGAAAGGAGTACCGCTGAACCCCGTTGATTAGAAGTCCAAGGCAGTTACAGTTTACGTACGCGAAAGTGTCAAACCAATGGGGATTTACTGTAGCGCGGAAAAAGATACATTTTGGCGGGAAGGGAAACTCGGGAAAAATCGATAAATAGATTACTGTGCTAAAGCGAGAGGGGGCAAGAGGGGAACTTCCATCCGGGAACCGTTTTCTGGCCGGTTTGGGTGCGAATTTCGTTAATACGCACGTCGCCAGAACTCGAGTGTCGTCGATGTTGCAATTCAGTCCATCAGCAGTGTGTACATGAAGATGATGACGAGCTGGGCCGTTATCAATGATGGTCAATGCTCTTTGGGGTATTTCATGTGACTGGACGTGTGTGAAAGAAGGGAACCCATGGAGAGAGGAGTGTCGCGGGAACGTGCGATACGAACGAACGAACGAACGAACGGTCAGCCCTAAATCTAATAAAGCATAGGTCAATTGAGATCCGGCTAACCGGTTAACGGGCTATGCTGGTTGTTGCCTAGAAAATTAACTCGTTTGTTGAAAAGTGTTGAAAATCGAGAGCAAACGGTGGATACAATACTCTTTTCAATGTGTTTCTCTAATTTTTTGTTATTTTTTGGAACAGAATAAAACTTTGTCTACATAATCAGTATTTCTAGATCAATTGTGAATTTGTGTCAAAATGTTCAGTATTGAGCTCTTTTTAAATTCAACCTTGATTTTAAAACTATAAAAATCTTTTCATAGTAAACTGCACAGAAAAAAATGATGGTAATATTCATCAGGAAATGGTGACAGATTTCGTGGCAAAAAAAAAATATTTATTTTCATCAGTTTTTGGTAAATATTCATCAGGTTCACATTTTTACACATTTTTTATGCAATATTACTCAAAAAACTCGATTTAATATCACCAGAGGTGAAATAGAGCCTTGCTTACAAAATGATGAAATTCTGAGAAATATATTGGTGCAATTAATTTTTCAGAAAAATAATGATACCACCCAGTGAGAATTTTACCTAAAGCTTCGAATCTTTTTAGGCTATACCTCGAATTCCATTTTTTTATTTCAGAGGTACATTATTTGTCGCAAGATATTAAAATTTAATTAAGAAAAACATATTGGATTGACATTATTAGAAAAAATAAAGGGTACTCAGTCTTTAATGTTAGTCTATGATTAACTTAAAAAATATGTATCGCTATTGCACTTTGTCGATCTATTATGAGAAGCCAGAAAGAACACTTTCACACGCAGCGTAAAAGCGCTGGCGTTGAAGCTTCGACTTGACGACTTGCCGAGCTTTCGGGCGAGAACGAGCCGGGACTTCGGATTTGATGTTCAGTATGAAACCAACTTTTTAATAGGAAAAAATAGAATAAAAATAAGACGAAAAACACTAATATGGCTATATTTCTGGAAATACATTTTAGAAAAGCTTCAAATTTTGGGCCCAAGCAGTTTATGGCGCATGTTTTCGAATGGCATTTTGTTTGAAACTGAATTCGTTTAATTTGACAGTGTTATCTGTAAAATAGTCCAAAAAATACCTCTAAAAATGACTTTGACCACATTTACTGGCCGAAAATTGTAAATCGAAAAATAAAATGTTCGTCTCGGACCCCACGGCTTCAGATCTGAAATATAAAAATTGTGGGTTTTACGAGCGGTTTTCCAGTGATGGAAGACACAAATTTTGAAGAGCGGATACAGACATCGCTCATGTATTTCTGTAAAAGAGCTCTCAAAAATCAGACTTTGAGTTCCGGGGTTCGGGCCAAAATTCAATCGAAAGAGCGCATCTAAACCTTCAATTTAGTAATAGGATTTTTTCCTGGGACGAATCCTCGCCGTGTGCGATTTTTTTTAAGATTTCTGAGAAAAGCGTTTTTCCAAAAGTAAACCTTAAACCTTTCTTTTGTAAGAAAAGCAAAAGAGGTAATATTCAACCTACCAAATTTTCAACATTCCAAAATTCAACTTTTTTCTGTGTGCTTTTAGACTTCGATTATTTTACTAATAGTTTCCATGCTATAGACAGTAAATGAAGACTAATTGGAAATAACTTCAAAATTAATTTCGCCCTTTCTTTCAAACGCAAGCAGCCCTAAAAAATTTTTTTTGGAGGGATTCTTCACTCTTACAAATATATAAATCATTTTAAAATTACGATTTTTGAAAATTCGAAACATTTTTCAGTGAAAAACTAGGGTTGAACTAAATTTGCCCAATAATTATTTTTTTTACATTTTATTAAAATATAAAAAAGTGCTGGCGCAATGTCGATATTTTTCAAAACCCCAACAAAGTATCAAAGTAAAAATTGCCAAAAAATTTTCGAAGTCTGAAATTGCAGAGAATTGCTCTACTGTATTATTCTGCTTTTCACGGCTAGGTTGAAAAATGTGCACTTATGTACGATGAATTCAAATGCACGCAAAAAGACACGAACAGAACACGAAAAGAAAAATTTTGAAGAGACTTGAGAGAAAAGAGAGTTGAAATGAACATTTCTAATGTTTCTATCTGATTGGCCCCTTTTAATTTCAAAAATACTTAATTTTCCCTCATTTTACAATAAGAGTGGACGTATTTATTTGTGCATGTAGTTCAACTAATCTAATCTAGTATTAGATTAGTTGAACTACAATTTTAATCTTTTTTTAGTCTTTCGATCTTTTGTCATAGGTTAGACACAAAGTGTTTAATTTAAACATGTACAAAACACACCACGCCAAGGAGCAATTTTAAAGTTGTACGTTTACTTCTTTTTTGTGTAATTTTTAAAGATAAATGTGCAAGTTTACATCCGAAACTGTTTTTTTAATGTAAAGTTCTTCCAAAATCATGTTCCGCTTATACCCATCAAATTTACACCGGCCTCGGGGCGCACACTTATCGATGAAAATGTTACGAAACTTTCTCAATCACAAGTGAAAGTAGTTTTCTTCTTAAACTGCGCCGTCGTGCCACAACCGTCCATCCACCCTGGCTTGCACACGTGCAACCAGTATCTGCCACTGTATTTGTTGAGGCCCAGCTGATCTTCACTCTCCCAACATAATGCTGTTTCTCTCAGACACATTCGCAATGCAATTAAGTGCGGGTACTTTAAAAAGCTTGTCTCAACTTGTTCCTGCATGGGGTTGTTTACATTTGTTTTTCGTGTGCCCTTTTGAGGCCATTTAAATTTTATTTGTAGTTTGTTGATTTTTGGGGTTTAAATCAGTTTTTTTCTTTCTGAAATGATGTTCAATCCTATCCTACTCAACATCAATGCAATCGTTAACCGGATCGTATGGAACGGTATGTCCACGCATCCTTCTTCCTCTGTAAATTCTGTGAAATGTGATCCGTTCTGAGAACCGCGGTTAACACAACGTAGTAGGGCTGGCCGCATTAATTTTCGGGTGTTCTCGGGTGTACTTAAATGATTATTAATGGATAAAATATTTTAGAGTTCCAAACAACTGATTTAAAGGGTAAAGCTAAGCAATGGCTTGTAAATTCATGTTTAGTGGTTTAATTCATCGCAGTCGTGGCCAGTTATTTTTCCATTTAGCCGGTCTCCCGCGCGCGCTGGCACTGTTAAGGTGCAAAATGGTTAATCGTCTGTCGTGGTCGCACACGTTTGCACGTGTGGCTCTTTTTATTGGCTGACTGAAAAAACTTGTTAGGAAAATATCTGCCCAAGGCAGAGAGGCGGAAAATATTTTCATTTGCAATTTTTCACTACCCAAACTGGTCATGCAATGCCATTTTGGAGTTATGTGATACTTGTTAGATTATGGGTAAACATTTTATGCATACTTTACCCTTCTGGTAAACTAACTGTAAAGTGTGTTTCATGGTGAAATTATGGTTGGAAGTTGTATCACTATCACTTTCATTTTGAAATGTGATTTTTATGTACCTTGTGGAATTTTATGTTTGCATTTATTGCTATAAAACAGATAATAATAGTTTAATGCAACAACTTCCTTGCTTTTGGGTTTACTTTGAACAAGTCTTCAGTAAGACAACCTGTTCCAAAGTATGCATTCAAATTTAAATTAATGTCTTCATAATCCCCGATTCGTGGCGCGTTTCTTAACGAAACATAATTCATTTCCCATTACCACTGGCGCAGATCCTCTAATCGGATTTAAAAATGTCCAGCCAAACCACATAATGGTGAATAGTGCTCGATCGACCTCAAACTACAAGTTCGATAACTGGTTGGTTGTCCGAAAAACCGCTGCCGGGCCATTTCGAAACACTATAGCAAACAAAATAGAAAACGAAGAAGAGGAGGAAAAAGAGAACTCGAAAATTGACCACCGAAGGCAATCCACTGCCGCGTCCAAGTTGGCGTGGAATGTGCGGTGGCCTCTCAGGGTTGGCAGCAGTGTTGTGGAGGAATTTTCGAACAAAAATCAATATTTAAATCGACTTACGAGGTCTCCAATCAGAAAAATAAAATTCTATCAATTAACCTCAGCAAAAATATTTCTGGGAAACATATTATCACCATTTCTCACCGATGAAGTCAAGAGGTTCAATTCTGAAAAAATATACATGATTTCTAATATCCTGGGTGATGAATAGAGAGAATGCGTAACGTGTTTTTCGAATGATCCCACATTGTTTACATCTACAAACTAGGAGGCTGTTCAAGCACAAGCATGACTTTTTTCTGACTTTTTTGTTACTGGTAGATGAGCTGTTTTATAATCATTGGTAGGCGTTTTATTTTGTCTAATTTTCTAAATTATTTTGCTGGAAAATTGTGTGTGTTTTCAAATTACGTTCGGTTAGAAGAGGTTTTTTTTTAATTTTTACGGGTGACGAAGAACTGCGACGAGAGTGTCATTCTGCGATGTCGAGGATAAATACCTTTGCTTATTTTACAATCCTGCAGCTCTTCCTGGTCCAGCGAGAAATCATCGCTAATTCTAGCAATGCTGATCCAACAAACAGAAATTTTTTTCACTAAATCAGTAGGTTTGAAAACGGAATTGAACAATTAAAACAGCTTCTGGAAGGTACAACCGCATCGACTCTATAAACAACTTCCATTTATAATTATAAAAAATGTCGATCTCGCCTTCAATGTTCTTAAGATTATTTGACTTCAACTTCAGGTCCTCAAAAGCCAAAAAAATCATTCTTGCAAAAAAACAATTTTTGATCGATAACAATACTCTCCACTATTGGCGAAGAGTAAAATGGTTCCACTTTGACAGTTCAAAATTGAGGCTGTTTTGCGAACCACTATTCAGCCCCGGTTCAAAAGTGTGATAAGTTGCATTACTCTTAAGAAAACATAATCTTAAGCATTTTTAGTTTTTAGTTTTTAGTTTTTAGTTTTTAGTTTTTAGTTTTTAGTTTTTAGTTTTTAGTTTTTAGTTTTTAGTTTTTAGTTTTTAGTTTTTAGTTTTTAGTTTTTAGTTTTTAGTTTTTAGTTTTTAGTTTTTAGTTTTTAGTTTTTAGTTTTTAGTTTTTAGTTTTTAGTTTTAGTTTTTAGTTTTTAGTTTTTAGTTTTAGTTTTTAGTTTTTAGTTTTTAGTTTTAGTTTTTAGTTTTTAGTTTTTAGTTTTAGTTTTTAGTTTTAGTTTTTAGTTTTAGTTTTAGTTTTTAGTTTTTAGTTTTTAGTTTTTAGTTTTTAGTTTTTAGTTTTTAGTTTTTAGTTTTTAGTTTTTAGTTTTTAGTTTTAGTTTTAGTTTTTAGTTTTTAGTTTTTAGTTTTTAGTTTTAGTTTTTAGTTTTTAGTTTTTAGTTTTTAGTTTTTAGTTTTTAGTTTTTAGTTTTAGTTTTTAGTTTTTAGTTTTTAGTTTTTAGTTTTAGTTTTTAGTTTTTAGTTTTTAGTTTTTAGTTTTAGTTTTTAGTTTTTAGTTTTAGTTTTAGTTTTTAGTTTTTAGTTTTAGTTTTTAGTTTTAGTTTTTAGTTTTTAGTTTTAGTTTTTAGTTTTTAGTTTTTAGTTTTTAGTTTTTAGTTTTAGTTTTTAGTTTTTAGTTTTTAGTTTTTAGTTTTTAGTTTTTAGTTTTAGTTTTTAGTTTTTAGTTTTAGTTTTTAGTTTTTAGTTTTTAGTTTTTAGTTTTTAGTTTTTAGTTTTAGTTTTTAGTTTTTAGTTTTTAGTTTTTAGTTTTTAGTTTTTAGTTTTAGTTTTTAGTTTTTAGTTTTTAGTTTTTAGTTTTAGTTTTTAGTTTTAGTTTTTAGTTTTTAGTTTTTAGTTTTAGTTTTTAGTTTTTAGTTTTAGTTTTTAGTTTTTAGTTTTTAGTTTTTAGTTTTTAGTTTTTAGTTTTTAGTTTTTAGTTTTTAGTTTTAGTTTTTAGTTTTTAGTTTTTAGTTTTTAGTTTTAGTTTTTAGTTTTTAGTTTTTAGTTTTTAGTTTTTAGTTTTTAGTTTTTAGTTTTTAGTTTTTAGTTTTTAGTTTTTAGTTTTTAGTTTTTAGTTTTAGTTTTAGTTTTTAGTTTTAGTTTTTAGTTTTTAGTTTTTAGTTTTTAGTTTTTAGTTTTTAGTTTTTAGTTTTAGTTTTTAGTTTTTAGTTTTTAGTTTTTAGTTTTTAGTTTTTAGTTTTTAGTTTTTAGTTTTTAGTTTTTAGTTTTAGTTTTTAGTTTTTAGTTTTTAGTTTTTAGTTTTTAGTTTTTAGTTTTTAGTTTTTAGTTTTAGTTTTTAGTTTTTAGTTTTAGTTTTTAGTTTTTAGTTTTTAGTTTTTAGTTTTAGTTTTTAGTTTTAGTTTTTAGTTTTTAGTTTTTAGTTTTTAGTTTTTAGTTTTTAGTTTTTAGTTTTTAGTTTTAGTTTTTAGTTTTTAGTTTTTAGTTTTAGTTTTTAGTTTTTAGTTTTAGTTTTTAGTTTTTAGTTTTTAGTTTTAGTTTTTAGTTTTAGTTTTTAGTTTTTAGTTTTTAGTTTTTAGTTTTAGTTTTTAGTTTTTAGTTTTTAGTTTTTAGTTTTTAGTTTTTAGTTTTTAGTTTTTAGTTTTTAGTTTTTAGTTTTTAGTTTTTAGTTTTTAGTTTTTAGTTTTTAGTTTTTAGTTTTTAGTTTTTAGTTTTTAGTTATTTTAGTAACCCTATCGTTCGTACAGTTTTAATAAGTGTCACCCATATTTGATGGGAACGTTCGAGGACGTCGATTCATAATTTTGAATACACCAACTGAAAAAAAAAACCGGCCAGCGCCAGCAATCGTGTCCACCATGTCAAACAGAGGCTAGTTTCGTACGAGGCTTGAACCAAAACATAGCCGAGGAAACAGAAGAAGAAAAAAAGCTCAGGCAAAAACACACCACTTAGCGTGATGTGGCACATTATAAAAACAAACAACCTCTGGATCACGGCGTCGAACTCCGTCCTTCAGATAAAAATGTTGTTTTGTTTTGTTAGTTCAAAAGTTTAAAAAATACATTTTGAAAGTAATTTTTCGAATGAATTTCAAAGACGGGTGTAAAAGTTAAACCAAAATCAAACAAATTTCAGTCACACAGAAACACACTGAAGAGGTAACAAAGAAGGTTGGCAGCGCTGAAAAAATGAAAACATAACCTCTATCTTTCGGTGGGGGGCTGCTTCCAACATGGCGGCCGGTAGGCCCCACTTTGGGTTGTGATTTCCTTGCGAACCTTCGAGATCAACACTGAGCGATCCTGACGACCATATTTTGTTGTACATTTTGGTCAAGTTTTGAGGTTAGAAAGTGATAATTTAAGTCACTTGACGTCACCGTCAAAAATCAAATTTTCATGATTCGGTCGTAAAGTGTGCAAAGGTTGATGAAGCGCAAACGTAAACATTGCCAGCCACAGCATAGATATTGGTGAAGTACTACCACCACAGCCAACATAGTAGGCCTGTTACTACACCAACACCACCACCCCGGCGCACGATGATGTCATGAGCTCCACAACGCCAAGTTTTCCTATGCAATGTTTACTATGATTTCCCCACCACCACCACCAACCCCACAACCATGCGACTCCACCGCCACCAGATGGGAGGCAAAATCATACGGCCGGAAAGTGCCGGAGAGCTTCGCTGCGGAGAATTGGCCTTCTACGATGACTAACGGGAGGTTGTTGGAGCAAGAAAGAGAGAGGGTGAGACTCGAAGTGCGAGAAGAGTTCAGGAAAACAACAAACCGAACTCAACGCAACGCAGCAAGGCAACACCGCGGGTCGGGCTGACGAAATCGGTTGAGGTAGGAAGTCGGCACGGCAAGGCAATTTGAATTTTAAAGAGTTTGGAGTGTGTAGAGTTGTTGCGCGCGGCCGGTATCGAGCGGTCCAATCGACAAGCAACAAAAAATCGTATCGAACAGCAGCAACAACAATGGAGGCCGTCATATACTACGAGGTTGCGCAAATGTTGATGGGAAGAAAATTCCACATTAATTATGCGGTGAATAGTTTTGGTGGTTGATGCGAATGTTCTAGGTGGAGAATGTTACACCGGAGAGTTGAAGTAAACAAAATGCCTTTTATTCTAGAAAGTTTTGCGGGATTTGTTAAAACTCACTGTAAAAAATAGTTTAAATATCCGTAGTAACAGTTCAATAGGGCGAATCTGCGTTTGTAAACAAGCAGTCAGCGCCGTACCTAGGGGTTGGCGCAGTTGGCGACCGCCAAGGGCGCCAGCCCTTGGGGGGCGCCGAAAACGATGATTGTACAAATTTGTCATGTTATTATAAAACCCTAGAAAGGTATTCAGAACAAAAGGGGCGCCAAATTTTAAAGTAGGACTACAAAATAACTCGATAATTTTGGTCGGAATATTACAAATATTACTTATAACACTTGGGGCGCTAAAATCAACTATTTCAATAATTGTACCAGAATTAAATTTAAAATTAAATTCTCTCAATTCATTTATCAAAGGGGGCGCTCAAGTGGCAAAAATTTCAGGGTTTTATAACAATTCTTTGAAATAGCTAGAGATTTTATATTCCAACTACAGTATATAAAATTCAATTTAATTTCACCATTTTTTCCAGCATCAGGAACCATCAAGCTTTTTTATGTTTTGAAGTATTTTTTTTATATAATCAGCTATTTAATTGAAATTTACACATTTCTATTGAAAATCTGAAATAAAAAGAATAAGATATTTCAAGTTTAAAGAAAATGGCATTTGAGATATTTTTATCGTTTTAAATGCAAACTTGTGCGTTGAGATTGGCCTAGGTTTTCGAAATACTGAAGTGTTTAAATTGAATATTTCTAACACAAAAAATGCTTTGACTTTTGTTAAATTTCTAGCAAAATTTTTTTTTTCAACATAAAAATGTTGGTTTTTTAAGAGCACATAAACTGCTCTAAATACCGTAATCTGGGGTGAATCGGGACTACAGTCTGAATAGGGACAGCAGTTTTTAGAGCACTTAAAGCTTTTAAATTTGGAAATGGATGTACACATTTTGTTGGCCTGAGTCTGTTCTAACGGAAACCAACCAGAAAAATCAAAATATTGTGCTCCAACATGGTTAAAGCTGCTGTCCCAATTCGCCCCATGTGTCGGTATATTATATTCTGCTGCTTGCATTCATTTGCTTGTAGCAAGAGTGAAAAAGTAAAATTTGGGTGTCTTCGACAAAGTTGCATAGATTGGCATGCCCACCAACTTTTTAGTCGTAAAAGTAAAATATTATACAATTTCTTGTATAATTTTGATTTGCAGAAACACAATTATCGCGGAACCATTAGAATTTAAACCAAAGCAAAATTCCAACTCCAAAAACAGCAATATTTTTTGGGAAAACACAAAGTTCCACTTAATTTTGCTTCTAGGGTCAATAATTTGTTAGTAACATTTTCCTTGAAATTTTTTGTTTTGTTATGTTTTAATGGAATGGATAAAGCTGCTTATCTTTCACATACATTTTTTTTATTTCATGGATTCCATGTGTTGGGCTATCCAGTGTAATTTCGCCTAAATTTTCACATATACACAAACGGTTCTAAAAGCTTTGTGTGTAGAGAGTGACTATTCTCGAGATTTTCAATTTCCCGGGAATCGAGAGTTGAATTTGGAAATTTCCCGGGAATTCCCGGGACCTGGTAGTGTTTATAACTATGCCAATAGTGCCAGTAATGTATAAAGAAAAGTTACAAATGTGTTTCTTTTCAATGAATTCAGTTACGATTTATTCATGCTTATTTAATGAAACGTTAATTAGTAGCCTCATTATTTTTGGGAACTATGATCTACTTCTTGATTTTTTTCTGAATCTGCAATACAACTTGTTGTATGAACTTGTTATTAGATTTTTGTGAAATAACAAAATAGCTAATATATAATTTCCCAGTATCGGGATTTTTACAATATAATAAATAGCGACTCAAAACAACAATTTTAATATTTTTTTTTCTTTTTTAAAGATTTCCAGAGTTTTTTTTTTTTCTAAGATATAATTTAATATTGAGGTTTAAGCGAAACACAAAATTACTCCATGACATCAAAAAAGGAAATTACCTTGATACAGCGAAATTAAAATAATAAGAATAAAAAAAATGGATTATAAGAATTGCTATGCTTGAACACATTATTTTAAGTTTTCCCAATTATAGTTATTGGAATTTTTAATAAGTTAAAATTTACACTTTCTGAATTAGAAGATAAGAGAAGATTTGGTTCATTCGAACTTGAACATCTTACATTGAACACCCAATGTTCTAAACAATTTCGAATTTTCAATTTTGTTTTATTTGTTTATATAATTTTGCTTCGACCAAATTTCCCGGGAATCGAGAGGTCCAAAAATGGTCGATTTCCCGGGAATTTCCGCTCGTCACCCTCTATTTGAGTGTAATGGTTTTTATACAAATTTTTTAAAAACTTTAGATGTCGAAAAATAAACACAAAAAATTTCAATGTGTTAAAAAGGTAAAAACTAATTGCCTTTGTTTGAAGCTATGAATTTTCAAAAAACAAATTTTAGGAATTTTATATCAATCAAAAAACACAGTCACAGAGAAGAGAAATATTGTTTTCAAAAATAAATTGAAAAAAAAAATAGTTTCAAAAGGAATCCATCCAAAAACAAGTTTGAAAAGGAGTCCATTTTCTAATCAGTTAAACTATTGCTATTGAACTTTAAGCTGGGTCAGATCAAATTCTGTTTAAAACGATAAGACAACACTCTGCTATTTTCAGTCAACATTAATCCTAAAGCACCTTTTCGTTACAACCTATCTGTATTGGAAAGATATAAATCGATTGAAATGGTTTAAAAATAATAAAACATTAATTTGAATATTCTTCAAAAAATTAAATTGTGGTTGGATTTTTTAGCTGTTATATTTATTCAATCAATTACCATTATATTATTAAAACTCTTTGAAGCAATCGCTGGAAATTTAAGTAAACATATCAAAATGATGAAAAATTTGGAGGGGCGCCAAATTGATGCTTCGCCAAGGGCGCCGTGGACCCTAGGTACGACTCTGCAAGCAGTCTATCCCCCTCTTACTTGACGTGAACTGTCACTTGAGGAATAGAATGCTTGTTTACAAACGCATATTCGTCCTATTGAACTGTTACTACGGATATGTTTGAAGATGTTTGTCTTACCTAAAAAAAACCGATGGTAAAATCACATGCAAAAGCATGCACATCACCTTCGTCAAAAAAGACATCTTAGGGGAACTAAACCCTTTGGGAGCGTTCTTTTATTACGTAACGCGGCAAGGGGGGAGGGGGTTCAAAATTCAGATTTTTTGCGTTACGTAATAAAAGAACGCTCCCTTTCTCAGCCTATTTCTATTATCGGCCTATCAGCACTTTGATCGTGAATTACTTAAATAAAGTGTTTTTGACTGCTTTAAAGTAATAAATAGCTCAAATAAAAGTAAGCAAGCAACTCTCCATTGTTGATACATCTGAAAATTTTTATTTAATAGCGGAAAACGGCAAAAGTGATGAGAATTGGTCGAACGGCTTAGTGTTATTAAAATGGGTATATTTCCCCTAATATCGCACACTGCATGTACAATATCTGTTAACACGAAGAAAAGTTGCAACCAACGGGATTCAAATCTAGCACTAACAGTAAGGACTGGCGCCTTAGCCCGCTCGGCCATCCGACCGATGAAAAATGGAAAGGATAAACGGTTTCCCATACTGATGGGCTACATATTTCAGGGTGTAATACCTATTACATTAAAATTCTAAAAATATTTTTTACACAATTTACATATTCTTTGAGGTGAAATTTAACATTTTGAAGACCCATTTCCAAATGTTATTATTTTATTTATTTGCGTTTAAGGACCACCTGACTCAAAAGTCATTTGGTTAAAAATGTAATTGTCATTTGGTTAAAAATGTAATTGACTGTATATTTGGTTGTAAATTGAAAACTAAAAACCACAGCCGGACAGAGTTAATGTGCATGAATATGAACAAAATGTTGGCCATCACGTTGTGAAAAAAAACTTTTTTTCCTGTTACATGGAACATTAACATGAAGTCGAAAAAAATATATACATGAATGACTTAGAAGCTTTTCAACCATAAATTTTAGAGAACTAATGATTTAATCTTCAAAAAATGGAATATTTTCAGGACAGTAGAAAATCATTTCCAGCTATTGAAGATATCATTTTGAAGACAACATTACTTGAATATACCATTTCGACGTCGTCGTGCTATCTTGTCGCACCCGCCATTTTGACGTTCCGAGTAAAATGCGTTTTAATGCTTGACCTTGAATATTCAAAAACGAGAGCACGCAATGTAAACAATAACAAACACGTTTTGTTTGGCTCACCATTCTGTGCATTGTTCCGAAGTTTGGTTGAAGTTGGTTGCTGGAGTCCCGAGTTATAATTACAAATGTTTACGGTAGTCTAGATTGTACGTGCGACAAACGCATCCTGACTTTCCTGGCCTGAAATACCTTTGGCCTTTTGTCGCACTTACATCAATTTTCATGGAGTGACAAGATAGCACGACAAGATTGAAACTACTTTCATATGTAAAGTGACAAAAATGCACGGAGTTTTTTCGGTTTTTGTTGAATATCTCAGGATTGAAATCGAATTTTGGGGATCTGGGAAGGTCAAAAGGTGAGGCATTGTGAGCTGCACAAAATGGCGTTCTTAACTCAATTTGGCCCAAAATGCACGTACGACAAGTTAGCACGATGGCGACGATTTAGCAATTAGAAGTTTGAAAAAAGATTCCATCGCAACTCTTCAATGCTTCTACCAAATTGGTTTAAATTTTTGGTAAAGACATGTAAAATAAATTCCATTTGCATGAACTAGTTCTTGATTTTGTAAATCTGGAGTTTTTTTTTTGAAAAGGTTCGATAAACCAAATTTTCAGTTTCTGCTTTTTGGGTGTTTTTTAATACCCCAGACTCAAGGCGGTTTCAAAAACACCCAAAAAGCAAAAACTGAAAAATTTTGTTTATTGGACCTTTTTTAAAAAAAAAGTTCAAGATGGTATGTCAGAGACATAACCGAAAGACATAGGACCAAACAATTTGAATGTGTTTTTGGATTGCTAGTGAAATCTGAAATAAGCTTATTTTATTTTGTTTCGTAGATTTGTCGGCAAAATTGTTATAAATGTTCTCCCAAGGTGAACCTTCTATGAGGGCACCGGCAACTCCAGGTTGTGGCCACTACGGTCGAAATGTCAATTTTCATGTTCAGTATCAAAAACCATGAATTTTGATATCCATATTGCCACAACTCGTATGGTTCTGTTAAAGACCCTCAGGGCCCCGGGGGAACCTGCTTTGAGATCACCGGTCACTCAAGGTTGTGGCCACTACTGTCGGAATGTCAATTTTCATGTACAGTATCAAAAACCATGAATTTTGATACCAATATGCCACAACTCGTATGGTTCTGTAAAAAGTCCTCCGGGCCCCGGGGGAACCTGCTTTAAGGGCACCGGCCACTCCAGGTTGTGGCCACTACTGTCGAAATGGCCATTATGTTCAGTATCAAAAACCATGAATTTTGATACCCATATTGCAACAACTCGTATAATTTTGTAAATGTCCCCCCAGGCCCCGGGGGAACCTTCTTTGAGGGCACCGGCCACTCCAGGTTGTGGCCACTACTGTCAAAATGGCCATTATTATGTTCAGTATCAAAAACCATGAATTTTGATACCCATATTGCCACAACTCGTATGTTTCTGTAAATGTCCCCCCAGGCCCCGGAGGAACCTTCTTTGAGGGCACCGGCCACTCCAGGTTGTGGCCACTACTGTCGAAATGGCCATTATTATGTTCAGTATCAAAACCATGAATTTTGATACCCATATTGCCACAACTCGTATGTTTCTGTAAATGTCCCCCAGGCCCCGGGGAACCTTCTTTGAGGGCACCGGCCACTCCAGGTTGTGGCCACTACTGTCGAAATGGCCATTATTATGTTCAGTATCAAAACCATGAATTTTGATACCCATATTGCCACAACTCGTATGTTTCTGTAAATGTCCCCCAGGCCCCGGAGGAACCTTCTTTGAGGGCACCGGCCACTCCAGGTTGTGGCCACTACTGTCGAAATGGCCATTATTATGTTCAGTATCAAAACCATGAATTTTGATACCCATATTGCCACAACTCGTATGTTTCTGTAAATGTCCCCCAGGCCCCGGGGAACCTTCTTTGAGGGCACCGGCCACTCCAGGTTGTGGCCACTACTGTCGAAATGGCCATTATTATGTTCAGTATAAAAACCATGAATTTTGATACCCATATTGCCACAACTCGTATGTTTCTGTAAATGTCCCCCCAGGCCCCGAGGGAACCTTCTTTGAGGGCACCGGCCACTCCAGGTTGTGGCCACTACTGTCGAAATGGCTATTATTATGTTCAGTATCAAAAACCATGAATTTTGATACCCATATTGCCACAACTCGTATGTTTCTGTAAATGTCCCCCAGGCCCCGGGGAACCTTCTTTGAGGGCACCGGCCACTCCAGGTTGTGGCCACTACTGTCGAAATGGCCATTATTATGTTCAGTATCAAAACCATGAATTTTGATACCCATATTGCCACAACTCGTATGTTTCTGTAAATGTCCCCCAGGCCCCGGGGAACCTTCTTTGAGGGCACCGGCCACTCCAGGTTGTGGCCACTACTGTCGAAATGGCCATTATTATGTTCAGTATAAAAACCATGAATTTTGATACCCATATTGCCACAACTCGTATGTTTCTGTAAATGTCCCCCAGGCCCCGGGGAACCTTCTTTGAGGGCACCGGCCACTCCAGGTTGTGGCCACTACTGTCGAAATGGCCATTATTATATTCAGTATCAAAACCATGAATTTTGATACCCATATTGCCACAACTCGTATGTTTCTGTAAATGTCCCCCAGGCCCCGGGGAACCTTCTTTGAGGGCACCGGCCACTCCAGGTTGTGGCCACTACTGTCGAAATGGCCATTATTATGTTCAGTATCAAAACCATGAATTTTGATACCCATATTGCCACAACTCGTATGTTTCTGTAAATGTCCCCCAGGCCCCGGGGAACCTTCTTTGAGGGCACCGGCCACTCCAGGTTGTGGCCACTACTGTCGAAATGGCCATTATTATGTTCAGTATAAAAACCATGAATTTTGATACCCATATTGCCACAACTCGTATGTTTCTGTAAATGTCCCCCAGGCCCCGGGGAACCTTCTTTGAGGGCACCGGCCACTCCAGGTTGTGGCCACTACTGTCGAAATGGCCATTATTATATTCAGTATCAAAACCATGAATTTTGATACCCATATTGCCACAACTCGTATGTTTCTGTAAATGTCCCCCGCCCCCTCCGTCCCGAGGGAACCTGCTTCGAGGGCACCGGCCACTCCAGGTTTTTTCCACCACTGTCGAATTGGCCATTTTTCATGAGAACCGCCGCATCATAGCGACTTCCACGCCGTCCGCTTCGCTCGAATTTCCTCCTTCTGCTGCCGGTGGTTCTTCCTTCTGATTGCTGGTCCTCTTCTTCTATTGGCCGCTGCTGCTGCTGCTCCGCGCCGGCCCGACGTGCACAGTTCGAGTGCTCGTTCCAAAGTGACTTGCTTTTGCGAAATTTTCTGCTTAAATAGCGGCACAGCCGGAGAACGGCACAAAAGGGGCGCGGTCTCGAATGCATACGCTCGCTCTGATTGGTCATCTGTCCGATTTGTACTGAAAAATTACTCATTTTGATTGCATGTTTTAAGTGCTTTAACTATGTTTAGTCAGACTATCTATGTAGTTAAACAATAGCTGAAGTCTTCCTCTTTCGATTGGTGGTCCAACCATCTGGATTGATTCACAGGGAAAAAAGATATAAGCGTTCAAAATGTCCCCTTTTTTAACGCTTAAAAGTGACGCTTTCGATCGAATTTCTGAACTGGCCCCCCAATATAGTAAGTAAAGACATAGTCCTATGTCAAAACTTCAGAAATGAACATCTAGTTTCGAGAAGAAAGATTTTCTATAAGTTTGACAAATTACTGAGTGTTGCAGTGTATTTAATAGAAATGCATATTTACAACAATAGAATACTATTTACAGAAATCGGGGTTTTTCAACAATTTTACGCAATGAAAACTCTTTGAAAAGAAATTAATACCGTAAAACGGGGTCACTTTGATAGCCGGGGTGACTTTGATAGGTTTGCGATTTTTCCGCAAAATGAAGAGTTCAATTAAAATACGTAAGGAATGGTTGAGAAACATACTGACCGTGGTAGAGAAGTGTTCAAAGTACCTCAAGAAGAACTTTTCAAACAATATTGACAAGTTTAAAAAGTTAGTTAACTATAGTTAAGAAAATGTTGATGAAAGTCATTATTTTAAACTTCTCAAAGTGTCATGATTTTCTCAATGAACATGATTATTAATCTGAAAATGGAATGCATTTTCGGATTCTTTGGACAATTTTCCACTAGGAGAAGGTTAAATAAGTTTGTAAATAATAAAAAATATGTGTTTTTGAAATATTATAAAAAAAATCTTCAATTTTCAATCAATTTTCAATCATCAATTAAAATAACTTCAAGCATACTAAAATATTGTATTTTCATCATATTTAAGAAACTTTTATACATTTCTAAATTATTAAATTTTGATTTGTTTCACGTTAGGCCGAAACTTTTGAAAAATCAATCTCCATAGCCTAAATCACAAAAAAAAAATTTAATAAATTGATTGTTTTTCAAAAGGTTCAAACATATTTTTTATAATTGGTTCTAAACAACGGAAAAATTAGCAATAATATATTTAAAATGTCAATTTTTTCGCAAAATATCTTGCGAAATCCTATGTTTTCAACAATCTCAAATTGTTCATTTAATACATTAAATTAAATCAAAGCAAAACGAGAGATTTGTTGTCCATAGAGTTATCTATGTGCGTATGTATTGTGTTTACGTACACGAAAAAGGTTGAGGTAAAATTTTGTACCCGCCAGCAAAAACAATTCTCACTTCCCTTTTCTTCTTCTCCCTTTTCCTTTCTAATTATTATTGGTATAGATGTACAATAGAGTGATAAGAAAAATATAAAATTTTGTAAAATTTTAAGAGAAACCTCCCAGCTTAATTCTTTAAATAAACATATGTAACTGAAAAAAAACTGTGCCAATTTTGTGCCAAATCGGTTAAAGTTTAAGGGTCGCTATTGATCGTTGAAGTTTGTTTGGGAAAAATCGCAAAAATGTATGGGAAAAACATCGTTTCAGGATTTTGGCAGCAGATGGCGCAAATCTCGGCCAAAAAGAGAGCCCACTACAATTTTGGCTCGAGCCTAATGAGTACCAATGTGTGTTGAAAACAAATCAGCTTATATACTTGAATATATACTTAAAGGGGTGTACCTGTATTTTTGTGTATTTTTTCGAGACCCCAAAGATAAAAAAATCGGTATGTCTGATATTTGGCACCGTGAAAGAAGGGCTCTTTCCCGACATTTTGCAGGGTATACCGAAATATTTCGTCGGGGGGTCTAGAGCAACTTTTTTTTGAAGATTATTTTTCGAATTTATGGGATATATGTTCAAAAAAGTCACGGAAATTCGGTGCATTCATGTTGATATTACTCAAACTTCTTATGAATATGCCTTGGGGACTCTAACTAATCATATTTGACTCATATTTGACCTCCACCAAAAAAAAACGAACCATATTTACCAGATTTCTAGCTTTCTTTGAAATTACTCCAAAATCCAAGCTGGAAACCCCGATACGACCGAAAAGAAATCTTTTCTTTGTACAATTCGTCATATTTTCTGTAAGTTTTTTTTTTAAATTTTTTCTTACTCTTGCTAGCGCCATAGTTAAAGAAATAATTGTTCCAAAATGGATTATGATGCAACACACAACTGAAAGGAACTCCAAAACTCTGTTATGCACTTCAAAATAACTCATTGTATCTTGATTATGCACCAATAAAACTGAATTGAATTGAACAATTTGTCATGAAAATACAGCAACACATTGCCCGGATACGAATTTGAGCATTAAACAATGCAAAACATGGATTATTTAATAAATATGCTGTTTATTACCCAATAGGTTCCGAAAATTATTTTTTCAATCCTCTGCCACATCACACTATTACATTATAAAACATTTTAGAATCAATCACATTGTGGAGAACAGTTTTCTGAACAAGTTCCATAAAAAAGCATAAGTTTTGGTTCATTATAAGCAGAGATATGCCCAATTTCCTGAAATAATTAGTGCCTTTCTCCAAAATTTCTTAATTTAATTCCCTTTCACATGATGCGCACTGTCTACTAAGATATTTTTTATGATGATAATATTTTTTTTAAACATAAAAATAATAACAAGTTCTGATGAAATTCATGAAAATTATTCTACAGCATTCATTACAAAACTCTGTAGGCAGTGCGCATCATGTGAAAGGAAATTAAATTTAGAAATTTTGGAGAAAGGCCTTGAGAAAGGCACTAATTATTTCAGGAAATTGGGCATATCTCTGCTTATAATGAACCAAAACTGATGTTTTTTTATGGAACTTGTTCAGAAAACTGTTCTCCATGTATGGACAATGGGGGGGGGGACAATGGGACAATGGGTTGAGATTTCCAAAATAGTGTCCACGTGGTTTATGGATGGTCCCCATTCAAACTTCAACGATCAAAAGCTACCCCTAAACCGTAACCAATCTGGCTCAAAATTGGAACAGTTACTTATTTTTGCCCAAGGAATCGAGTCAGGGGGTATCCCTTGTGCCGTTTTTTTGATTGTCATGCCAATGACTATTGGTCACGAATATTGTCACAATAATTATGTTTGTGGAGAGAGTTGAGAGAAATGATAGTAAAAATAAACATTTTCTCTAAAGAAAATCTCTCTAAAAGCTTCGATCCTCTCTGAGCGAATCGCTGACTGCTTTCGACTCAAGATAGCTCGCTGACGAATCAAGAGGGTTTGATCGGAATCGAATGAGTGATTTCTGATATTTATGTACTTTGGAAAATCAGGAAACTGCAAAAAAGATTGTTTTAAAATTAACGCATTTTACTGCAGTCGACTCTCTGGCTGTCGATCTTCCTATATTGCTCCAGCTGTCAATTTTTTTGTCAGTCCCTTCAAGTAGCATGCTTTGATTTTTCCTTCTATAATTTGATACCTTCCGCTCTCGACGGTCCCTTCAATATCGACAACGAGAGTTCACTGTATAATGGTTTTAGGCAAGTCATGATAATCTAGACTGTAGTTTTGTTACAGACTTCAGGTTTTAAAGATTCTTAAGATTTTTATAACTTAAATTATGCTAAAATTTGCCATTTTCCATCAATAAAAATCAAAGCTCTAAACTGCGACCGATTCCAGAAACCGATACCTTGCACCGCACAATCGCCTTTTTCCCATCTTTTCTTTGTTGGTCAGGAGCCAGGAGTCAGCGGCGGAGCCAGTAGTTAGTTGCTTGCGCTGACACACAAATACAGTGTCGGCAGGCAGGCAGGTCAGCCCGTCGTCAAATGTCCGGCACGCGCAATCATCATCGCAACTTTTTTTTCAAACCCAATGATCACGCGGATCGTAGCAAGCAGCGCAGCGCAACGAAAGTCGTAGCCTGGCGCTGCACACACATGACGACGACGGCGGTGTGGTGTGTGTACGTGTGTTTGTTTACTATTCACTTCTTTTGGGTTTCGGTGTGGAGTGAGTGGAAGGGAAGGGGAAGCGAAGTGGGAGAGTTCGATTATGATACAAAGAAGAAAGAAACGAACAAAAAAATATTTCAATCACGATTTTCCCCGTCCGCGTCTGCCACCCCGCTCCCACAAACCACTACACGAAAAGGTTACGACGAAGGCATTCACCATCATCATCGTCATCGTCATCATCGCGCTCGCGCACACACAAAGCAAGCGGTGAAAAACAGCTAGCCCACACGATCAGCTGGCCGTAGAGACGGCGAACGCCGAAGGCCCGAGCGGGACAGCAATCAAACAAACATGTTCGCTCACGTTCGCTCCCGCACGGCCAAGGGGAAACACCGGCCGCCTGCGATCCACCACTACACTCGGCTGTGCACCAATACAAGCGAGAAACTCGGTTGGCTTGGCCTGCTGCCAGAGCAGCAGTGTAGTTGGCATTTCTTTGTTTTGTTCGGTCTTTCGCACCGCGCGCCGGTCACCCGAACGCCCCACAGCCCAGCGCACAAAAGACTCCGCCGGTCCCGGCGGGCCGAAGTGGAGCCGAACATCTGACACGGGTTGGTCGGTGGCCGACCGCGGCGAAGCGGGAGAGAAGGCAGCAGAAATATAAAAAAACGGTTCGTGGCATATATTTTCCATTATATCATTTATCTATGCTCCAAGAGATTTTACACAACGGGTTCCCTCCCCGCCCCCCTGCGCGGGTCGCACTCGCTGGTAGTGGTGAGCTCCCCCGCCCTCCTCCCGATTGCTCCAGAACAAGCACACACACCCAAACGTCCCGCTATGTGTAGCTCTCTGTATGTAATGCGCCTTCGGGAACGTGCACAAGGCAGCAAAAAAAAAATCTTGAAAACATAGCAACCCGTGTGTTGGTGCGTCGTCCGCGCGCGCACTCACACAACTTCGCCGCCGTTGTTGCGTTCGCGCGTTCGTGTGCGCTCGGCTCTCGGCCGCTCGGCTCATGGCCTGCTGACTGCTGGCTGGCTGGCTGTGTTTACTTGAAGCATATTTGGATCAGTTCTCAGTTGTTTTTCGTGTCGGAAAGTTGTCACTCGAGCTAGTGAGCCACTCACGGTTGAGAAGCAAGTGTACCTTGAGCAGTGTCAGCAGCAGCCTGAAGAGAGAGAGAGAGAGAGAGAGAGAGCGCGGAGTGTGCGTGTGAAAATTCTTGAATGAAAACACAATCGGCTTCCCTCCTCCCCCGCACTCGCGTTGTGTAAGGTGTGTGTGCTGCGGTGGAAACAATAGCAGTGTTGTTTTTTCGGGTTTAGGGCAGAGAAAAAAGGAAATTGTTCCTTTTACGGTCAAGTGCAGGAATCGGAAGCAAGGTGTCTAAACGAGTTTGCACAGTACAATTGTTTTGTGTTCTGTTTAAAGGGTAATATTCACTTCGTGTGTGCCGACCAGTGTGCATTTCCGTTTTGCAATTTTTGTGTTCAATCATCTCCGGACCTCAGAGCTTCGGGAACGTCAACCCGAAGCAGTTCGCAGTAGAGCATCCAATCCGTAACGTGGAGATACTTCCAACGTCCACCAGCAATCGTTCGGCAAAATATGATTTGGAACAAGTCACAGGCCACCAGTACCCATCATCACAGCGAAAATGTGTCGTCGACTGATATTGTTGATGTGATGCGCTCGGTACCGGAACCGGAAGTCGGCGTTGTTTCGTGGCAACATCAGCAAGCGTCAGCGGAGCTGCGAGATCGTCTCGTGACGGAAAAGTGCCAGAAGAGTTCCATCAACGAGTCCTACTACAACCTGGACAAGATTCTGTCCTGAATAGTTGGAAGGCTCCGGTGTGTGCAATAAGTCGAAGATCGTCACGTCAAAAGGAAGAAAAAAAGAAAGTTGTGAAGAAGCAAGCGAGCAAAGCCCGCCGCGGTAGATGTGTTTGTGTGTACAATAGAAAGTTATAAGACGAAATTATTGCGAGTAGAAGAGTGATAAAGTAAAACTTGTTGAGAGTAAAAGTTGTTACGTGGGGTAGAAATAAGGAAAATCCAAGCGTACCGTGAAAAACCTGTTGAAAAGCGAAAGAGCCAGAGTGAGAAGCGTGAAACCCCCTTTGATTCAAGTGCAAAAAGGAAGGTCATATATATTTTTTATTGTGTTTTAATTTTGACGTAACCCAAGTGTCTGTGAAGCGAGCGGTACCCCCAGAAACGTCTGAGCACTTATGAAAAAATACTTCCTGAACAAGATGTCCACCGGCAAGCGCTTGGCGAAGCGGTCCATCATCGGTACCCGGGTGTGCGCGCCCGGTGCCGATGGCATCTGGTACTCCGGGACGATCCAGGGCGTCAAGACGCCGCCCTCGGCGAACCAGAAGGACAACACCAACTGCATCAACCTGACGCCGCACACGCGCTACTCGGTGCGGTTCGACAGCAAGCAGGACATCTCGCGCCGCGGCTTGGCCCGCGAGTTCCGCGAGAGCGAGCTGATCGGGCCCGGCTTCAAGACCATCATGGACGTCCGGCTCAAGCCGGGCCAGAAGGTGTTCCTCACGTACAACGGGCGCGAAAGTGCCGGCGAGGTGGTGCAACACGATGACCTCAAAGACGAGGTTACCGTTAAGATCGTACCGGTCGGACAAGAGGTAGGCGAGCTCCTCAAAAAAAAAAAGAGGTCTTCCCTTTCGGTGCCAAGGTCTACCAGGATTGACCTTCCCGTAAACCACTTTACAAGCATTGCACGGGAGGTCACCCTTCACGTTGACGTCCGCATTCGGGATATCCAATCCATACGCACCGAAAGGGTCGGCCACAATCTTTACGACGTTCTCTCCACTCACAACTGTTTGTTTATTTTACTCGTCTCGATTTCATTTACGACCCGTTCCTCTTCCTCACGACTTCAAGCTGGGTAGAACCAAGGCACTGACTAATGACCTCGATGTGGAGTTTCTTGCATTAATTTAAGCCACGCCACGAGAGGTGAAAAAACAGTTACTTCTGGACTTCCTCGTTCGCGGCTCCTTCGTTCTTCCAGGTCCCCCGTAAACGGGGACGGGACGGTGACGTTTTCCACCGTTTCCTCTTCACAGCGCGCTTCGGCGCTGATTATTCACGAAACCTAGAACTTCGTCAACAGTACCGTAGCGGTGCCGAATGTCGACCTATTACAACGGAGTTGGCGCGGTAGGGGGGAGGGGGGGGAGGGGACTCTGGCACAAGCGCTCTGCTTATTTTTTCGGAAAAGTAGGTCAAGGAAGGAGATTCATGTAAGAGTGCGCACCCCGCGAAACTAGGTCGTTCGAGAGTGTGTAACTCGCGCGCACTCGGCATATAGAGACACACCGAGCTGAGTGGCGGTGAGTTCTGAGACCACCGGCGCACTGAGCGACACAATGTAATACACTGTAAGCGGTCGTCGTCGGCGATAGATAGTGAGAGTGTGCCCTTCGCGCTCGAAATATGTGCGATTTGGCGTTACATACCCTGAAACGAGTGCATCCTTGGTTGTATTCGTTGGGTTGGTAGCTTAAACTAGTTCTGAACGAAGGGGGGGGGGGGGGGGCAGTCAACGCCGCTGGAAGGCCACGGTGCATCTTTGCCAAAAATGGTAGCACGAAAATCAATTGGCCCCAGAATGTGACCTGGTTCTGCTCGAGAGTTATGCCCCTTAATTCTATCTTCTGTTTTTTTTTATTTGATATAAAAAATACTAACTGGAACAAAGAACCGACGACGAAGACACGAGCCCATTTTGGGGCGCTTCGCGCAGATTTCGGTCAACATTGTTGAGGTTCAAGTGGAGGGGGCTATGTATCTATGTAGCTTTCCCCTGTGGGAACCTGGTTGCGAGTTACACCGGGAGCCACGGATCGATAAATCCTGGCAGCGTAGGGCTGCGCGGTGTAAGTGGGTCAAGGACGAAAAGGTCATGAAGGAACGAAGGGGCGATTTTTGAAATATAAATTTAGGTTATGAATATTTTTAATTTCATATCTGACTAGTAGGTTGATGTTTGTGATAGATTTAGCTGAACAATATTTACTTTAAAAAAGTCAAAATAGGTCATCAAAATGATACAAACTACCAAAATGGTGACTTTCGCTACATTCGAGAATTAAAATGAATTGTTGAAGTTACTCCTAAAAAACAAGTCAACAACTATTCACTGAATCACATTGACAGAAATGACAGATTTAACACTTACCGATTGGCTACAAAACCTTTCCACTTGCAACGAACTTAACTTGAGATTAGGGTCATCTTCATCGCCCTAAGGAGCTCTTTCGATTTTGACGTCCGGAATTGAGAGAATTATCTAGTTACGTCTTTAGAAAACTGCTAAAAGCCTCTGGAAATCACAATAAACTATCCTTGAAACGAACGAAGTTAATTATTTTGTATTCTTACCTACCAGCGTTACCTATTCTGAAACAATTTTTGTTTGAACCTGTAATCTGTTATCTAATCTATTTTTTCTAGAATTACTTTGTAATACTATTGACATTGACAGTTTTGACAAATTCAATACTTACCGGTTATTTAGAAAACTGGATACTAGAACTTACCTTAATAACATCAAAAATGCCTTGTCACACTAAGTAGGTATGTCAATTTTGACGTCTGTGATTGGGAAAGATAATTGAAAATTCGACGAGACATTGAGAAGGTCTTAGGAGCTATCCTATAGTTACAAACATTTTTGTAATTTTCAAAACACTTAGAGTCTATAGAAAAAGTACTCCACAAACTTATACTATTGACAGGTTGAAATTGACAGTTTTGACAGATTAAGTACTTACCGGATGATTGGATACTGGAACTTACCTTCATTAATGTCAAACAGATTACGATGTACTAAGGAGGTGTATCAATGTTGACGTCCGTGATTGGGAAAGGTACTTGAAGCACTCAGCGGACAACATTGGCAAAGTCTAAGAAGCTAACCTATAGGGGCAAACATTTTTAGAAAACTTATTCATTTGACCAATTTTCAATACATTTAGGATCTTTAGAAGAAAATACTCTACAAACTTATTCTATTGACAGGTTGACAGTTTTGACAGATTTAGTACTTACTGGTATTTTTGAACTCTGGATACTGGAACTTACCTGCATCACCTCTCAAAAGGCTTCGTCTCACTGAGTAGGTATATCAATGTTGACGTCCGTAATTGAGAACGCATATTTTAAAATTCAAAGAGTTCCGATCTTCTGTAGCGTCTACCTCGCAACCGCGCAATGTCAGCAAAGTTACACTTGCATTACGCATCGCACATTACGCCCACCAGAGCGGTGACAAAGAAAAAAAATCAAACAAACAAACCGAATCCCCCAATAAATTGTGTCCCTCGCCGGGTGCAGTGACCCGCAAAGCCAAACAACACAACCGGGCTAAAAATGCGATCGTAATGAGCGCGCTGCTGTCAAACCTGCCGTTCTAGAATTCATCGAGACTTGCTCAGTGCAGTCAATTGTGTTCACCCACACTCGAGAAAAAAAGTTTCCTGGGGGAAGATATTTTTTTCGTTGCACTCGGTAACAGGCCATTGGGATGTATTTGGCTTGTGCAATGTTTTGTTGTTGCTTCTGCCATCCGGTTGGGTAACCGGGAAAACGCGCGCGCGAACTGACCGACCTTCAACCGCTGCGGTGCACGGTCACACAGGAAAAAAAATGACAAATTTCGTCTAAAACAGCTATCAGCTGCGCAAGTTGAGTGCAGTTATTTCAATAACTGTGCTGTGGCTGTGGTCGTCACACTTGCAGAGTGTCACCAATACGGTGAACGTCTTCGACTGAGAACAAAGAAAGTAGCCGGCGGTCGATGGCTTCGAAGAAGGGTGCAGTTCAAGATCTACACTTAAAATTTCAGCTTAAAACGATGACGTTCCTGCAAATCTTCTCGAAAAAAAAAAATACTCCCGCAATTCGGTTATCTCCTTTTATGAATGAACGCGATACGCGTCATCAGCTCGAAAACAGGCAATTCTGCCGCGTTGACGTCGTCACTAGCGCGCGAGTCACGTTTCCCCGGGGAGCGACCAGTTGGCGGTGTTTTTCCATTCTGGCTCGTGCACGCCCCGCAAATCCCACTTAGTGGATGGGTTTGCCTGCACGATGATGGCGTTGTTTATTTGTTGCGCACATCGGCACTAAGGACAGCCGGAGACGGAGGTCGGGCGGTCCTCCGGTTGCGTAGCAAACGTGACCCTTAAGCTAGTGACAGATTGACAGAGGTGACAGATTTAGTACTTACCACGAAAGCTCGCCTTCTGGAACGCCGGAACTCTCAGCACTTACCTTGATTTCGAATGTTCTTTATCGCACCAACGGGGTACCTCGATGTTGACGTCCGTAGTTGGGAAACATCCCTCGCCGGCCGGGTCGTCACATATCGCTACGCTGCCACCGCCAAACCGTAACAAACAACAACCCCCGCCTACTGTTAGTGTGTGTTGATGCCAAGACGCGCTTGGTAAACAAAGTGAGCGGTGGCCACGACGCGAAATAATTTTGCATCTCGGTTCTAAAAATAGTCCCGGGACCGGCTGCTTTCTCGGACTCACGCACGGCCGACCGACCTCCACAATCGGCGCGACGCGATTAGCGACGACGCCTCAATGACGTGTGAATGTTGACATCGGTGGTCCCTTGAGTTATGTCATTGAGTAGAACGGCGGCGCGCGCACGCGCGTTTCAAACTGTGATCACCGCCAACTTGATCCAAGAATTAATTTGTCGACCGATGGCGGGGACCGTCATCGGCGTGACGACTGTCAATCGCTAACACACTGTGTTGTTGATGGCCTTGGTTCGATGAGCTCGAACTTGAGCGTCACGAGAGCGAACCAGCAGCGGGCGCAGAGATCAACCAACCAGTTCAGTGAGTTTGAGAAATTACGTAATGATGAGGAAACGAAGCGCTCGCAAGCGGCCGGTTCGTAATCGAAACTAAATTGAATTAAACCGGGCCATGTTGTTTACATGGGATTTTTTTCGGTCGATGGAGCTAAATTGAGCTGTAAAACTACGCTGTAGTAACGCACCAAGGTTACATAGCGATTGGTGGCGGAACACCACTCTGGATTGTGTTTGTACGCGGCGATCGCCATCTGCAAGGTTAGCTGATGTCATAACGCGCGCCACAACATTTCCCACGGAGCACAAACAAACACAGAGGACCAACATTGGATGAGGTGTTGATTTATGCGATTCCACAGATCTCGGTGAACGAAGCGCTGCAGATCTCCATTAACACCTTCGTCGTAGTCACCGTAACGGCCCCCAACAATCTCCAAATCGGTTCCAAGCCCCAACCTCTATGATTAGCTTCACGTCTCGTGACTTCGACGAAACCGATACCTTTTTGAATGACATCGCCGAAGCCCTACCTAATCTGGCCTTATTGTACCGTCCGTGACGCGCGAGATTTCGGTTCACCAACACAAAAACCAGCTTCTAACAGCAGTCGAGGAATGCAATCGTCGTCCCAAATGGCTCCCATTCATTTTGTTTTCACCTGCCCCGAGATTCCCTCTCCGCTTGGGCCAGAAACCCCGCTCCAACATGACGAAATATTTATTGTTGTGACCGACCATGGGACCCTCGCGCCGCTGGAATGCTGTGAAAGAGGAGGAAAACACGCCAAAGATGATCGTTACGTATCGGGCGGGAAAATCTAGCGAGTTTTGAACATCTTTTTTTCCCCTACTCGGGTACAAAAACTGAAAGTTGTCTGCCGAATTCGTCATCGGGGAAAAACGGTACCGCAGGGCCATTCAAATGTGTTTGAAATTGATGAGCTACACGGAATGCTGGCGGACCGTTATGGCGCTGGTTGGTTGTTTTGGCCACATGTTGGGGCGCGTTACAAGCGTCTTGTAGACTCGGTAGATTCACACATCTGTTTGGACGGGTACTCTAGCTGGCGATCCCAGCTTGAAAACAATCAAACTGCCTAAAAGCCAACGTGATGTAAGTGGCGAAAGTTGCTAATTCGTTCGATAAGGTGCGTGTCCTCTGTGCTACTTTTGCGCGTTTTTGCTGCGCAAAAGGTTACGCAACGATCGTGGCACCATATAGAACTTAGCCTGTTGACTGGTTGACATTGACAGGGTTGACAGGTTTAGTACTTACCGGATGAACACACTCTGGAACGCAGCAACGAGACTTACCTTACATCAACTTTTCTACGTTGCTCTCAGGAGGTACCTCAATGTTGACGTCCGTGATCCGGAAACTCAAAAAACGAACGTTCGCTTTTACACGTTATTGCTGCACAACACGTTACAAACTTTAACTATTGACTGGTTAACAGATGAGACAGATTTAGTACATACCAGAAAATTGAACATTATTAGGAACGCAGCAACGAGACTTACCTTGAAAATCGTCATCTTTTTCGCTTGACTCCAAAACGTACCTCAATTCTGACGTCCGTGATCGGAAAACTCACCCCTCAACAGGCGAAATGACGCAACGCAACGCGAAAGTTGCCAACTCATCCACGCTCAAAACAACATGCCCCATGTGCCACTTTTTGCGTCAACTGCGCAAAAAGCCCCGCACGGTCAACGGCTGTCAATGTGTCCAAATCTAGCGTCTGTCAAAGGTCACAGCGAGTCCTTGCAACCTTGTCAAAAAAGCACATACGCTACCGTCAAACCCGCAACCCCGAACTGCCGTTCGCCGTCATGAACACCCGGAATTCACGCAGCAGCGCTCACCCTCACCAATCACGCAAAACACCAACAACAACAGATCCAGCAAAACATTGGCAACCTTCAACTGGTTTTCGGCTAAGCGCTACGCGCGGCGGCCTTTCGCCAAAATTCGCAACAACAGCCGCGAAAGCTATCGACGGGTTTGCGAATTTTGCGAGCAAAACAGAAAACACGAAAAATAATGACCTCTTTTCGCGCGCGGCAGCAGTGTGTGCGAAAATGTGCGTCGTAGGCATGCTGCGTTCGCGCGAATTCATAAGTTTGTTGTGAGTCGAGTTGTTGTTGGAGTTGGTGCGGCGTCCATCCAAGTAGTCGTGTCAATGACAAATATGAGAGCGAGAGAGAGGGGGTCTCGTTTAAAAGGCTCGGAATTTCGGCTAATGGTATTTAAATGAGATTGACGGGGTTGGAGACACGTATAGAGAGAGAAGGACGGTGGCAACTCTTCCTGATGTCGTCTCGCTTTGGCGACGTTATCGACGCGCAGACTAGACGCTTGTGCTGAAAATAGGTCCAACGGAGCCATTATCGGTTTCATTTTTTGGACATGTCCTACTAGCCTGTGCTGGTAATTGATGTCTAGGTCAAAGCAGACGGCACGCGGAGGTTCAACGGACATGCTGGTAGCGCAACCTACTGCGACCTTGTGTGGGTAGTGCCGGTGTACAAATAACAACAATATCGGACCTTATCTGCGATAACAAGCTGGCACACACATCACAGGAATCGTGGAGCGGCAACTAACAAGGGAACGCTAATTGGGCTGACGATTAGCAGGGCTCGACTTCCTGGTGACAAGGCAAATAAACAAATCCAGTATAGCTGGCTCGATGGTCTTGTTCTAATCACCGTTGAAGGTCTACAAAGCAAAAAAGATTCGAACGTAGAATCGTAAGAATCGTTTGAACTCAATCAACCGCACGGTAGTAGTGGTACCTTGCGTGAGTATTTTTACGCCGAGTAACTGTTTCGTGCCGGAAAAGAAGTGGTACAAAAAGAAGTAGAAAAAAAACGCACCGCTCCAATAAAGTACTAAAACTTATCGATAGCAAATCGATTCGCGCCAAAGATGGACAGCACACCCGCGTGAGAGTCGACAACATCGGGTAGCATAAGTAATGCAATCATCAACCGTCCAATTGAGCTCCCTCCGTTTTACAACTCCACGACAGCGCGTTCGTCTAGCGATGGCTAGCGGCATTTCGCCCGGCCAAAGTCCGCAGAAGCGCAGAAATGTGCGTGGCTAGTGAAATCCAAAACATAGCGGTTCATTTTTCTTGTTGTGTTTAAAAAAATAACACTTTTTTCCCTCTCGATGCAGTGTGCGCGGAGTTGGGTGCGAGTTATCTCCATATGGACTGCGCCGACTGGACTGCGGGCCAGGGTGGCTGATCGAAATATTTTTACCCGAATTTGGTTTAAAATATTTCGATCCATTGATGGAAAATTGTTGATCAACAATCTACAATTTTCTATCGAATGTTTGAAATTGACTGATTGACATTGACAAAAATGACATATTTAGTACTTACCGGATGATTAAACACACTCTGGAACGCAGCGACTTACCTTGAAAATCGTCAACTTTTTCGCTTTGCTCCAAGGGGTACCTCAATGTTGACGTCCGTAATAGAGAAGGCATCGCCCAAATCAGCAGTAAATTTTGATTCTGCATAAACTGAGATTCGTCTGCTTCACGAGGGTATTCGTACAGATTATGTTCTCATATTCAACGCTTCTACCTTCAATATGGTCTTCTCCAGGGTGTGTGTTGATGATATGGCCTTCTTCAGTCTATTTAAACGGATCTTTAATTTTTTAAATCCTTCAAAAAAATCTGGACAAGACCAGCCACCATGTCCCGGGTCCGTATGTTGCGGCCCCTCGGACCAACGGCCAACAGCTGCCCAAACCATCCAACTGGAAAGTGGTTTTACAATATTGCTTCCCATAACTCGCTCTCTCTCTCCCTCCCTCCCCAACCCCGACGAACTTCAACCAGCCAGCGCGCAGTGACTTCAGGTGCACGCTTGCGCGCATGTTTTCGAGCGTGATTTTTTTCCTTATTCGCCTCGAAAACCGTCGACCGTCGCTACCGACTTTGACTACTTAAACCTGCTTGGTCTAAGTCGCGCTAGCCCCGGTATCCGTGTCTCACTTTCGTGTACGTGTAATTTGAAATTTATAGCGCTTTTGGCTTATGCAACGAGCTGTTCGCTTTAAACTTTCTCTCTATTTAATTGTGATTGAAGCGATGTGGATTTTGTTACGAGCCGCCGTGCGAAGTTGTCGTAGGCTCGATCCGCCGACAGGTGGTCGGTCGGCTAAGTGATCAATCATCGTGCTAATCCGGAAGATTTATCGTGTAGGAGTTTGCCTTCCCAGCAACTACATAATCTCACACGGAGGATCGGCGAAGCATAGACCCAAGCATAAGGGCAAAAGTGGGACACTTTCACTTGCCGGGTTGTTCACGGTGGACGACGCGGAGATCATTAGAATTACAAGCAGAAACATGATTTGAACCGCTGGATAAGATCTCTCCAGCGTTCGCTGGGAAGGTGACCGCCATTTTGTATTTGTAAAGTGAAGTCCTACCAGTCTCAACAGGTAATACCTGTAATCTAAACATAGATTTTGAACACATTTCTAGTACAGGCCTGTACCGAAACCGGTTACCCGCAGAAGCTTCAGAAATATCGTGCCCTGTGTTTACTTCCTGAATCGAACTCTCCTTCGCCGAAGTAACTCTAATCCCTTCACGTCGTCGCCGCTCACCCCCCTTTTTTCCCGAACATCACGAAAGCCGGTCGATCCGCCCCGTTCTCGGTTGATGTCCTTGAGTTGGATTCGAGCTCGAAGGTTTCCGCCACATACTCTCGCGCCCGTACCGTTCAAAAATATCTACTAACCGTATCTACTAGCTGAGACGAACGCGCTGTAGTTGTGGGATCGCTGAAGATCTGCGTGTGTTTGTGTGTGGGTCTAGTATTCGCACTCCAAGGGCGCTTGGGTTACGAAATCTACCCCCGTATGCGAGCGGCGTTCATGTTCTAAGCTATCCGGTCTGAACGAAGGTTCTCCGGCTTCAATATGGTGGCACACTTGATGAAGTTGTAGCAGATATTTCGTCATCAGTTTGGTACACCCATAGCTAGCATGAGGGTTAAACCTTACTCAAATCTCACTTGACAGCAGCTTTGAGACGTTAATGCAAAATGACAGGCAGTAACGTCTGCAAGAGACTACTTTTTGACAGAAGCACTTTCACTTGACAGCAGCTTTGAGACGTTACTGCGAAATGACAGGCAGTAACGTCTGCAAAAGGATGCTATTTGACAGAAACACTAGATCACTGGAACGCACTAACAATTCACTTGTCACTGGTACTTACCCCGATTCGCCGATTCCACTCTGTCTTACAGGGTACCTAGAAGTTGAAGTCCGTGATTGGGAAACCCTTCAACACTGGAACGCACTAACACTTGTACTTACCCCATTCGCTGAACTCACTATGCCTCACAGGGTACCTAGAAGTTGACGTCCGTGATCGGGAACTTCACCATCAAAGTCAGTAAACGTCTGTTTTCATTTGGGTGTAAGCGTATTGTGATTTCGGAAATAAATCGAAATAACAGCGCGAGTGTGTTTCATCTCGCGAAGCAATTTTGGGTTGTTTCTTTTTTGAGTGTATCTCAAATGTCACATTCGAAACCAAAACAAGATTTCGCCGCGGCACCAAACTGAAATTTAGCGAGTGGAGTTGCGAAAAGACTAGCGCCGCGACCAAGAAGGATCAAGGAACCGACCTCAAAGTTCTGCCAGAAATCGATCTATGGGTGTGAATTTGATGGATAATTCCATGAAGTCCAGCCTGAAATGGCTGAGGATGGCGAGCTCGGGTTTCAAAAGGTCAATCCAGATTTTATATTTTCATGAGCCCCCCAAAATCAGCAAACGGATCATCATAACTAACTCGTGATGGGACTAACGGACCAGATTGACGGTCACTCGGTCATTTTTTTGAGGCCATATAGCAACCCAGCCCAAGATTGTACCTTGATATTCTGTGTCTCCTCCTGAAGCTGGGAACAAACTGAAAATCATCTCATGACCTAACGAAAACAGTTCGGATGCTAGTTTGAACCCCTGATGCACAGGAGCATATGATTTTAATCACTGATTAAACATAAAGTCGGGACCGTGGTGAAGGGGTAAGCGTGATTGCCTCTCATCCAGTCGGCCTGGGTTCGATCCCAGAAGGTCCCGGTGGCAAATTTTGAGACGAGATTTGTCTGATCACGCCTTCCGTCGGACAGGGAAGTAAATGTTGGTCCTGGTCTAACTTAGAGGTTAGGTCGATAGCTCAGTCCAGGTGTAGGAGTCGTCTCCCTGGGTCCAGTCTCGGTGGAGTCGCTGGTAGTCAGTTGGACTAACAATCCAAAAGTCGTCAGTTCGAATCCCGGGATGGATGGAAGCTAAGGTGTAAAAAGAGGTTTGCAATTGCCTCAACAATCAAGCCTTCGAACACCTAGTTTCGAGTAGGAATCTCGTAATCGAGAATGCCAAGGCAATGCTGTAGAGCGAATAATTTGATTTGATAAACATAATTGTCTAAATTCATCATAAATCCACGTAGAACTCCACGATTTCTCAACGACTCAAGCAAAACCAAGCAATCAAAACAAAAAAGCTAACACACTGATTCAAAACAGCCCAAACATGCTTGACAGTTATTTCGCGACAGAAAAGCGTCGCGAGAGTGAAACTCGCTCAATTCGGTTTAGTGCCGCGGCGACAATACATCGATACATGCGTAGGTCGAGCGCGCGAATCATCGCGATCGCGATGGAATGTAAACAAGCTTTCTGCGTATTGGTGATGAAACCGATGATGCTGATGTTCAGCATAAAACACCCACGTGAGTCAACTCGGGGTTTTACTTGTTGGTTGCTTTGCACACACTATTGCGTGTGAAATTATTGGTTTTTGTGGCCACGGGCTTTGGAATGGAAAAGAATTCGGGGAACCGTACAAGGTTATTGCGCGAATGGTTTGGAACCGTACAACAACAAACGTGGCATGTGTGTGAGGTCAGCTGCGCCATCGTTTCGCTACTTGGCGATGATTTAGTGGAGCATAAAAACTAATGGTTTTAATGTTGTTTACATTGCTTTGATGTACGTTCGTTATTGGTTGATTGCGGGCAATTAGCTAAGGAAGCGCGTGCCGCATAGCTTCAAATTGGTTCCCTGCAAAAAGTTTAAAGTACTTCCCAAACTTCTATTTTTTCCCAGACATTACTTCACCTAAGCCGATTACGTGAAAAGTTACGCTCGGGTGGCCAAAGTTTGCACAAAACTCCCCAAAATGTTCAGCCCAAAACTTTTAGTTTCTATTGTTTTCGTCGCTGATTGACCAGCTTGAAAATTTTCGCTTTCAAACACGCTGTGGCAATCGCCATCGCGGCGAAGAGACGGACCAGAAAAGAGAAAACTCATCAAATATTTACAGTTTCGGTTTTTTTTTTCTCAACGACTTCGTTTCGGCTCGTCTATTCCTCCTCCGAACAAGTTTGCGCTTATCGGTTAAAGGGGGGCTGGTGAGGGAGGGGGGACCTTACGCACACTCGCACGCACAATAGAGTTTCGAGGTTGCGCGGGGATTTGCGTTCAAGCGCGTAGTACATGGCTCATAGATTCAGGTTGTGCCGAAATAAAAAAAAACACGCACACGGCTTACTACAACTACAAGCGCGCGAACTGGCCACGACGACACGGCCGCTCTTCGGTGCGTATTCGGCGTAGCCTTAATTAACTGGATTATGCGTAAAAGCCTCTTCGAGAGCTTCCGGCTAGCGTGCGCTTGAAAATTCGGGAAATTCGTACACCCGGGGTTGACTGACCGAGTTTTACGGTGCCGAACCAAGCAAAAACGCTTTGAACTCAGGGAAGAAAGGTATCATTTCGTGCTTCCTGAACAGACCAACCACCCCTAACAGCGAATTTCTCAACTTCCTGACTTCAACGGTGGTGGTTGTGGTGCTTTATCAGCGCCACCACATTCATCAAACACTCTGCCAAGATGTGTTCAAGATATACGGTCTCGCACACACATCGCCGCGCGCTCGCCATTGAGAAGAAACTACTACGCACCATCGCACGGGTAGCGTAGCCAAGATGCCAACGAATAAAAAAAGAAAACCTTGCGAGAATGTTTACGTAGTCAGTGGCGACGACGACGGCGATTCATAAGACGCGGAGGGGCTGAGAACGCGGAATTTGGGCCGCCACCACTTTGAGTGTGCGGGAGTTTTCTGTGTTAATGGAACAACAAGCCGCTTAGCTGCCGTAGTGGTAGTAGTAGTACTACTCCACGTCTACTACGTGTATGAGTGACTTGTTGGATTTGTGCGTACGGAACGTTACTTCCCTCTTAATGTATACAATACCAGCGCTGCGAGCGTGTCTGCACAGAAAAAAAAGTGTGAATTTACACGACACTGAATTTATGTTTTCCACGTAAACATGCTCAATGTAAATTTGAAATTCGTTGTAAAACGCTGAATTGCATTTAAAGACCCTTCATGTAAAATGAGATTAAATGTAACGCATGTTTGTCGTGTAAATGGATTCGATTTTGTTGCCAATTGTAAAATTTGAATTCATGAAATGCATGTAAATGATTATTCAATGTAAAATTTGCTTCACGTAAATGTTTAAGTAATTTAAATTTAATTTGAAATCTTGTTTGTTCATGATAGTGACAGCTCAATATTGTTGACGATTGCGGGTGAAGATGCGGGAGTGTTAAAGAGATAAACGTAAATTTTTGCTGTAAATTCAAGCATTTTTTGATCATTAATTGTGTTCAAGTGCAATTCAGGATAGTTTCAATAAAGAACGCAACAAGTTTTTACGGGTCGAGTTGAAAGTGGCAGGAAACCAAGAAATATCAAAACAAAACAAAAATCCGCATTGGTTGAAGAAAATGGTGCCGATTAATTCACAAAACGCAGTGTCTGGTCCGGTGACACCGACCGCGGAATTTCGCCGGAAGCTTTTGCGACTGGATTAATCCTTCCCGGAAACTGAGGGAACGGAATATTTTGACTTCCAGCTGGTTTGTGGCGACAAAAACGGGTACGTTTTGTGAATGACAGTTTTTCTTACATTGTTACTTACACACTTCCATAAGCATTCAGCATCCCTCTTGCGGAATCCTTACTTGAAAGTTCATGTCTTCATGCTGCTTGGACGGAACATCTTGGCCAGTTTGCAACCAGCAAATGTTCTTTTAACAGTCTGAGGTATGGAACCTGTCGAACCGCCTTCTCGACACATTTCTATCCCGCCGTGCCAGTCAACACATCACTCATCAAGATCTCCAGGATTACAACGAGAAGTGGTCTGATTGGAACAGCCAGTTCTGCCTCAGGAGTTAGAACAAGCTATTCCGGTAAGGTGCTTCCGGGTCAAGAGCGGCATGCCAAAGTGTTCTCGCATATACATTCCGGGCCTTGGTGATGCATTCTACGAAACATTTATGTTCAAAAACATTCACTAAATCAACTATTTTGTTTTGAAATAGCAAACCTTTTGAGAGGAAAACTTCACTTGGGCATCCGGTTTAGGTTTTTGTTATTGGCCAGAAAATTTGATAAGAAGAATCATCGTAGAAAAAAACACTTTTCGGGACAGTTCGGACTATTTTTGCGACAGAACAAAACATTTTCTCGTTGACAGCTGCCAAGTCAAGGCCTTTGACAAGTCAGAGCCACAACCTCTGAGAAATGAAATACCGCGATCAGTATGATGGTTGAACAAAATAGGGCTGATGTAAGGCCGATCAGGTTGTAGAACTTCTCAGTGGGAGGTAGCTCAATTTCACCACTTGAATGTTCAGCCATGGTAACCATGGCAATTTAAGTTTTCACCACGGGTTTTGGGACGTTCATAACTTACGTTGAACCTAATGAGAAATTAAGTATATAATTTTCTCAAATTTTTGTCTGACTTTGCCAAGACGAGCACAAAAGGAACAATAAGGGATCAGCCTTTCAAATAAGACTTTCAACAACATTTTTTAGATATTGATAACTATTTTTAATGTAGGGATGGTAATTTATGTTATAAATAATATATATATTGAAGAAAATCTCTAAACGCTCATTTAATAATTAAGCAAAAAGAACAAAGATTCAACAAGACAAAAGCAAGTATTTTACTTAAAATAAAAGTAGAAAAGCATGAAACAACAGAAGATTTATTTTCTTAGAAGAAAAGTTGCTCAAAATTTCCTTCCCCACAAACAAGGTAAAAAAAGAAATTGGTGTTAGAGAATTTCAGAGTACCGTATCGGTACCGATATACAAGTGCTCGCCTCTAGAATCCCCCAAAAATTTACTAATGCCCAGTAAACTCAATCGGAATTCTAAAACGGAATTTGTAAACGATTCGAATTGAATTCCGTTTCAGAATTCCGATTTGGGTTGACTGTGGAAACTTGCTTGATAGTGTTAGCGCAGCTGAACATTTCAAAAATTCACCACCAAAACGAGTTATAATAATCAAAATTTCGCCAACATTAAATTAAGCGTGTACAATTTGTTTTGGTTTGGTTCCCGCAGATTCACTATAGTTTTTTCGTCTGCTGCGATCGCGTAAAATTTGTTTTGTTTTGCCGGTTTAGCGATTGCAAGTGTTGAAGTTAGATTTCCCTGGTTCTGCCGGCGCTGTTCCTCTACGGAAAGAGCGATCAGGTATACGAGATGCGCTTCCGGGCGAAGATTGTGGAGCTGCCGAAGAACGGTTACTTTGATCAGTCTGAAGCGACCGGATGGCTTGCAGGCGATCACGGACGGTTGCACATCCCGGTTGCACAACGGCCTGCGAACGATAAGCAGCAAGCTGGACGACATGCAGAACTTGCTGAACGAAATGCGCGACGGAATGATCCAGGTGAAGCAAGGCGTGGCGAGAGTTCAGCAGAGGTTGGCATTGGTTCTTTCTTTTTTTTGGTGTTGAGCTTATTTAATGTTTGATTTTCAGGATGCAAGAGCCGCAACCGCAAGCCTGTGTGCGATACCAGAACTGCGTCGAAAAGACTGGTGACGATCGTGATGCATCTGCTGGTAATAGTCGCGTACAACATTTATCGGTAAATAGTAACTGCTACAGTTGTAGACAAAAATAGTATACTTATCAAATTTTTTGACCTTTTCAGCGAAAGCAGAACCGCCCAGGCAAGAAGTTCTACTTGAAATTATACTTTCCGGCCAGCTGTCTGTACGTGAGGAAGCAGCCGACCCGGGACAAGAAAAAGTACTTCATATCAAGCTGACGGATCAGAAACTGAGGTAAGAAAAGTTGCATTATAAGGACCTTCTCCGCGACCATTATTTCAGAGCAAAGGAATTTTTTCAAACTGCAGAACATGAACGTGCTGACTCGTCGCCTGGAAACCAATTCTACCGCTCGTGTTCCGGTTTGAATAGTAGTTTATGACGCTGTCGATGCTCTTTCTCATCACATTCGAGCGACACCGTTATTGATCGTGGTGGTATGCGTTGGTCCAGAGATGACACCGAATCCTCATCTTTCAGTAGCTTGTGGTGAATATTGCGTCTTCCGTCTCGGCAGCAGCTGTAATCGGATCGAATTCAAATCTCCAGCTGAAAAGGATCTAGTTGGTGAAACCGTTCAGCGATCATCAGCCGCCGAGCTGCTTCCCGGTTCAACCCGTGACTTTTTCAGCCCAACACGACTGGTAAGCTGAATCGTAGAAATAATGGCGGCACTTTTCTTTACTTTGGTTTATTTTGTAGATTTTGCTGAGACCTTTCACGGACGTGGGACGTTCGGAACGTCGTTCAAGCACCACAAACTATCACTCATCGCGGACAAGCATTCAACGGCGACGAGAAATTGTGCTTGAGACGCCATAGGAACGTTAACAATCATCGATTCTGACAATTCTGATAGAAAACCAATGGTCAACTGATGACCTTTTAAAATAAATCGTAAGTAAAAGACCTTTTTTCTAAACAAACTTTACTTTCCTGTAAATTCTTCAAGAAAAAGCATTTAATTTAGATACGGTCATATTCACGGTGTAAGTTGGAGTGGATAAAAAAATACGTTTTATCATTTATTCAAACCTCGTTGGATTTAGATTGTGATATATTTTTCGAAAGCTTTGGTTTGTATTGTTTTCTGCACTTAGGATGGAACGCTTTTGTTTTGAGTTGAGCTTGAATCAAATCAAAACAAAACCGTAAGCATGTGTTTCAAAGATGTTACGAGACAAAACAAATCGCTATGCTTTTGAAAATTACATCAGATTCTAGATTCAACGGGGTAAAAAATTTTACAGCTTTCTTAAATTTACGTAGATTTCATCGGAAATTTACATGTTTTGAAGTCCCTTTTGCTCCGGCTAATTTACGTTGGATGACATGTAAATTTAAAATGAAACTCATTTAAATTAGCATCATTAATGACGTGCACTTTTGGTACATCATTAATGATGTAAATTTACCGGATTATTTTTTTCTGTGTGTCTGGTACGCATATTTCACGTACTTTGATAAGAAGCGAACAAAAAAAACACCTACCAAGGTCGACAGTCTTGGCGCTACGGACGTGATTGATAGCGTAAAGTTGGCTGGAATGTACAGCGACACGTGTCGGCTCCACGAGGTTGCTCAAACACGGTAGTGTTACATTCTTGACAGCGTAGTTTTGAGACGTTACTGCGAAATGACAGACAGTAACGTCTTCAAAAGACTGCGGAAACACTTTCACTTAACAGCAGTTTTGAGACGTTACTGCAAACAGGCAGTAACGTCTTCAAAAGACTGCTATTTGATAAAATCACTTTCACTTGACATAAACACTAGAACACTTCACCACTGGAACGCACTTACACTTACACTTGTACTTACCCCATTCACCGATTCACTCAAAATCACCAGGTACCTAGAAATTGAAGTCCGTGATTGGGAACGTCCTTCTAAAAAAAACCTTCACTAAAATTTCACTTCGCTCCAACAAGTGTTTGCCAGGAGGTTACTTCAAATTTGAAGTCCGTAATAGAAACGTCATCCTATCAAACCGCCTACTTCGTCGCACCATCGACGTATCGATTCTGGGACGAAGCCCGGATGGGAAACTGGTCCGATTGCATGGCCTGCTGGCGATTTTGCACAGCGAGGAAAACAATGCACCTCCAGCCACCGTCATCATCAAATATTTAGAACAATCAAAACTGGCACAAACTTCCTTTAATGCCGGCAATTACCCGGACTAATTCTATTTTTCTGTATGAATGAAACAAACAAAAAAATCGAGGCGCTCCGCCTCCGTTATTACGTGGTTACGACGGCAAGAACGTTTCCCCGGGTTTCGTGTGTATATTTTATGCGCGCCCGGATACCTCCAGGGTACTTGACAAGCTGGCAAATTGTAGCTCCCTCCCCCCTCCGGTTAGTTACATGTTTGACCGTACGGAAATGAAAGTTTTTGTTTCCTCTCTAGGCCCTACTTCACCTGCGGGCTTGCATGGTGGTCGGTGCATGTTGCAGTGGAAACAAAGAAATTTTTCCAAATCGGAAACGGCTGCGCTTCGCGCCGCGAAAATCACGTTTTCACGGATTTCACACAACTGTCAAAAAGCGGTAAAATCGTCAAACTAATTTCGCGAGAGGTCAATTTCCCTTCATCAAAAACCCCGACAAAAATGAAAGTTCCCACAAAGTAGTCTAACCACACACACCGTCAGCCGTCGAAACCACAACCTCGTGGCCTGCTTGGCCCGAAAAGTCCTCGATCTAGTACGCCGAGTATGTGACACCATTTTCGACCCTGTGCGCGAACCTCGCCGCTGCAGTGGAATTCGCGTGTGACAAAAGCTCTCGAAGGGGTTCGAGTGTGCGCGCAAAATTGAAAGTGTCGCACCGAAACCGGCTTGTGACCTCACCTCAGCTGTTTGCCGGTGAACCAATTTAAGGGCCGGTAGAACCGGTTCTCCCGGGCGTTGCGAAATCGGGGCTTAGGGCGCGTGAAGTAATTGGAGTTGTACCGCGGCGAAAGAGTTGACGTTTCGGTTTGAACCGCAAGATGATGAAGTCATCTCTCTTCACTGTTTGCAAACCATAACCAGCTAATCGTATGCAACGCCCGACGCGGAAGGCCGCCACATTAGCATATCTGCCATAGCGGGCTTACCAAGCTCGAAAATATTCGATCCACGCGCTAGAGACCTCTATTCCAACAAAGGTGTGTGAGGTCTCAGCAAACCACCACCTTCAGTAATCACGCGAAGCCATGGCCTCCTTGGATGTCACAGAATGCCGCGGCAAAACCCGGTTTGCCATTTACAGAAAGATAGGTTAGGTTGCACACAAAGCGCCTACTTCGCCGGCGAGAACGTATGCGCGCCGAATCGCGAAACATAAAGTCCTTGGCTTACTTTGACGTTGAATTAGAAAAAAAATAGTGGTGGTGGCGGTACACGCCGTCGAAGCGAGATGCAGTGATTGCGCTACGTTTCGTTTCTTCGCCAAGGTGCAACCAATTACTGCAGTTCTGCACGCCGCTAGCAGAGTTTTGGTGGAGCCCGGCACCTGCGCGCGCTCTGGGTAAAACGAGATTAGAATCACGATTTATTGCGCAAAGAAATCGGAGCTCGGTTTCAGGGCGATCCGATCAAGGCTTTTTGGCCCTAGGCTAGAAATGGGGTTAAAGCTGTTCTACTAAGTCAAATACGGCTTCTGTGAAACGTTGCTGAAGAATGACAGGCAGTAACGTCTTCAAAAGTTTGTTTATCGACAGAAATACTTTCACTTGACAGCAGCTTTGAGACGTTACTGCAAAATGACAGACAGAAACGTCTTCAAAGGGCTACTATTTGACAAAAATCACTTTCACTTTACAGCAGCTTTGAGACGTTACTGCAAAATGACAGACAGTAACGTCTTCAAACGGCTACTATTTGACAGAGACACTTGATCACTGGAACGCACTAACACTTTCACTTGTCACTTGTACTTACCCCGTTCGTCGATTTAGTTCTAGCTAACGAGGCACCTGGAACTTGAAGTCCGTAATTGAGAATCTTTCACTTGTACTTACCCCATTCACCAACATCATAATGCTTCAGAAGGTATTTAGAACTTGAAGTCCGTAATTGAGAACACAATTTAATAATGACAAATAAATCCAACAAGTGGTCGTCAAGAAGGAATTTGAAGTGCGCATTCATTCCACACTAAATCGTTTAAAGTTCCGTCAATCAGCTAACGTTTCCGAGATTAACCGACGATTTTTTATCTTTCTTCCTTCCAGGTAAGCAATCGCTCAAATCGCATTGGTGTCGTAAGTACCGACGCACTTGTTGCGCCGCCGCCATTCCACATCCGCATAATCTCGGCAATTTCCTCCGGGCAGAGTTTACGAAACGCAAAATTGTCTGCCAGAGACGTAAACAATCGCGCATGAATCACTGTGGTAGAAAGTTACCCACTGATAACCGAACGGAGATTATCCGATCGTCAACAGCGTCTTTGCTGACTAATGTCAATACAGTGTCTCGTACGTCGGCTGACGACGAGATCTGTGACAACATCTCGCCACACAGCAGGCTGCGCTTGAACCCGTTCAAGGCGATAACGCGCGCAGACCTTGACAAACGTCTTGTCGTTGACGTCAGTACGGCAGTAGGCCTGTGTGCGATGACACATGTGTGTTGGAAGGTGCCGGCCGGTATCCTGTTATCGGCGTGGCGTAGATTTCGACGTGTTTTGAAAAGACTGTGCGCGTCCGATAAGACAAGAAGTTCAAGGGCCCGGTGTTTTTGTCGCTGGGTGATAAGCGACACTTGTCACATTGACGCTTTGTGCCGACGTAGTCCGCTTGGCCTACTATTTTGGCGGTAAACGACGCTCACACGGCTACCTTGATTGGTGACCTCAATATCTCGCGGAGTCGTAATTAAGCGCGGATCAATCCGGACCCGCTTCATAATGGGTCATCACGACTGAAGAAAGTCGACGCTGACTCACGGGCAGGTCCCCTCGCTTTAAACGCAGAACTTTCTCAACAACCCGACGACAATTGCGCGGTGACCCTCGGGATGATCGTGCAACTTCGCAGACCACCGTTGTGCCGTGGCGAATTGTCATTATCGGATGTTTTGCCTCCCCCCTCTGCTCAGACTCTCGTTCATGAGGCACAAAGGGTCTTTCAAGCAGATAATCCTGGCTCTCAGAGATTGAACACCTGCCGGAGCGGGTTTTCATGTGCGCACGATCGTAGCAACCTAACGGGACTCGCGCTCATCGCAGTTGGCCTTGATCAAAGCCCTAATCGATTGGCGTACCCCTCTCTCGTTGACCCTCGCGAAATTTGGGACGCATAACTTGTTGCAGCTAACCGTCGGTTTCCATTTGTCAATTAAAATACCGACCCGAAAAAAGAGCACGAAAAGTGCAACTAGCCGCCATGTTTGTGTGCGCGAATCGTGCAAGAAAAAATTACACCGCTCGGCAATAAAAACAAAAACCTCTAGAAGCGGGCGGCGGCGGCTTGGCAACCTTGTGACACACTTTCATCGGTCCGCCAACAGGCAGAGCGGTTGCGCTTTCCTCGAAAAATTAAGTCGGTCGAGTGGTACTCGCCGGGCGAAAACAAGTTACGACATGTCGCCCGGCTCTCTAGTTAGAGCTGGAGTTGCAATCAAGTCGTCAAGTCGTTGGCAACCGCTGTTGCGGTTCTACGCTGCCTGCGGCGAAAAGTAGTGACATTTTGCGGTTATGTCAGCGGCGAAACGCAATTTTTAGGCCAACTACTTGCGCTACTTTCGGCTTGGCCTGTTTTTGGACGTCGGCGGAATTTCGCGTTACGACACCGAGTTTCACTTTTCATGATCATCAACGCGCCGCTCGGCGCGCGGAACCCGGGATTGTCAAAAAAAACGTAAACAAATGCCGCTCGGCGGCGTGACGCGGAAGCCGAGGCTTGCGCAACGAGAGCCCTAAAACCACACGGTAATTTGACCCTCTCGGCTGCACGACCGCGGCAGCTACTAATTATACGTGGCAATCCGGCAGAAATTACGACCAGCCGAAAAAGAAAGAAGAGATCCGGTGCAGAAGCACTTTAAATGCGCCTTCACCCGAAATCCGAGCGTTGAATTTCGATTTCGGCCTACCGTGCGTGGCATTGATCGCCGCGAAGGAGATGGCCTTCCGCGGGCCGGTCATTTCTCGTTTTTGGTCGCCGCCACTCTTCGTCAGTCAGATCACAAATATGCAAAAACGATCGTGGTGCACTCGAAGCTAAATGTCACACCGTCGTAGCAGGCGTTGGGGTACGAAAAGTCAAGGCTTGCTTGCCGACTTCGTCTAGTTCGGGTTCCGGATTATGTCGTTCGGGTTGGTGACAGCGAAACGCTACTGGTTGGTAACACAGTAATTTGGCAGTTGACCTTGGCTCGCCTGTTACCACAGAACGTGACTTGAGCCGGTTGACGCAACCGAAACCTGACTCTGCCGTCAACAAACCATTTGTCGCGATTATGTCGTTCATTTGATTACAACTGTTGGATTTCAAACCCACTAGAGTTGATCACAAGTCTACTCCCAAGAAGATCCGATCAACCAACACCCACGAAATGTCAGTCCAAGAACATCGCCACCTCGTAGAGGTGGCAACATTTTTCAAACTCGCGAGCGCCACCACTACTCGCTTGAATGCGCCCTAATGTAATAAATTCACTTCGCTATTTAGGTCAATCTGTGTTGTCTCTGTGTGTCCCATATTACGTCTAGCGCAGCCGTTCTACGACACTCCCTTCAGCGTGCTCGAACGTTCCCTTTTGTCAGCATGTTGGTGCTTAGCAATTAGCTTTGTTTGGTGCGTTCGTTTGATTGACTCGAAACGAACTCTGCATCCGTATTGTTTGAGCAGAATGTGGGGACCACTCCGTATTGCAATCCACTTGGGGAGTTAATGGACCAATCGCGACGTCGCAGACGTCGATAGCTCTAATTGGAATATTTTATCTAAAGTTTCAGAAATCCGTTCCAATTATGGGCATTTCCCCAAAACCTTTAACATTCCGTTAGGCCTCCAAACGGTCAAAAAGTGCAAGAGGCTTTAATTTCCTGGCACGTTCGCGTCAGCGAAGCTGGACTTAACTAAATGGTGATGATGTTTAGGAAAGTGCAGCGCGTGCGTGATTAGAATAAATTATAAGCTGCGGTCCACGGAATGGGCGTCCACAAGCCATGCGATGATTCAAATCGGTATAACTAATTGGGACCCGGTGATCCGGGATGGACCGACCGGTTTTGGGTGCCGAGCGCCCCTAAACTTTGGTCGGCTGCGACGAAAAGATGGCTCTTGACATGGGCCGTCTTCGAAAAGTTTTCGTTTTGTCGTTGTTGCAAACAGGCAATAACGACAGAAACGGTTGACAGATTGACAAGTTTGACAGATGTACTTACCTGAGTGATGGAACGTTGCTGGAACAACTACTTACCTCCTTAACAAAATCTTCGCTATCGAAGAGGTACCTCAATGTTGAAGTCCGTAATTGAGAAGCATTCCGACATTGACGAAAACATCGTTCTAGACATTGGCAGACTTTGAAAACTGTCGTTTTGTCGTTATTGTAAACAGGCAATAACGACAGAAACTGTTGACATTTTGACAAGTTTGACAGTTGACAGAAGTACTTACCTGAGCTCGACGAATAATTGCTGGAACCGCTACTAACCACCTCAAGAAAATCTTCGCTATTCAAGAGGTACCTCAATGTTGAAGTCCGTAATTGAGAAGCATTCAACTTTTCAAACGATTCAGTTCAAGTTCCAAACGTTGAGCAACCTCAGAACTGCAGTAGAACACCACTTCGAACCCCCATTTCAAGCAACCCCCACCAATCTTGGCCAACATTCCGCCGCCTGCACTTCGCTGCGGCCTACCTTCAGGAGGCCTTGTCCTCATTCGGGCCGCCACGTCACGAGACGTGGAAGAGAACGGCCGCGATGCACTTTTTTTTTACTTCATTTCGTTCAGCATTCGCAAAAGGCCGATTTCTCAATCAGCTGTTTTCGACGACTACGGCTGGTGAAGGTTTTCCTTGTGCAGCTGACTGCAGTTGTTGCAGGCGGCGAGAGAGAAACCTGTTTTGCAGCGAGCCGGCTCGCGCACACGCAGCCTACTTGAACGCCGCCGACTCGAAACAAGATCAAGTGTGGCATTGGCGCAAGGGTGCAGCATGGTGAAGGTGAGGGAGACTCGGGTTTTTTTTAATGAGCTGTGTGCGCGATAATTTGCAGCCGATAGATCAAAATGGCAAAGTGCGAACAATGTCGGGTGAATGGGACGGAGCGCTCACGAAAGGGTCGAGCGTTGGCGTAGAAGCTTCGATTACGTTAGGGCCATTAAAGCCCGGGGAGACGCAGCGTCTGAGGTGGTTTCGAGCTCTCGATCACGTAACTGGAGTGCGAGACGTGTTGGCTGGAGCGAAACAATTGAGGTAAATTAGAATGGCGTGGAAAAGTACCCCGGAAAAGGTTAGACGGCCTGTTTCTAACGAGAACATTTGAAACTGTAAAGTTTCGCATCCTGAAGCTGACCTTGGTTTCACTGCACTGCTTCCCGCAGTTGATAAGGATGATTACCACGGCCCAGACGACACTAATGGCGTCTCCTACCTCCTACTCCCACATCCACATCCGCCGCCGACGACTAAGGCATCCTGTAATGAGTCAAACAATATGTACCTCGTCGCATCCTCCATCCCCTCGGAGACGGAGAGAATGAACAAACGGGCCCGGCACGTTCTATTCCAAGCAAAAAGAAACTCCAAAGGATGTGCCAAGTGGGTGTTGCAAAACGAGCTGCTCATCCGTGGAGTACCCGAGCACATCCTTTCGCTTTCATTAGCGACGACGGTGCGCCCACTTGGCAGCTTTAAAGCTTCCGCTTTGTGAAGACTGCGCGCAATTAGGCCCGGCCCGACCCCCTAATTGGGCAGGGATTCACTATCGCCCACTTGATCGCCAAGATTGGCACACCTTCCAAGTGGCGATTCGTTGCACCGATACCGTCACGACTCCGCATGGAAAGAAGTGTGTCAGCGCAAACCGCATCCAAAGTAAAGCAAGTTTAGATAACCCCATTTCGGAGGAGAGGAAAAAATCGTGCCTAGATCACGACCACGTTACGAAACGGACGCTAAATTCATCACTCCGTGGTCCGGTTTGGCCACGCGAACGCTCAATCGCGCGGAATAAGTGAAGGTAAACCGTTACGTTATACGGCTTTGCCTTCCTTTTTATTGCGACTTGCCCTCGCGCCGCTGAAAACAGCAGGGGAGCCACGGTGGGCTCCGGGGTGGCCACAAATGGGTCACGCCAGTGACAGTTGACAGCAGTGGCAGGTTATTTGACAGTTGACAGATTGTGTACTTACCTGAGATACTTAGCACTTCTTAAACTTATTTGTACTTACCTAACTCCTTTGAAAAACACTTCGCCCCATCATTGTACTGTTGAAGGTACCTCAAACTTGAAGTCCGTAGTTGAGAAGCATGTAAGGTAGAATCGAAAAACGCCATGCGAAATAGCAGGTAGCCACTGTGGGCCACACCAGAGCTTGACAGTGACAGCATTGACAGTTTATTTGATAGTTGACAGATTGCGTACTTACCTGAAACACCTAACACACTTTACTCCTACTTACCTTATTCCTTAACACACTTTGATAAATACTTCTCCACAACCTTTTTCTGCTGCAAGTACTTCACATATGAAGTCCGTAGTTGAGAAGCAATTTCCCACTGTTCAAACCCCAACCATTCCAGCATCATCACGAGCTTCTATCCATTGATCCCAACTCCACTGAACCCGTAATTGCCTCGCAACAGACCACCTTTATCAAAAGAGGGAACCTCTCAAAACCTCTTTTCCCTCATTTTCGCCGGCAGTTTCGGCAGTTGCCAACCGTGGCACAGATCGAAACTGAAAGCCCACTTGCCGGCCGGCCGGCGCGGTTGGCAACACTGTAATGGATTTTGGGGGCCGTAATTTCACTTTCTTGCTTGCGCTGTCTAGCCGGTTTTGCTGGCGGTTTGCCTTCGTCTGCAAATTTGGAGGTCTGGCGCGCAAAAAAATCAGCTGATTCGTTTGCGAAATTTTTCGACCATTCAGCGTAAGACGGTAGACATTAATCGGTGTTTTGTTTTTTCTTCTGTTTTGCCTTACAGGTATGCAAACAAGCCAGCGACCAGCCTCTTCCTACTAACGTAAGTTTACTAACCATTCATACTACTAACCTTACTGCATCATTTGGTTTTTTTTCGGTTCGAAAAAGTTTTCATTTTCATTAGCTTTAAGTCTTTTTTTAAATTGTTGATTCATATCATCCGGAAGTCTATTCATTCAGCTTGGGTGCCAAAAATTGCTTCTCTCCAAGATTGAAGGCATTAACAAACATGTCGAAAAACGACAAAAAAAATCACCTCCATTCAGCAGTAACATTTCTCGACAACACCTTCCATTACAGAAGGCGCCCCTTTCTTTCGCAGCATAAGAGGGGATCATAAAACAAGTGGGAAGTAGCAGCAGCAGCAGCAGCAGAGTTCCACTCCAAAGTTTGCTCTCGTACTCACCTCTTATGCATTATGTAGCAGCCAGTCAGCCAGTTCACTTGAGACTCCCTGCGCTGACGAGAAGAGGAGTCCTATCGGAGAATGGGCCAGACTGGCCGGACCTGTCTTGCGACCATTTAATCATTTGCGTACGGAACAAGTGTACGATAAACAATACATTGTAACGGAGAGGACACCCCGCTCCGCTTGTTGGGCCTTTTCCAAAAAGTCTGCACTTTTCATTTGTAGCGTCGAAAGAAAAGATAAGATTCTGGGAAGAGTGTTACGTAGATGGACTGCGCTTAAGGAACGCAATCCGGAAGGCAATCTGGGCTCCTCTTTCCGGTGGTGTAACTACTAACTGGGAGGATGGACCGTTGGCTGAAGTTATTTGACGCAAATCAACCATTTTATTTCGAAACGCAAAAAAAAAATACAAAAAATGTGGATATCTTCACAACGACACAATATCTTTACAATTTGGCTCAATCATTCGTAGAATGACTCACGACGAACAAATTGCTTCAAAAAGAATACAAAAATGTTGTGTTGATAAAGAGAATTTGACATTATACGAAACGTAACGCCTGCGCACTGTCCAAGATTTAGCTGTAAAATGCAATCAATGCTGTCAGAAAATCTCGTCTATTTATGGATACTCTCCAGAAACTGCTCTCAGCAAGTTGTACGAACATTGACACTTTAAAAATTGATCTACAAAACCTCTTATCACGTCGAGGCGTTACGCTTTTTGTTTTTAAAAAATCTTTGAAACAAAACAATATTTTTGCAATTTTTAAGCGGCAAATTACAGATGTTCCCAAATCGCACTAATTAATTCAAAATGATTTTCAAAAATTTTGTGTCATCCCTGAGCAATCCAAGAAATTACAAAGCGTAACGCCTGCTTGAAAAGAAAGATTGCACTGAATTTCGCCACCAAATCTTCCAAAATCACCTCCCCTAACGGTTCCTAACTCCCGGGACAATTTTCGAGTGCCCCAAACTCCGTCCATAGGCCCAACGACAACGACGTGTCCCACCGGAATGAGGGAATTACTTTGGGAGACGTGCCTTATGCTATACAATGCAGCGCAGCATAAGAGAATGGCTTAGCAATTATGCTGCAAGCAAAAAGCATAAAAAAGGAAGAACTTCCCCGAACAGACAACTTCTCACCCACTTCTTCAAACAAAAACGCACACACACACACCTACGCCCGAGACTTGAAGGTTTAGTAATGCTTCATTTTTTCGTCCTTTTGGAGTTGCAACATTTTTTTCGGCGAGTCTCAGCCTTTCGTTTGTTATCATCATCTGTTTGCGAATTTTTCTCGAGGGGTTACTCGGTTGTGTGTGTTTAGATGAATAGTCTGTCCCCAGAACCAGAGTTCCGACGCCGGGAGAATGGGCCGGAGATGGCACGTCTATGATGTCTGTACGGGATTGGTGTCTTACGTTACGTTGACTTTGGGTTGGGTTCGATTTACACGAGGCGTTACGGTTTTTCGTTTTCGCTTTTTCCTGGATTGATATTTTCAGGACCAAACGCATAGGCGTTACTTTATTTTATTGTCGGTTTAAGTAACTTCTGTTAGGTGTAATTTTTGCTTTAAAATGAAATCATTGTTTTGAGTGAAGGACAATTAAATCCTTTTGTCGTGAAGGCGTTACGTTTTGTATTCGATCGATTTCCCGATAAAAACATTTGTTGGTTTACAGAAAACAAAAAAAAATGTTTCAAAAAATAAAGTCAAAAAATTCTGTAGCATTTGTATCGATAAAACACAAAGCGTAACGCCTGCGTTACGTCACAGTTTTTACTGTCATTCAACGCAAACCGTAACGCAAAAGAAGTACGAACTTGTGCACAAATAAACCCATTCAAACCCGACGTGCTTATGCAACGCGCCAGAACCGTTTCGACACTCAGCACAGCTTTAATTGCGATATCGGATCGCGCGATCGGATCTAAGCATCCACCTTGGAGATTCCACGGAGTGTGCTCAAGGGCTGCCGGTATGCCCTTTTTTCACGGTGCCTGTCACGGCGGCGTCGCCAAGTGACCTTTCAATTAGAAGTGGCTCACAGGCCAGAGATCTAGTCGCTCAATTATGCCCATAATGAGCCAAAGTCATGCCCCTAAGCGTGGAGTCAGAGGCAAGAGGACGTGAAACGGTCGATTTAAATTTTAGAGTTTTTTTGTCTTCATGATTGGGCAGGCGTTACGCTTTGTATTTGGTGTGTTGTCAATCTACAAATTGCCTTAAAATATTGTTTTGGTTTGAAGAAATTGACAAAATACAAAATGTAACGTCTGCGCACTACCAAACTGAGAAATGTATGGTTTGATCGTTGTCTGAGGTCGGTCCCACAATTAAACATGAGTTGATTTGTGTCTTATCTGCTTATCTATGATGCGGCACTGATGCAAACATTAATCATACGCAAACATCGGAAAAAAAGAGCGCGACTCTTTGTCCAGTTCCGACCCCGGAGAGATCGGTCGAGCGCGATACAAAAACGGGCCGACCCAAATGATCCGGAGTGCAGCAGCGCAGCACCAACTCATAAAAGGGTGTAAATGATCGCGGCACGTTCGCCAAATAGGGCCTCAATTACGGATTGTGTGCAGCCCATTAAAAACAAACAGAGTGCAGGCCGGCAATGAAACCGCAAAAAAAAGACTTACAACAAACTTTCGAAAAACCGTACCACCGCGGCGAAGTTCTTGGCGGTGTGCAATTCAATCTTCTTTGTGTCAACGTGGCAAGCCCAGGCTAATTAACTGTGATTAATTAAAGTGTCCAGTGAGGCGGGCTGCAGGGAACTTTCCTTACGCGAAAGCGTCCAGAACTGAAGGGGCTTTGTGTGCGCAGAAAAAGGTGATCGCAGCTGGCGGTCGCTAGCTCCGCAAGACAAAGTGACCTCATCAAGCGGGAAGTGCAGAGCCTTCTTGGATCTTTGTTTTCGTCATCGCACTGAGTCTTGAAATTGCTCTATGTCATACAAACTTATCAAAACAACTGTGAACTCGTGAACATACGCAGGCGTTACGATTTTTGATTCGTCGGTTTCTCAAATTAAATACGATATTTTTGCAATCTTTTTTAAACAAATTGTAGATTGACACGCGAGGAATAAATTACTTCAATAAAATTTTCAAAAATATTGTGTTTGTTTTAAGATATTGACAGAATTCAAAGCGTAACGCCTGCCTTTAACTAATGCGGAAGCTACAAGCTAGATCATTGCATTTTCGCGACCCTTTTTTATGTGCAAAACAACCCCACGCGTATGGCGCAATCTTCACCGTCATCACACGCGGGGCTGGTGGGACTTTTACTTTTTGCCGTGGCCTACAAAAGCTGCGGGCGGTCCGACAGGCCAAGAGCGCGACTCACGTAAAATATGTTGCAAATAGCATTGAGCCGCGAAGGCACGTGGATTATACAAGTTACACCCACTCACTTGAAATTCCGCGGCACGGCGATAGAAGGGCATCAAAGCCGAATCAAAGCGAGCATTATGCGCGCCGAGGTTATGCAAAAAGAGGTGGTGCCGCCGATGCCGTGGAAAATCTAACAACGGTGCGAAACTAGCTAACGTGCATAACGACTTATCAGAGATTTTTTTTTGCTTAAAAAAACGCCTAACAACTTTCAAAATGAACACTTGCGCGAACGCGAGCGTTCGCAATCAAATTACAAAATTAACGGTTGGCCTTGGCAGCATGGGTGATTTGCCGAGCGTGGCACCGGGTCCAATCGCCGGACAAGTTTGACAGTTGGTGACAGAATTGACAGAGTACTTACCCGAACGCAACCGCTACTAATCACTAACACTACTTAACTTAGTTTGTACTTACCGATTTCCGAAATCACTTCAAGAAATTTGCCTTTCCATGCGAGGTACCTCAATGTTGACGTCCGTAATCGGGAAGCGCTTCTAACTTTGCTCTAGCACTGTGTCACCCTTCCAGCAATTGCGCGCTCACCCCACAAAATCAAAAATCATAAATCTTAATCACCAAATAACCCGTTTCCCTCCACAAGACCCCCCCCCCCCCCTTCAAACCGTAACCCAACGATTGACCCTTCTATGAAGCAAGCTGCGCGTACTAATTTATGCGCGCAGTTGACCTACTTCCAGCCGCGGGGCCCCGAAAAGTGAGAGGAAACTCCAGCGCAGGCAAACAAACACACACACACAAACTCAGTGGAGAGAGAGAGAGCGCGAGCGAAAACATGGCCGGTCAAACGGGGAAGGGCGCGGCCACTTGCGGCCTCCCGCGGCCAAATTACGAAATAACCACCGACGAACCGGATACGATACACTTGGAGTTTGTGTGGACGAGCAGGCGTTACGGTTTGTTTATGCGGAGATTTCTTTGAAAATTTGAGGTTTTCCTACTTCCAAATGAAGTTTTGTCAAACTGGTCAATTAACACATAAATAAGGTTATGCGCTACGCGCAGGCGTTACGCTTTGCATTTTACTGATTTCTTTAAAACAACTCAATGTTTTTGCAAACTTTTTAAAGCAATCTGTTCGGCTTGAGTCAACCAACAAATTGCTGTACAAAGAGTACAAAACATTGTGTTGCTTGGAAGAAATCAACAAAATACAAAACGTAACGCCTGCGCGTTTGACATTTGACACATTTGCGTGCCGCGAAGCGGCGCTCCAATCGCACCAAAAATGGTCAACCAAACGAGGTTACGTGCCAACCTTCGTCGCCATAATTGGCGCTGGACCTGCGGAAGATGAGTAATGCGCCAGTATAAGTCGACAGAAGAATGGCTGTCAAAAAGTTTTCGCGCAAAAGTAGCAGCGACACGTCAAATTGATGCACTTTGCGGATGCGCCGCATTCACCTCCTTCTCTTGGTGGTGGTTTATTAATTTGTTTTGCAACCGCCAGGCGGCGCGCAATGAAGCGAGATCACCGCCAGTGAATCTCCGAAGACATGATATAAAAAAAAGCGTGTGGCGAGTACATGTAGAGTAGGTACGCGGCCGCACACTTTCGCGGACTTGTTTTGTTGCAACTGGCGCGATGAATGCGATGACCCAGATGCAAGTTTCGAGAAAAATAACGCCCGGCCCGGCCCCTCCTCGGTTCCGTGCGTTGTTGCAGTGTTTTGAAAAAGTAGATCACGAACCGCGGCCATAATGGCCGCCTGCTATAATCTTTGACAGTTGGCGCGCCATAATGGATTCCACGCGGAGCATCCTTCTAATTGGCAGTAATTGATCGCACCCCCAGTTGAGTAAGTAAACAATGACCAATGGCCGTCAAGATTTCCCAGCCTGCAACGTAACGTGACGCAACCAATGATTCAACGCGCGGTTCCAATTGCCGCCGGTGGTGGATCTTGGAATTTCAACACTTTTAATTCATGATTCACACAACTCGGAATTATGCTCGGTGGCCATATTGCGAGAGAGAGATGATTCAATTCGGCTTGAACTTGAAGCGCACCTCCGCATCGCGTCATGACCTGGTTTGACTTCTCGGATGACGATGTAAGCTCGGTGTACGCGCACGCGCAATTAGCGGTAATGACTTGAAACAACAACTCAAACGTACGCGAGTACGGATCCACCGCTTAGCCCCCCAACCACTTTTGCGTCATTGTCTGAAGCGGGGAAACCCCCACTAAGAGTTCCGACGACCTCGGAACAACCCCCTCCAAGATCGGCGCATAATAACAGTAATCATAAAAGGGTTGCAGAGCTGCAACTGCTGCAGTTTAAGATCTACGATATCTCTATCATGGCAGTGTTGCCAACGATGCCAAACTGCTCGAAACTTTCGCTCCACAGTACGGCTGCGAAACCGGTTGAATTACACTCAGCGCTCGCGCTGAGATAGTTTTGTTAAAATCGATTGAAACATACCTTCGGACCGCAATTGGTGCTAATAACGATTATAATTACGCCGCCCCCTTCTCTACCTCGACTTAACAACAACAGCTGCACCCGGGTACAACCCTTGCGCTCGAATTTCGAGCGGTATGCGTGTTGCAATTTGCCTTTGTTTGGTCGGCGATCGCGAATCTGATCCCCGTTGTTCGTCGATACCACGGCGATCGGGAAGATGATACTAGTGCGCTAATTGCGTTAATGAATGCTTAAAAGTACTAATTAAAAGCGGATCGTCGAGGAAGGTAGTTTGTGGGAAAAATTACGCCGGGGCGTTACGCGTCTTTAAAAGTCAATGGAATCGTTAATCAGTAAGAATGAATTACTTGAAACGATAATTCTTCTTACTGATCGTGACTCATTTGACAGACATCATTCTAGGCGTTACTGTTGCAGGACAGTAACGCCTGAGAAGCATCTTTTTGACAGTTGACAGAATTGACAGATACCCAACTTACCGAAGCAATGTCGATGTTTACTGGATCCTGGATACACTCAACACTTACCTGAGGTTTCAGCTGCAAATTTTAACATCAAATTCGATGGGTCCACCATTTGGTACCTCAAATCCGACGTCCGTAATCGAGAAGCAAAGGAAAAAGGCAAATGCATTCCAAATTAGCCAACGCCGCGCAACTCGACCATCGCGCGCAGCTATGGTGCAAGAATTACATCACATTCCTCCTCCTTGTTTGTGGCCGGCCGGGGTCCTATTAATACCGAGTTATTTTCACTCTTCGTATGCTCTGGCTCTGCCAGAGCAGCTGCACTTTAGCGCTGCATCTTTCAATCATGGGACTTGTTTACGTTTTGCCGGACCGCCGATGGCGGCCGGCGCGTTCATTTGCCGTGGCCAAGAATGGGCAAATTGGCCGGTGGCCATCACCGGCCGGCCACCCGGTCACATGAATCACTTTCGGTAGTTTACCTCTTTTTTTTTAGTTGTTGATTTCTGTTCGTTACTCGATGTGTCAACTTCCGTTCCAGCGGATGACTAACCATCTCCACCGTTTCTCGTTGACCCTTTGCAGGCCCCGATCGAACTGACCAAACGCCTCGAGGAGGTCCGGCTGCTCGAGTCGCGCCGATCGCCGCGGCTCGCCGACCAGGAAAAGGACACCGACTTTGCCCGGCTCGCGGACATGGCCGGGGACCGCCGGCGACAATCACACAGCATCGATGTGCCATTCTCACTCACGCAACAAAATGGGTAAGTTTGAAAAGAAAATAATTTCTGTTTGACGTTTCGGCGCCAGGTGCGTCATCCTCAGGGTCATGTGAAATGTTTCAACCCTTTTGAAAACCGACTCGTTTTTATGAAATGTTTCATCTGATAGCTTTGGCAAATGTGACAGATGACACTCCTGTCAAAGTTGGGTGTTGAAATATTTCATCTATCCCCTTTTGTCAAAATAAGGGTAATGACTTCAAACATCTCAAATTTCACCCCAATTCTGACACCTCCGAATCTCCCAACAGTGCGTCTAATAACACACTAACGCCCTCTTCAAATCTGCACCAGACACACGCCAATTTTTTTTCGCGCGTGCAAATTTCTAACCACCGACCAACCGTCTAGCAGGCCACTTTACGCAAGCTCCCGAAAATTACTCACTGACGTCTAGACGCGCCGAAATTGCCCACCTTGAGAGAGCGAGAGCGAGCGTGACTTATCTCGCGCGAAATATTTCGCGCACACATCGCAAATTCACTCTCTCTCTCTCGCGGGCTCACTCATTTCGCCAAAATGTATCCCTGACCTTGGACAAGTTGCAGTTTTTTTTGAGAGTGTGGTTGCTGCGATCGTACAGCAATACAATCGCACAAAAGTGTGTGTGTGCGGGTTTTTTTTATTCGCGAAAATGAATGATGGGCGAGAGGGGCCGAATTTCGGCGGGACCGGTTTTGCAACGTTTCTTGACGATGACGGGGGCGATGATGATGGATGCAACGAATGTAAAAATAAAAATAAAAGATCGCGAAAATGGGCGCGTTAATGGTGTGTGAAGCAGGGATCGAGGTATTGGTGGGGTGGTTTTGCACGCTATTTGCGGTGCAACGCTGTAGGTGAGGGGGAATTTGGATGTTTTGGTGATTGAGGTCGTCGTAGTTTAGCGGCGGTCATCGCCGTCGTGTCAGCTGACGGACGCGATCGTGCAAGTGCACCATCACATCCGGTTGCAGGTTAAGTGACTGCTACTGGGATCTGACTTGACACTTTCAGAGGTATTGAAAAAGCCTGAATATGACAGCAAGTATACCAAAACATTGAAATGTTTCAAATTTGACAGATCTGATAAAGATCAACTTTCCCATAATTTCGTTGCCGGCCTGCAGATATTGAGTACCGGCCTATGGATTGAGTACAGAGAGGAAGGTACTCCCGTTTTTAAGGGGAAATGTATGTTTTTCATAATTTCACAGCCAGCCTACGGGCATTAGATTTAAACTCTTGTTAATGCTCAATTTCTAAGAGAATTCCTCCGATTGGAGAATATTTTGAGGTTACACAAATTTAAACGAGTTCGTTCAGCATTCCAATTCTCAACTTATGACCATCGTACTCTAAAATTACCCAACGAGGACACGCAATAAATTCTATAATTATGACCACAACACAACCCGTTGCACCCGATCCGATTGTCTCAATCTTGGACTTTCACTCGCCCGTGTACATTCACGAAAAACATGGCCGATTAATAGCGCAAACGCTGCACGCTGGTGACACCTACAGGTGGCATCCGTCCACAGCGCAGCTTGCAGCAGAAGCTTCAAGATATTTATAGTGTCACACTATATCGCCGCGCTTAACAACAACGGCGCGTGCATTGACACACTGCCAACACCGTTGGACCGCGATTTGGGGCGGGGAAATTTCCGACCAAATCTTGGCAGCGCCCTTCTGGCTGGCCTAAATTTGAGCTCCGAGAAATTAAACGGAGCGTGCGGCCGAGAATTCGCGGCGAAGGTCAGCGGCGAGTGAGTCAACCCCAGATGAAATGTTACGCGTTGACAGTTGATCTGACGGATTTGGTGGCGAAATTGTGGTGCTTTCTTAATGTTGAAGGAATTTCAAAACAACAACGCCGTCGGGTTTCTGCAAGTTCAACCCTGCGACTGACAGATGCTTACCTATTTTATTGCTTGTATTGATTCGCAGAATCAAGCAAGGTTGAGTTGTAGCTTGTAGCTTTTGCCTGGCTTTTGACAGATGCTTAACTTTAGCATTGATCATTCTGATTCGTAGAATTAAGAATAGACCGATTTGTAGCTTCAATTCTGAATTTGACAGATGCTTACCGTTAACATTGCTTGTTTTGACAGATGCTTACCTTCAGTATTGCTTACTTTGACTAGTAGAATCCAGGTGAATAGTGCTTAAGGTAAACATGGTCGAATCGTCACTTCAACTTTGCGTTTGACAGATGCTTACCTTTTTCATTCAAGGGGGTGTGGCTGCCAATCCCCCTGTCAGACCAAACAGTAAAAGGAAAAAAAAACCCAAGATACTGTTATTGATGAACACAAAATAATTCAATTCGGCAGCTTCTTGTTGAGAGCGAATAAAATATATAAATTTGAAGCTTTTGTTTACATCTAATTTGAACCGAATTTTGGGTGTTCAACTGAATAATCTCGAATCATACCTTTGTTGGCATTACTCAGCGTTTGACAGATGCTTACCGTCAGCATTGTTTACATCGACGCGTCGAATCAAGGCAAAGAGTGATAAAGGTAAGCAACTGTCAAATGCAAAGCTGGAGTGAAACGACAGTCAAATTGAACCCAAATTAAATAACCCAAACTCGCATATTCGATTAAGGTAACGGGGTTTATGCTTCGTCGAAGGCAAACAAAACGAAACCCAAAGCCCTGACAACTGTAACACGATCCACCTTGCCCTTCTGCGGGTGGTGGTGTGAAAAGTTACATAACCGAAACCGGTGTTACTCTGTGCGAATTGTGCGTTTTCACGCCTCCAGTGTTACACGCACCGCTTAGAACTGCAAGCAAGACTCACAAGGCCTGCTAAACGTCAATCAAATCCCGTTCTAACCTCAAAGGTTGGAAATTTGAAACGCCTACTCAGTTTCAAAAAAGGGGGCAGTTTAGAGTTTAGAGATTGACAAATTTTGGGTTCTTTTCAGCGCACTTGTAGGGGTTGGTTCTCTAGTTTCGCGAGGTGCGGTTTCCAGCAGAACTCACCTTCAGACGACCTTCTCGAAGAGTCGGGATGCAGCAGCGCTGGCTTTTGTCCTAGTCTTGCGTTGCTACATATAAATATAGCCCGGGCGCCCTTTTCATCGACTGCAACGTTCCTACAATCCGACAACGTTTTCTCGGTTGGGGTTGCACCAAAATTTAATAAATACAGATATGAACACATTGTGTGTGCAACTTTGACGAGTTTCTTCGTAGTAACGCAGCAGCACAACACACGAAGAAGAAACCGGCTTAGACGGCGAACCATGTACTGGTTCTATGTGTTTGGAGCTTTTTTTTTTTTTTGGCTGGCCAAAATCAGTCGTAAATTTTACGGCGGAGCCGTCCGGAGGACGGAGGCTACGCGGGACCGTCTGGGTTCTGTCTGCTGAACCTTTGAGCAAGAGAGATGGATTCAGATACACAACACCTTCCACGAATCGAGCATGACTCGCCGGGCGACCGTGTCGTGGTGGAAGTTTGATGTGTGAAACAATTTCAGTGTTTTCAAAATTCAAAACGATCAAAATCTGAATTCAGTTCTACACCCAAACGAAAACTTATTGACAGCTGTCACAAATCGCATGATTCTTGAAAATGCCAATTCGCCAAGCAAATTGCTTATTTTTTAGGTTAGGAATCTTCAAATAGTCAAAGTCTGTCAAAGTACCACCACTCCACAGTTCCCCTAAAATTAATGCCAAACTTTTAGTCTGCGTTACATTCCGTCCGTGGAGCCCCGTTTCTAAGCCAAGTCACCGAGCTGCGGAAACATCTGAGACGGCGCGCGGGGTGTCCACCGGTGGCAGCGGCACCGCCGTCATCTACCCGGCTTCGCTACATAAGCTCCGTCTGAACCACCAAAGAGTACATAACGATCCTGACGGCAGAGAAAGGACCAGCGATACCACCGTCGTCTGGGGCTTGGCAACACCGAAAAAGTTCGACCTTCACTGAATGACAAAACGCTCCGAAGGTCATGGACACGGTGCTGGAGAATCGACGACGACTCCCCGGCTAAGAAAAGTTCGGTTGAGGTGCAACGAAATCTGGCAGCGCGAGAACCGAAAAATGCCGTAGACTGCCGGTGACCTCGCGGTGACCGTCTGGGTCGATATAGCCGATTCAAGCTGCTAACTGTTTAACCTACGTCAACAAAAATCGAAGTATGCTGCGAACCCGCTGCAGCGAAAGAAGGCCACAGGACCAAGCTGCCCGAAAAAAAAAGTGGTCAAAGATTTTATGGCGCCATGGCACGCTACGATTGGGACGGCACGACCTAGACTCCGAACAATCCGATACCGCCTCCTTCTCTTGCTGAAGTGCAAGCATAATGAAATCACATAAAATTTGATTGGCGCACCCCTCGGCCGGCCGAGGGGTGCTGTAATGATGCAAAGTGATCGCAAAAGTGAAACCGCTTTCAACCATGACCATCATCATCTGCGGCGGCCAACGCCGCAGAGTGAAATCATACATTTCAGAGTCTGGCTAAGTCGATCGATTTGCTGTGTGTAAAGCTGATGCGAAATTGTAAACCAAGTGTGGTTTTGGTTTGGATGGAGCGTTGGTCAGGTTGATAAGATCGAGAAATTATCGCGTTTGAGATCTTTTGGCGGAAAGAGAAAGTCATGTGGGGTTGGGTCTTGATGGCTTTATGCTTGATTTGCTGATTTGTTTAGGGGCCAAACAAAAGCAAATTCGCATAGTAAAAAAAAATCATGGTAATATTACATCTAGAAAGGAGTACATCTTTTATGTCAGAATAAAAATTACCACATTTCTGTTGTAATGTCACTGTTTAATCTATATTGAAGTAAAATTCATTTCAAAAGAGGAAATATTTATGTTTCCAAAATTATAGCTTCAAAATTTACACACATTTTTACTGTGTGATTTACTAAATCATTAAAAATGTAAAATTTCTTAAAGAAACCTTGCTTTTACTAAAACTCAACATACGGTCATTCCTCGGTAAATATGAATAAAAATGCAATTACGTAAAAGAGACGTAAATTTACACATTTTTCAAAGTATTTTTATCTAATACTGTTTACATTTCCAAATAAAATATCACAACAATTTAAGAAAACTTTGTTTACTTCAATTAAAAAAAAACTTAAGCCAAGTTCTGTTACTACCGCCAAAATGGATGCTGGACATTTTTTCAATTTTTTGTTGATTTTATGTATTAATTAATCAATCAACATTTTACAGATTGGCTGTAAATTTTTGTTAAAAACTATTTTTATAAATTGTGCATCATAACAACTTTTCAGTTCATTGCGGATAATTTTGCATTTTTTTTAACAAAACCGTGAAATCTAGCAAAAATTTTCAAAACAACCTATGAGTTTCCCATGCAGATAGGACCTTTTGAAAATTTAATATTAAAAATATTCAATTTTAGAATTTAGATTTTTTTTAAATAACTAGAGAATGTTGAAGTGTTTTGCAAAATTTGTTATTATTTTCACTTTAATTATATTTTTGATATTTTCAAAAGAAAAAAATAAAATAAAACTGGTTTAGAACAATCGAATGGTTTTAAATAAATTTAACATTTCAATTGATCAAACATGATTAGCAAATTCAAATATCAGTAAGCAGCTGTTTTTGAATTTTTTATGTTCTATAATAGCTATGCATATATTGTTTAATGTAAATGAGTTACACAAAATAGATTTGTAATTCCATACTTTTTCCTCAATAATTTAAAATTGAAAAATATCAAAAGTGCTGGAAACATAACTTCCTGTATCTCACAGTCTAAAAATTGCAAGGGAAAATATTTTTTATAGTAACAGGTTCGGTATGTTTCGTAATTTTAACTTTTTAAGAAGATGAAAATTGCACTTCGTCTGTGTAATTTTTACCCAATAGTGGATGTAAAATTACACATTTTTTAACAAAAATCAATCTGAATGGGTTTAAAAAAAAATATGTACATAAATGAAAATCTATAATTTTTTAATCAGATCCTGGTTAAATTTTCATCTTTTGATGTTATTTTCATTTATTACGCGTCAATTTACGAAAAATTACATAAAAAATGGGTAAATTTACACCTTTTAATTTACAACTCCTCGTATTACAATTGTTTTACTTTGTAAAAAATTTCAAAAAAATATTAAATTTCTCATCTAGTTTATTCCAAAGTTTCAAAAAATAAATAAATATAAAACAGCTTAGAAATTGATCAAAAATGTTCAGTCTTTAAGCGTTTCAAACATGCTTATTATATGCATAAAAACAAATACAGCAAAAAACGGTTATTTCACCTAAAATTACGATCTTTTATTAGGCCCTCTTTGACTTTCCCAAATCAGATTCTGGTCCTTTCAAATCAAGTACCTGAATTGCAAATTAAAAAAACTTTTGTTTGTTCCAAGGTTTCAAAAACAATAAAAAATAAACAACTTAAAAAAATTTGTTTGAAAACTATTTTTGCGATTTTATCAGTTAATGGTCTTTTTGGTTCTCTTAGATTTGTTTAATTTTTATGAATACATAAATTGAATCTACTGAAATTTTGGGACCAAATTCATTTATTAAATTGAAAAAAATCATGAAAAAAATAAGTTTAAAATTTAGCTTCAATTCATGGATAATTTTTTAATCAGTTAAAAGATTAGTTCAATCTGCATAAAACAGGCAGAAATGGAATTAGTTGCCAGCTGTTAAAATCTATCTGTTTATTTTGTAGTAAGGCCGTTGCAAATATTTTTCAAACTTTATGTCGCCCCCCCCCCCCCCCCCCCCTTAAAAATTGGCCTGAATAATCAGGGGACAAAACAAATTCGAAAAACTTCAAAATTTTAGTGAAAATTTAAGTTTAATCAAGTGAAAACTAGTTTAAATGCATTTTTCCGCGTTTATAATCATATTCAGCATGTTTGAACTCCTTTGTAGACATTTTAAATTTTCATGAACTACCAATGTAAAGTCCCACGAAAAGTTTTCTTGTTGCGAAAAAAAAATCCATCAATACCTCGATATTTTGAAAACTAATGATTGGAAAGCAACTGTACGCCTGTAAAATGCATTTTAAAACACCTTTTTTCATCCAAATAATTTCAATTTTTATATTTTTTATTTTTTTTTGCTTCCCCCATTTGACTTTGGTCAGAGCCGAGGGACATAAACTTCAAAAAATATTTGCAACGGCCTAAGTTTTGCTTTTATCGATAATGACGATAATCATTGGGCTATTTTTTCAACAAATAAATAATAAATAATAAAGAGAACCATATTTCCAGTACCCATTTACATTCTTAACGAAATACAATATTCCAGCTTTTGAACAAATTTTACTGAACTCGAATTTGGTAGTTATTTTTCACGGTCTACCAATTCAGTCACCACTTGCAAAACTGTTAACTTTACCAAATTAGGTAAAAAGATAAGTAGTTTGATTGAAAACACTTCTTCCAGACTAAATTCAAAATGCTAATCCTCATCTTTTCATTGTCTCCACCAAATAAACCATAAGCCAAATGATCCCTCGCGCCAATTCGGAGCCGTCCTACTTAGTATTCCATCTCGAATGAAATCCCACCCAAAAGAAGTCCTCCTACCCGAGGTAATCCTTCTACCCGACTGATTAAACTAATTAAAACCCTGTCGTCGACCTTTTCTCCAAACTACTCCAGACTATCTAACTTGACGTCCCATCTGGGTCACGTCTCCCAACTGCTAAAACCCCCTCCCAAAAAACCAAGCAAAACAACCCCGCGTTGTGAGCGCGAGTGTGCACTTCTTTGTCGCTCCATGGTCCAACAAAGAATCGGTTGCGACCAAAATGAGGCCACCCCGTCACGACGATGAATTTGCGTTATCACACCCCGCCGAATGGTGCAAATTTAATCACCGCAAGTCTGCACAAAAGCAAAGACAACAACCCCTTTGTTACCATCGGGGGGAATCGAGGTTCTTCGTTTCTTCCAAGAATCATTCAAAACGCTGCTGAATAGCGAACTCGACTTGGGTGAAATATAGTGCAACATCACCCTACCCCAACATGGACCACTTCTTGAGGAGGTCTTTTTTTTTCGGAGAGGGAGGTTGTTTGGGGTGGGTTCACGGTCTACCGCGACACCCTGGACACCCACCGCCCAGACGATCCCTACGGAGCGCGTATGTACTGCTTACATCGTACGCGGTGTAAATACAGTGGCACATCGGTAGTTGGACACTTTTGAACACCTCTTAAAAGTGGGTTTAAGGTACTTCGACCTGTCAAAAAAGTAAATCGCAAATTGTCAAACCAGCGAAGCTCCACTGTACCAACGGTGTAAACCAGATTGAGTAAATAGTAGCTGATGACGTTAGCGTCCGGCGTCTTTCCCCCCAAATCGACACCCGGCCGGCTCCCCAAACGTTTGACATTGTCTAGGTCATGGGATGGAGAAAAGTTTTGTCGAGCGCGAGCTTTTTTTTTTTCTTCTCACTTCACCAGACAGCTAGTCAGCGAGCGCTCGATGGCAATGAAACTATACCGCATCAAAGTAGTCTGGCGCTGGTGATTCACTAAAAGGACACGCGACGCGCGATGATTGATTGAGGTTAGAGTTCACCCAAAATGTGTGGACCTACTTTGACCTTCGGGTGTGCTAATGGCCTCGAAATCACCGGCTAGACATTAGGGGGGGAGAGTAATTATGGGGGCTTTGACACTTTGGGAAATTATTAGTAGAATTTATTGCCAGCTGTCAAAAGGAATCTGCGTGATCACTAATACATGACTTTTTCAATGCACATTTCGCGTCTTCACGATTCAAAAACCGCAGTAAACAATGCCAAAAAAAATCAAAATTATTAAGGTGCAAGGTTGCACCGATAAGGTGCGAGCTAGGGGAGTTCCGATAATGGCCAACTCGACATCGGACTGCAATTTCGCGGCTCAAGTAAATCGTTATCAACGCGGGCGCAAAAACACCGTGTGTGTGAGCGTGTGTTTGCAAGTCCAATTTGAACGTTCGGACAAAGAAAATGCATTGCAAAACAACAGGAAAGGTGGTGGTCGAGGGGATGGGGTCTTTATTCCGGCTCATTGCAAATGCGGCCATACACGAAACGTCAGCGGTGACTGACCGATAATGCATTGAACTTGGAGCGCTCCAACCGACCTGGTCGCAAACAACAGACGATGACTCTGACGCCGAATAATTGGGAGCAAGCCGCGGCGATAATAATAGAAAGTATTAAGTCTGGGGGGGGCTAGATTAACCCCCCTTCAATGAAGTCGTCGTTTGCACCAATACCTGCACTGCACCCGTCTTGAATCTGTCTTTTGTTTTTGTCTCTTTGCAGATCTCGTAAACGACGCCCCTCATACTCACAGGACGATCGGGAGTATTACAGTATTAACGACGAAGACCCGACGGACGAATGCAACGCTGCCCTGGTACTTATGAGTCTGTCCTGCTCGCCCAACTCGTCGGCGCCCGGTAAGTTATCGAAGCAAATTGAAGATTCTTTTTTATTGGAAAATTTGTAGCTTCAATATTTAAAAAAAAAACTTCCAAGAACAGAAAGAACAATATGGCAACACTGTCCGAAGTTGTGCGCTCTAAAGAAATGTCAAGATAACCAAAAAAAGGATTTGATAACCATTTTGAAAAGAACTTCTGAAATTACGCTTTATAATTGATTATTCGGCTATTATGCCAAATCAAGTATTCCGAGAAAAACGCGTTTTAGTGTTTGTCACAAAATCTCCGTCAAGGAAATTTTCCATAAGAGTGGCATATTAGCCGTTTGGTTTTTCGCATCGGCAGCCGAGTCTAAGCACTATTTCAGTGAAATTCAATTTCCAGGAGATGTGTTGGAACATCCTCTACCGCCTGGTGCTGATATCTCGTTTTTGCCAAAAGTGGATATTAGCCGTTTTTTCAATGGCGGGCAGTACATTGCGCAATATCTGTTTAAAAGAATTTTCTTAGGAGTTGTAAGGTTCGATGATGAGATTTGCTTATTCCATTGCAAAATCTTTTTTAACTACCAATAGAGCTTGATGGTTTGGCAACCCTGTTATGAAATATAGAGACTGAATTGAAGTTATTTAGAGGCAATATTCTACACAATCTTTTTTTTAAAGTCTGTTATTTTAAAAATCAAAGTTTAGCAACCCTTTCATAAGATACTTTTGAATAACAGTTCTATATTGGCATGAAGTGACCTTAACCAACCATCAAAAAGAGAACGATGCAAAATTAAGTTTAAAAAATGTTGATTGTTTTTGACTTTAGACGTTACTGATTTGAGAGTTTTACTTTTTATAAGACAATGATTTTTTTTTTCATTTTGAAGACAATGAAAAAAAAGGGATGGCATTCTGCTAGCTATGGGAATCTTGTAGATCAACTACCTTTATATTTTGAGGAATCTGTACAAAAAATGGTTATGCTGTTGACAAAACCAAAATGTGACAATAAGCAATTCTCTACAAAATCGGTGGAAATTCCATGAATTTGAATTTTTAACAATTGTTTTTTTTTTTGCTAAATTTTTTTGGGAGTCTTCCCTATGACCTAAGGAGGCATTTTGCATCATTGGTTTGTCCATACCATTTTAGCAGCTGTCCAAACAAAATTTGTATGTAAAATTCAAAAATGTGTATATTGGGATGGAGTGTTCTGGCCGATATGGTGTCTTCAGCAAAGTAGTAGGATGCTTTGAGGACAAAAAGAAGAATTTCACTTAGAAAAAGCCCATTTTAATTGACGTTTAGACAAAAAGTAAAAGTTCCGTTTTATTTTTGTACTTGCTTAATGGGACCATCCATAAACCACGTGGACACTTTGAGGAAGAGGAGGGGGGGGCATCTCCTAAAAAGTGTACACGTGGTTTGTGGATGGTCCCTAAGGAGACATAAAGATGAAACTTTTGAGACACAAATTTTTTCACAAAGATATATATATATATATATATATATATATTTTTTTTTTTTTTTGAAAATGCATGATGTTTCAGAAACTTTAAAATATACTCTTAAACAATTTGAAAAATATTCAAAACAAAATTACATTAGCTGTTCAAAACAACTTTTGCAAATTGCAATTGTTTCTTCGATAAATTGACCGTTTTCAAGTTGTAGCCATTAGAAAGTTAATTTCAGGTGTTCAATTATGTACCTACAATTCGAAAAAAAAATCAAATTGCTGAGAAAATTCTTTATAATTTTTATTTCTAATCACTAAAAATCGGATTAAATTAAACTAAAATTGGGAAAATTAATTTGACATTTCAAAGAACTAGTTTTGTTTGTTGTGAGAAAAATATAAAATTTTTATTTGTTTTTAAAAATCTGCAATATTTTTTTAACATTCGACAACATGTTTCCAATCTTTCTAGTATTAATCAAAAAACGTCTACTGATTTCCATTTTTTTCTTAAAAGGGCCAAATAAAACATACCCACAAAAAACACCCAGAAAGCAAAAAATAAAATTTCGTTTATCAGACATTAAATAAAACTCCAACCTTTAATGGTTTCAATTTAGTTTCACAAAATTCTGCAATAAAAGTAATGTTTTCGATGCAAATTTTCACTTATCAAAAATATGCCAATAACTTAACATTTATGAGATAATTTAAAACAATCCTATTATAATACTGTTCATATTGTCTTAAATCTTAAAAAGAGGCACGCTGGAATTAGATGCTGTTCCCCTACTTATATCTTTCGGTAAAATTATTGCAAAATATTGAGGTCAATGCAATGTTTATCGAAAAGTTTTGCTCCTCTACTCCCTCCTTTGGATTTTTTTCTAAAAAATAAGACGCCCAACTTGATGGCGTACTCAGAATTCCGAAAAAACGTATTTTTCATCGAAAAAAACATTTAAAAATTTTTAAAAACTCTGCCAATTTCCGATACTCGACTGTAATTTTTTTTGGACCTTGTCATTTCAAGGGAAATTTAATGTACTTTTCGAATCTGCATTGACCCAGAAGGTTCATTTTTTTCATTTAGAACAAAAATTTTAATTTTAAAATTTCGTGTTTTTCTTTCTTTGCAGAGTTATTTTTTAGTGTGTGTTCTACAAAGTTGATGAGCAAAAATTTTGATTTATAAACATATGGGGTTTTCTTATAAACATCACGAGTTATCACGATTTTACGAAAAAAAAATGTTTTGAAAATGTTGGTCGTCGTTGATCATGGCCGTTCATGGTCACCCGGCGACAAACAAAGAGAAACGCAAAAAGTAACTGTTTCAAAACTTTTTTTCGTAAAATCGTGATGTTTATAAGAAAATCCCATATGTTTATATAACAAAATTTTTGCTCTGCAACTTTGTAGAACACACTCTAAAAAATAACTCTGCAAAGTTAGAAAAATACGAAATTTTAAAATGAAAAATTGCGTACTAAATGAAAAAATTACCCTTCTGGGTCAATGTAGATTCGAAAAGTACATTAAATTTTCCTTAAAATGACAAGTTCCAAAAAATTTTACAGTCGGGTAATGGAAAATGGCAGAGTTTTTAAAACTTTTTTATTGTTTTTTTTTTTCGATGAAAATTACTTTTTTTTTCGAAATTTTGAGTACGCTATCAAATCGGGCGTCTTATTTAACATAAAAGTCCCTTTGACACCAAATGTTCAAAAATGGAAGGGGTCGTACTGCCCCTCCGTCAACAGATATCAAAAAACGGACCTCGGATTCGTAATCAGGGACAAAAGTTACCCCTTAGGACAAAGTTTCACGCAAATCGAAGAGGGGTCGGGGCAACTTTTCCCGATTTCGTGTGAGTTGGTAGAGGTTTAAGCTAAAATACCAAACCAAATCATGCTCGCATAAACAACAATGTATTTCCTATTTGTTTCAACAATGTTCTACGAACATTGGCCTCACGCTTGATTGAAACTCTACAATTACACCTACAATGCGGGGGTGCAGAACTCATTCAAGCGTAATATTTTAATCGCTGCGAATTGCCCTCGAAGGTTGAAGTTACTGCATTCGCGCACTATTTTTGAGATGTTTCTAAACAAAAGTGGTTGTTTTTTTTATTCCAGGCTGGGAAACCATCCTGGGGACCAGCTCCGGCAGCAGCAGCACCTCGTGGAGCACCGGCTCGACGTCGCCACCGCTCAGCGAGGACGGACATTCCACACCACCGAACAACAACAGCAACAACACTAGCAATAGCAACACCAGCAACACCAGCAACAACAACAACAATCTGGGCAATAACATTAGTATCAAAAGTAACGCCAACGGTACCACCAATGAGATTGTGATTCGTGGCCCCCGGACGACCTCGTTCTCCAACTCGGACGAGGGCATCGGCATGGACTACAACGAGGATCTGCCGCGGAAGCGACGGGTGAGTGTCGGCAGTATCTCTTGTCCGTAGTTTAAGGCCACCACTCTCCCCTACGCTATCACAACACACAGCTCGTGCAAGTTCCGCAAATCCGTCGCCGCGCCACAAAGTCTAGTCCGAACGCAATCTAAGCTGTGATGGTAGAGTGCAAACCGGACAGCACGTGTTGTTTACAGAAAGTCACAAACTACCTCACGGGGAGGGAAGGGTGATGCCACCAATTACTGACAGTTTTTTCGCGCGCGATAAGGCGTACTCCACGTTGCAGTACTGGGAAGCGTGCTCATTAAAACAGCCCGGAGTCGTCTAATTATCGGTGCAGTTGAGGGAACATTGCAAATTCTGACGAGCTGATCTTTGCTAGAACGATAAGGCAAACGGCACATTTAGTCACGGTAACGGCACGTGCCGTCACGGGAAATGTGTGTGTGTGATAAGGTGGCGGAACATTGCGGCGATTACGGTGGTGGTGTGACATTGTGGTAACGTGATTTAGAATCAGCTGACACGAGCGCTTAGAAATTTGTAGCTATGTATTTAAAGCAATGTAAAATGCTGGCTAATTTCACCACGTATAATTTTGAATTTTAAAGAACTGCTTTTGTTCGAAAGAATGGAAAATCTCTCAAAAAAATTAATGATTTTGTTCAAATATTTGATAAATTCTAAAACTATTTTGTTTGTGTTCAAAAACAGACTATATTAAAATGTTATAAAAAAAAATTCCACCCATTTGATCAACAACAAATTATAAAAAAAAAGTATGTTGGTCCGTTTCACTTTTGCGCCCTTTTGTAATGTTACTTCCCACAATTTTGACACAAGACACCAAAATTTTGCAAGTCAACAAAAAAATGGGAGCATCCTTTCATTACGTAACGCACAAAATAGTTATTTAATCCCACTACCAGCCCCTAATCTTTACTCGTCGCAAAATGTTCATACAAATTTTAAAAAAATATGTAAGATGCGTAACACAGCCTGCGATCTCTCCTTCCCCCAAATGCGTGAAAGTCGATCGAATGATTAGAAAAACAGTAAAAATAATACTGTAACAAGAATACATTCTTTTGAAAGAATGAAAGAAACAAAATCTCAAAGAAACGGAAACAATAATAAATTATTTTGAATAAAATATATAAAATTCTTCAGAATAAGCATAAGCATAAGCATAAGCATAAGCATAAAAAATATATAAAATTCTTCAGAATATTTTCAAAGTAAACCTTATTTGATAAAACTTTTAAAGAACTTCTCATGTTTGAAAAAATGGAAAAAACATGCACAAATTATGCTAAGACAAGAATAATTTAGGGTACGTTATCCATTAGTGGACCCCTTTCCTTTAGTGGACCCTCTGAAGGGTTTTTGATGAAAAATTCAATAAAATCACAATTTCAAGCGTGTTGTTGTCTACAAATCTTTTATTTGGCATGTTCAGCATCATTTGAAACAATGTTGACTGACATTGAATTGTCCTTTTCGCCAAAATAAGTGTTTTGAGTTCGACATCTGAAATCAGCCATGGCCACTAGCATTTTCACAACAAAACTGCATTTATATTTTATGATTGAATTAACCATCCAATCATTTTTTGACTGATTATTTAACTTCAGCAAGTCGAAATAATGTAAGTTTAAGGATCTTTACTAAGATAAAGCGAAGAACTGCCATTTTGGAGCAAAAATTAGGGGGGTCCAATATAGGACAACGAAATCCAAACTTTTCCAAAAGTGGACCCCTGTTAATTTAACCTTCAAAAATGAAGAAAACTGTGTATTCAAGCAAAATTTTCTCTAAAACATACAATAAATGCTTGTTGTTATCAACCTAAACGCATATTTTTTCAATTATGAGTATAAATATAGCTGTTTTCATGTTAAAAGTACCAAAAATGCTGAAGCCGTAAAAATTTATAATTAATCAAAACTATAGTTGATTGTACTTAACTGAAGCATTATAAATGCAGTTTGAAATGATATTTTATAATAATAAATCAATAACAACACATTTTTTAAAATAAACATGCGTGATTTTATCAGCAACTGTAAACAAATCTATTATTTAGTTTCGGTCAACCATTTATGTAATTAATATGGAAAAATTTGTATCAAGATTACTTTTTTTAATTATTTTTATGTTTATAGTGGTTTTTGAAACGTTTTCTCTGATCTTTTTCGGAAATAAATGTTTTTAAATGTCTGTTAGGTTTTTTGTTGTTTAAAGCCAAATTTGTTAACAAAACATATTTGTTTATAATGAAAAGTGAGCAAAATCCATCTTTTATTAATTATATCTATCATTAGACCTACACCATGCATCAAAACATCAAATATCGGTTAAATTTGGTATAAAAATAACAGTTTGCCTATAGTGGACCCGGGTCCACAATCGGATTATGGACCCGGGTCCACTATAGGAAAAGGGGGGTCCATAACAAGGCAAAAAACTTTTTTTTTTCAAATGGCTATTTTTCTGCTCAAAAACAAATAACTGATGAAACAAATAGTCAAAATTGTTCAAAAGACTTCAGATTTCAATGTTTTGTACAAAGGGTTATGAAAAAGTGCTTAAAATATTGAAAATTTGTGAAAAATGTGCTTCGGCTCTACTAGGGGGTCCACTAATGGTTAAAATACCCTATTTTGAATAAAAACATGAAACCATTTAAAAAAGGGACCATCCACAAACCACGTAGACACTTTTTTTTTGGAAATCACAACCCTCCCTCCTCGTGGACAATTGTCCATACAAAAAAAACTTTTTTATATGGAGCGTGGACAATCGCCATACCCCCCCCCCCCCTTTAAGTGTCCACGTGGTTTATGGATGGTCCGAAAAAAAGTTTCCTCAATCCTTTATCTCAGAAATCTTTTAAAAGAGCTTCTCATTTTGGATTTATTTTTTCTCAATTGTGAATTAATATTGAAATATGTATGAATTGATTCTTTTTCTCATTTTTTTTCGACCTTGTCCATACGACATTTGCAGTGAGAAATGTAGAGTTTCTGCGGGTCTGATCTTTAAAGTGATCAGACCAGTATCGGCCCTACATTTTTTTACCGGATTATGTCTTTAGAACTTTTGGCATTCGACCTTTAGTACTATCTACATTTTGTGTCAGGTGGATGATTTTCTTGAACAAAATGACAAAAAAAAGAAAAGCTAAAAATTACTCTTTTAGACGAGGAATTTAAATTTTCTTTAAACATAGTCAGGGATGGTATTTACTCGTTTCCTCACCGATGGCGAGGGCTTTTAGATATCGTCCCTCGCTCAAATCATCAAATTTTTAGCGTTCTCCCAAAACTGCATCAAGAGAGCGAAGCGAAAACGACGCCGATGAAGTAGCGAGCAACGAACAAACCGATGCGTAAGACGGAAAAAAATCTCTCACACAGCCAGTCCCCTCGCTCAAAAAGCAAGAGAAAGAGCAATCGTGAAATTCTCTCGCCCGTAAGCCCTGTAGAAATGAGTTCATTTGTGTGCGTGAGCTCCAGTGTATGTATACAGCGATTTCGTGTGCGTGCCTCTCCGGTTGGAACGATAGTTCCATCGGAGCCAGCGAGAGGGTATTTCTCGTCGATGTGATGGGCTTTCGGTATTAGCGATAGCAAGCCGACCATCACTCGGCTGCGAAAGAGAAGAGAAATCTTAAGAGACGAGGAACGCACCGAAATATGCATCAATGATAATGCGATGGTGATGGTTTACCTACCCTGAACATAGTTGTACATAGTTAATGTTTAATATTTCATTATATTTATTTTAAATGTAGAGTATCGGTTTTGAGTTACGAAAATAATTTTCAAAATCAAACCATCCACATTAACGACCCCCGGGTCTTTTGTGGTCTCTATTGCAAGTTTCTGCTCGAACCTAGGAGTCCGAAGGCTTGAATGGGGAGAACACCCAAACCTCTTTTTACTCCAAGGAACCTTCCACCCCAGTAGTGTTTGAACTGACGACCTTTGGATTGCGAGTCCAACCGCCGCCAGCGATTCCACCGGAGTAGGCTTGGTTTGGTGTGTTGTTTGTACTTATGGCATGGAGACGACTCCTACACCTGGAAAGACTTAACGGCCTAACAACCAAGGCTGGGACCGACATTTTACTTCCTCATCCGATGGAAGGTTGCAGCAGATGGGAATAATTTTATCTGTTTTAAATAGTGATATCCATTTTTTAAACATCTTTCATCCATTTATGGCACCTGCCAAAATATTTTTTCAAATAGTAAAAAAAAAAGTTCTTCAATCATTTTTTGATAACCATTGACATTTTAAGCTTAATAAGGCTTTGAGAAAGAATATATTTTATTAACAATAATGTTTTTAAATCGTTGCGCATTGAACCCTGACTTTTAATGTCAAAGTATAAAACATTGCTAATATTTGTTAATATGTCCGGTTTGATGTTTTTTTCATTTTAATTTTGAAATGACGACTAACATTTGAAATAAGCATAGTTTTTTATGTAGCTGTTTGCTGAAATAGTAAATTTATAGTTTTTTTTAAATATAAAGTTCAAAAGTCTAAACTGAGAACCTGATTGGTTTATTGGTAGTTCAATTTTTTTCTTGGTAGTTGGAGTCTTAATAAAGGTTGTTAAATTGAAAAACAAAATGAAAATTTCTGGAGTACCAGATCTTAAATGAAACATCAACATTTCAAGATGTCAACATCAAGATGTCTCAATATACTATTTGCTCAAAGATAAAGTATTCTTTAAAAAAATCCTCAAACGTTTTTTCAAGTTTAAATAATCATTTTTATTTTGAAACAATTATTTTGAATCAAAAATATGTCTATTTCTAAATTATAAACCTTAAAAAACTGAACATATGTGAAACAATTTTTAAGGTTATTATTTAAATCTAAAATGTTAATTGACATTGCTGTATAACTTTCTATTTTTAAAACAAGAAACTTTTAGTGTAGCGAATTTTAACCACCTTTTATTTCAAAAGAAAGATACTTTTGTCATTACAGTAATATTTGTTGTATGTATAGGACCTTTTCTAATAAAGCATTTTGAAGATTTGGTTTCAAATTCAGTCCAGACTCAATTATCCGAAGCATACACGGAGAAAAATGAGTCCTCAAAATCGTGAACAAGCGTTCATGAAATTCGGAACCACGAACAAAGTGTTCAAATTTCATGGTGTTAAAAATCACTCAAAAAAGCTAATAACTTTATTAGCTTATTACCATACAGCACACTTGAAAATATTGCCAAATCGTAAAACCCAAACCAATCAATTTAATGAGACATTAACATGCAGCGTCACTCCTAAAAAAAAACAACAAAAAACAATTTTGGGCGCAGCCTAGCTGTCAAGAGCGCGTCAAAGATAGCACCTCACTCGGGAAAGAAACCTTGAATATTAATATATAGTCACACACACAGTCACAAACCCTCACTCGCTCGATCACGCCTCAAGTTTGTTTCAATAAAAAGCAGTTCATGCAAATCACGTTCGATCGTGCACACTATTTCAAACTCACACACCTTCAAATTGGGGCCCAGCGCGGCTCCATTACTTTGTATTGCTCGTTGCGCTGCAAAGTGCAACAACTACTCGAACTCGCAATACAATTTCAGCGGTGTTCGATTACCGCACACACTACCTACCGCCTACTAGGATCGCGCGGTTGTGTTGGTAGTGCACGTTCGCAGTGGCGTGGGGCTCGGCGTTCGCCCCCTCCCACCATGGCCTACTACTAATGGCGACCACCAACACTACCACTAAGCGGGCGCTGGAAAAATAACAACACGATCGTGTTCGGGCTCTCCAGCGCGCGCGCGATTTTCCCGCGGCGGTAACGGTGTGTTGGTGTGGAGTTGTGGCGGCGGGGCGCAGCGCGCAAATCATATGATCGGAGCGTGTGTAGGTTGTCTGAAAGTCGTCGGGCCCGAGACTTCAGTCATTAAAATTTGACAGTGCGGTGCAGCTGTGTGTGCGGCGACGCGCGCGGCCAGTAGCGAAAAGTCCGGGTTTTTTGTCTGTTGTTTCGATCGCGGTTGAGCTCTTTTTTTTTCTCCTGTGGTTGTGAAACTGCATTTTTTGGAGGTTCTGGATAGCGGCCGGGCGCGCGTCGGCGCCGTTCAAGGATAACCGGAACTAGGTGCCGGTCATTCGGGGTGGTAGCCCCTCCCCCCACCCTAGGACCGTGAACTCGATCAAGAGGGGGAGAGCGAGAGGGGAGCAGTGACTGCGAGTGAGTAGAGGCCGACATACTTCTGTTGCCACAGAGATTTGTGTTGTTCTGTTTGTTTTGAGGTTATGATCGAGGGTGATCTGTGCGTCGTCGTCGTCACACACATCTGTAGGAGGAGGAATGCAACCGTTGATCATAGAGGGCTGCGACGGTGGTGGTAGGGGGTCGACCGAGGCTACTGCGATCGGTAACGTTCGGCGCAGCCGATCGTGTAGGTTAGGAGGAGTGGGGGGGACACACTCAAGAGAGTACAAAGTCCAAAAATATGCGCCACAATGACTACTGCCGCTGCTGCGGGTAAAGTGGATTGAGTAATGAGTATGCAATCTAAGCAGGCCAAGCTGGTGGTGGTGGAGACGCGCGGTGCTGTGTGGGTGCCCGAAACGCTTTGTTTTGAGCCGAACTTGGCCTGCTTGTGGATGTGTTGGTGCGCGCGAGCGCTTAGAAATCTGAATGCTCTTTTTTAAGCTCGATTATTATTATTGCTTTATAATGCAAACTGCAAGACTGTTTCTTCTTTTTCGTGGTCGTCGTCATCGCCTACTACGGCTTAGAGCTTAGAGAGGTGGTGGTGGTGGTGGTTTTATCTGCATGTTGCATGCCGAGAGCTAAGTGTACTCTCTTATAGCGCAATTATTACACAAGAACCTTGAAACGAAACACCGCGCGCTCGCCGATTACGGAGTCGTGTGTTGTGGTTTTTTAGGATTGGTTCAGTCGAAATGCACTGAAAAAAAATTACCAAAAACCAAAAAAAAAATGGCGGAAATATAACACAGCTTTGATGTAAAAAGCCACAAATTTCGCTACAAACAGTGCTGCCAGTTACATTTTTTACTGTGTTCCCGTATCGGGAAATGGAGAAGCAGTTGGCAACAGCAGCAGCAGCAGCAACTCTTGGTGGTTGTTGCATAGCCAGAAAAGATCAACCACCACCGCTGACATCACTGGTGGCTGTTGAATGTCAGCTGGAGAGCAAAGTGTCTGGGTGCACTGTTGATGTTGAATGATTATTTACTTTTTTTATGGATGGTCGTTAAATGTGAAGAATGCAAGAGTATGGCGAGCAAATCCGGGTTTTCTTTTGTTGGTTTATCGGTTGGATCTAGTTTAATTAGGTTTTGTGTTATGCATTTGATGTTTAATTTGGATCTCTACGTTTCCGCAAATCTTTTTTCTATCAATTCTTTATGTCAAAATAAGCCCTTTTGCATCATTGGGTTTTCCACACAAACTTGGGAGCTCCGTACAAAAGCCTCAAATCCGAAACTTAATATGATCGATTTGTTATCTTCGGTAAAGTTGCAGGCTATGATTTGGATGCATTCCCTTGCGTTAAAAATAATGTTCACCATGTTTTGGTTTACTCAAAAATCCGTTGAACTTTTGAAAATTGCGTTAACATTTTTGTTTTCGTCAAATCTTACACTTTTGATAACTAATGTTTGCAAAACATCTGAACTAGTGATGCATTTTAAAACACTTTTTCATGCAAATTTTGAGACTATGCCCATTCATTTCATTTTTTATTTTTTTTTTGCCCCTGATAAAAATATTTTTAATTGGCTGAGAAAATATTCTACATTTTTTTTGTCAAATTTTATAGTTGGTGATCCATTGATTGCTGAGATTTTGCCTTGCAAAGAACAAAAAAATAGACAGTTTCGCTACCCAATTAGTTTCAATTTTTCATCCGAAGTTCGAAGAAACCTTAGAAACTATTGATCTGTAGTAAGAACTTAAATCAGAATCCTTTGAGAAATTTTCTCATTCTGAAATCAAAATATTTTCACAGTGTCAGCTAAAATTGTGGTGAATCTTCGTTGCTAGCTGACAAAAAATATTGTTGAAAAAAGTTCTAATTATGCTAAATTTCGATGAATTCACGAAAATGAAATCTCATGTTTGAAGTCTTTTTCCAATAATTTATGAATTATTTTTTTGAAAAATCCAAAAAAATCTCATATTTTATTAAAAATAAAAAAATAATATGTAGTCTGATATTGTTTAGTCGTTTTTACTTGTTTGTTGAAAACTTAGTTTTTAAGCGATAATTGTTTTTTTTTAATAAAATCTGTAATCTCCAGACTCGATTATCCGAAGGCCTTGGAAAAATTTCACTTCGGATACTCGAATCACGAAAAAAAAATTTTTTCGTTGTCCAATGTTTGATTGTCGAGCTTAAGTAAGACCCATAAACTACTCTAAAATTAATTTTTGAATCCAAGATGGCGGCCAAAATGGCGTGCTGAAACATTGAAAAATGCTTTTTTACTTAATAGGCAATCAATTATTCATACTTGATGTCACAGATTTGATGTTAAAAGTAAGAAAATAAAAAAAACGAAAACAAATATTTTGGTCATGATTTGATTATCCGAAGTCCGTCGGATAATCGAGTCTGGACTGTACACGAAAATTCTTCAGAAAGTCATCCTTGAGAATTATAGGTGATATATTCTGACAAAATTTACTCTTTCTTACCAGGGTCATACTTAAGCTCGACAACCAAAATCAATACAACGAAAAAAAAATAATTTTGCTATTCGATTATCCGAAGTGAATAATCGATATCGAGTCTAAACTGTATATACGATTGCACTTGTTTTGCAGTTATAAGTTTTCAAAATTTTAAATTAAAGCAACGAAAAAACAAAACAAAAGAAAAATAAACTGTGTCAATGATGCCAAAATAGTTTTCTTAATTCAATTTAATTGTTATTAGTATTATTTGTAAGTTTTTTGATAAAATAATTATAACTTCAACTCAGTTTTTTTTGTCAAATATTTGAGCTTGCAACTGCTGTTAAGATCCTTAGATAACATAGCAACATTTAATAAAAAAAAAACTTTTTGAAATCAAAATATAACTTTAAGTGACTTATTTTTTAATAAAAAATAACATTCATACAAAATAAAAATAAAAGAGCTCAGCAACTCTCTAGAACATATTCTTAAAATCCTTCACTGCAAACGAAAGTGAGCGACCTTTACATTTTGAAAAAAAGGCATTAAAATCTGCCAGCTTTATCGCACGTTCGATCGTTGCAATGCAATAAAAAAATAACACTCAAAACCAGGCTGACATTTCAGACATTTCCCATTCCGCAACGTTGTTGCCAAGTGCCCCCAAAAGTTCAACCAGATCGACACACACACACACTTACATACACCGCACGACCATGTCATTTTTCCCTTCACCAATTATTAAGATTTCGTTCTTACTAGTTGCTTTTTTATTTCGCTTCGCTTGTCATAAAAGTTTCTCGACTTTTGCACAGCTCTCGAAAAAAAAGGAAATCGCAAGCTCACTTTGCCACTAATATTTGCCATTTTTGCCGCCATTTTTTGCACCGAATGCAAAATGCACTTCTATTGGCAAAGTTCTCTCGCCCTCTCTCTCTCTCTCTCACTTTTGCAAAGTTCTCTCCTAGAACACCATCATCATCATCATCACGACCGTCATCGGTTGCATCACGATGCAAAAGCCAGCACAAAAAATGGCGACACGTGCGACCTTTATTCCCCGCCCGTTTCCCGCCCCGTTCATCCCCGCCCGCCTCGCCCTCTTTCAGTGGCGTGTGCGCGGCCTGAGTCAAGGTCAGTTCGGTTGATGCAGTTCTCTGCTGAGAGAGAGAGAGCTACCGGGATGAGGAAAAGCGCGGAAGAGGCCGGGAAATTGCACCAAAAATGTGTTTTTGCTTTTTTGGGGGGGTTTTCTTTTTGTTAGTGTTGGCGGGCTTTGCTTTTGGGGTTGAATTTTAAAAATATCGTGCGCCGGGAGTCGGATTATTGAATAACCACGTCTGACAGGTCGTTATTCTGGCTTCGGTGCTGGCTTCACGTTCTGTGACATAATATCGACGTGCGACGGGGACGGGTTGTTTGCGCTGGAGAATAGCATACAGGCTTTAATTTGGTCACGTGAATTGAAGTTGGTTTCATGAAGACGGGTGGTGCTTCAGAGTACCTACCTGATACCTTGCGTCTCCACTGTAATAGTTTTACAAAACATTCATTACATATTACCGTAATCTGGGGTGAATCGGTACTACAGTCTGAATAGGGACAGCAGTTTTTAGAGCACTTTAAGCTTTTAAATTTGGAAATGGATGTACATTTTGTTGACCTGAGTCTGTTTTAACCGAAACCAACCCGAAAAATCAAAATATTGTGCTCCAACATGGTTAAAACTGCTGTCCCAATTCGCCCCATGTGTCCCAATTGACCCCAGTTTACGGTACCAAACATACAATGAAAACACTTTAAGATTGTTTATTTTCCGTTTATTTGTTAAAATTGTTGCCAAATTCAAAACATTTGATGGAGACGGTTAGTATTTTACGGGATAAAAGATAATGCGTTCCCACTGTAATATTTTCCCTAAACTTGAAATTATTGTAACAAAAATCAATAAAAAAACATAAGAATTTTAATTTTTCGTACTCTTATCTTGAGATCTTGATACTGATTACTGATTCAATTTTTTTATTGGATGCAAAATTCTTAGGATCCGTAAACCTGAAACCAAAACCTGAACCAACTTGAAAATACGGATTTAATACAAACAAAATGGTACGGAATTAAACAGAGCTTAGTAGAAAAGCAATTTTCAACAAGCTTTGGAAAGTTGTCAATGTCAATATTGTTTTTAAATACTCTCAAGTGTCATTGTTATCTGAATGAAAATTGTTTCGAAGGAGAAAACAGACTGCATTATCAGATTCTCTGAACAATTTTGCACTGTGTCCAGGTAACATGTATTTCTAAGTCTTTTTGAGACGGAATTAAAAGTTACCTTCAGATTTCCAAAGAGTACTTAAAGTCTTTTAGCAAAGATTTTTTTTAAATTTATTTAACAAAAATTTATTTAAAAAAAATTATTTGTAATGAAAAATCTAAGGAGTTTAAAACAAACTTTTTTTAATTACTCACCTCATATTTAAATACGTGTTGTTTATGATTTATTTTGGATTTTAGAAAAGACCGCCCTGATTGCCATTAAAAAAATACGGTTCTAATAATGTCGGCCAAGGATGCCATTTTTGATTTGGATTCTGCTTGTTTTGGCTTGATAGTTATTTTGTTCTGCCCCCAAATTTTTGAAGAATGTTCGAATTAGGGGAAGGGGTAACAAAGATTTGAAATAAAATTTGCAATGGCTTTTGTACCTACTACTTCTTACATTTATCTCTTGCTTTTTAAATGTTTGGTAGTCTAATATTTCCTCAATTATGATTTTAAAGTGTAGTAACACTTAAAAAGTGATAATATAACAAAAATTCTGAAGTGTTGACATAATAAATTTACCACTTCTCTTATGTAATATTATCGTGTTTTTTACTGCGTTTTTTTATTTATCTTGTTTCATTGATCAATTTTTTTTCAAATTAGTCTCAAACAAATCACAAATTGCTTATAAGCTTTATGATGGCTTCCACAGCAACCAATAAGCAAAAGCTAATGAATAGGTGCTAACAAGTTATTTTTCGGACATAAAACCTGGTGAAAATAAAAGCTAACTGGCATTAGCAAGGTGTATGTAAAAAGCTTACTTAAAACCATAAGCTCCTAATAAAGCATTTAGCAATGCATAAATATGGCGCTAAATGCGTGTTCTTTTTGAATGTGTTTGACCGCCATCTTGGTGGAAAGAATAGTAAAGTGAAAAATTTCATTTATATTTGATGAAAACACACATTTATGCTAAATTTCTGTTTTATTAATATAGCAATGGATGTTTAAAAATAATTTGAGTTTTTTTTAAAGAATTTTAACAAAATATTGTCCAACATTAACTCATTAAAACTGAACTAAAATTACAAAAAAGTTGTTATTTTGGCTCTATCTCCCCTACATTTATCAATACAATTTCAACCGCAGCTAAATTTGAGTCACAAATTGCGAGAAATAAGCATTCAAATTATTTTGAGTATCTCCAATATGGTTATTCAATGATAGACATTGCAGATAATCAAAATTATCTTAATGATAATTTGATAAATTTAATTATCACCATTTTTGTAAAGACTTGTTTTTTTTACCAAAATAAAACCGATTTGGCACATGACATTTGAAGACGTATGAAATGTCATTTTTCCATAACTCCTGGGGTTTTGGGGAGTTTTTTGCGACTAAGTGCATTTAATGTAGGTTTCAGCTGGTTGTAACAGCTGAGATAATGCCTTAAATGGTTACTTGGGAAGACTTTGAATTTCCTCAACTAGTATTATCGTACATGTTTGAAAATGTAACCAAAAGAAATTGGAAATGAATAAACTATTTTTGTTTCCATTTTAAGAAACTTATATGAATATGAACTTTGTAGCAGTCGCAAAAAATCAAGTCTATTTTTTTCCAATTAGGCTAGTTTCGTTCAAATTAGTTCCTAATCTAACCTCGCACACCTCAATCAGCCCCACCACGTGCCACGTGACTTGTACAATTCGCCATTTTTTCGTTCATTTATCAACAACTATCAGGTCGGCTGTTTTTTTTTTTTTTTTTTGCTACCATTTACATAATTACATTCCAAGCGCGCTCCGCTCTGTGCAACCCAATCGACAATGATTCAGCTCGAACAACAACACAATTGAAAAGCCCCTCGTCGTCGTCGTCGTTTGAAGGAGAAATCGGTTGCGCGAGCAACGCTTCCGCGATGGGCCTTCCATGCAAACACCCCTCGGAGTAGTGCAGCTTAAGTGGCCGCCAACACTCACAAACACACACACTCACACAGAGTCAGGTAGCTTAAATTGATGCACTCTTGTGCAGCAGTAGTAAAAAAAAAAGCGGAGTACAAATTAACTATTTCGCCTTCGTCATTATCGTCCACAATAATCGTCATTATTCAGGCTGAATAGAAACACTTACTTTTGTTCAAAGTAGTGTTTCAGTGCATTTTTTAGTTTTTTTTTTGCATCGACTTCTATTTCTATTGCATGTTTTATCGACACACACACAAATAGTCGCTTTAACATTTTTGAAAGTCATCATCGCGCAATGCAAACGAACGACCCCCTCGACTTAATGGAGTGGCCGCAACTACTAATCCAAAATGGCTGCAGCGAGTTTTATTTTTTATTTTTTTGAGCTGCTACCAAGTGCACACACGTACATTCCATACAGTGCAGTTTTGGCCTCGACTTTTAATGAAGCAATTTGTAGGAATCGGTGTGGCGGAATGGTGGCAATCTTGTAGAACAAGGTGGTGAACAAGTGTGAAGAAAAAAAAAAGAATAAAACTTTACTCAATTCGCACACATTTTGACTTTTTTTTTGAAAACAACCCTACTTAACTTTGCAGTGATCCCAAACTGCCAGAATATTAGGACGTGGAATCGGTTTTAATTCAAATTTAAATCACCATGCTTTAAAAAATCATAACTCAGTTCTAGTGGTAACATCACACGTCAGGGTTGCCAGAACATATAATTTTAAGATGGCACGGAAATTATTCCATTTACTATCTTACAATACACATTTATAAAGATTTTAAAGATGTTTTCATTTATGATTTACTTAACAAAAAAAAACATTCAAAAGCGGCTTTAATAATTAACAGGGTTGCCATATCTATACAATAAAGTATCATTGGCATATCTGTCAAATAACTGAAATCGACTTCAGAAGTCATTTTCATAAGAGGCTTTGAGAAGCTCTTCAAACTGCACTCAAATACTTTGGATGTATGACAGTGTTGCCAGATTTTTTATTACATATTTTCATTAACTCGAAAATTGTTGCAAATAATTTTTGAAGCACATGTTCCTCAACTCTAACAAGCTAACAAGAGCTAAAAAAGTTAAATTTAATTTTTTTTTAACATTTGCATTACTTTTCTGTCTACCGGAATTTCACCAAAAAAAAATCAGTCATATGTTTTGAAAAGGTCTAAAAATAGTTTTCCCCATTTTATGAATATTGAGTCAATATTTTCAAATTATGAAATTAATAATTGAAAATACAAGGCTATTAATTGAATGAAGTGTCTCTGAAACTATTTCCAAAGTCCGATGGAAAGAAAAAAGAAGGAAGTTTTCTCAGCCTTTCAATTTTTTTTTCAGAGGTGACATTCTTTCATATAATTTTTTTCAAACTAAAAATATTGAAATTTTTAAAAATTATGACCTGCAACTGACTTTGCCTTCTAAAACACTAAAACAATGGTTAACCACATTTGCGATATTTTTCCAAAATAGTTTTTTTTTCAGAAAATCATGTCTATAAAAAGATATTACACAATTTCAAAATAAAAAAAAATATATATTTTGGGAATCTAACTTTTAGTGAAAAAGTTAAATAACAAATAAAAAATAATCTACAACTTTGCCCAAGACACCAAATCGATCAGAAATTTTCTTCTCAAGGTGACTCCTAAATAATTTTACAATGTCCTAATTTATTATCAAAAAAAAAAAAACAGAATTCAAAATAAAGCTACTTACATTTATTTTCAAAAAAGGCAACATATTTCTCTATTTATTTAAGATAAAAGCAATAAAAACAAATGTTTAATCTAAAATAGTTATTAGTAAATAATTATTCTGATATTTCATTAAAAGAAATTGATCACACATTAAAAAAAGTATTTCACATAAAAAAAATCAAAAAAAAAATCAAATAAAACTGGATAAATGTTTTGTGTTTCCAATCTGTATTCTGACACATTTTACACTAAGTTTTAAATTTTTCAAATTTTGTTCAGCATTGAAATAAAAAAAAAATCATAAATTTTATTTTAGTCCGTTTTCGTATGTTTACTTATTAAATTATGATCATTCGATTGCATACAAGTTTATTTGCATAAATTTACAATTCTTTTTTCACATTTATATTATCATTTAAACCTTCAAGATCGAAAATAAGGAGGAATTTGCATACAAATTCCCTTATTTGTATGACCTTGGAAGTTCAAGTATTAAATGAAACACTTTTGATTTTTTTTATTAATTAGAAATTTGGGCACACAAATCCGGAAAAACGTAAATTTTCGGATTGTTTTTTTCGTTGATTCATAGAAATTCTGCAATTTTCTAAAGTAATTTCTTAAAAATAATTTTGTATTAAAAAAAATCAGGTTGAAATTAAAAAAATCAGTGATCTATTAGATTAGATTAAAAATTTGACTTAAGAGTGTTGTTTTACTTCATGTCAAAAATTAAAAACATTGCTGGAAATTTAATATTCTCTTTAGCCTGCATCAGTTAGTACAGCTTCGTCACTTTAGTTTTCTCCGATTGTTATTGTTGTCAATTTAAACATACATGATCAAAAATGTTAAATATTCAAGTTTACGAGATTTTTTTTTTATTATTTGTTCGATCTGAAACTGAAACTGCAAAAAAGACATTTATGACATTTTTAAAAGTATTTTGGAAATATGTTCAGCACATGCTTTGATTATTTCTTTAAATAAGTTCAACATGATGCAGTTTTTTTCGAATTTTTAACTTTCTGAATTGTAAATAAAGTACCATATTCACAACATTTAAGTTCAAGTGAACATCATTCCCGGAACTATCGGCATGCTTTATATCAACGTTGCAGTGACTGATTGCCGAGGGGAAAGACAAATCACTCTTCACAATGCTCGAATGAGACTTTAAGTATACGGCTCGAAAGTTCTTAGCTTGGCACATTTATAATTCCAATCATGATGCTAGAGCTGCTAGTTGATGATGATGATGATTCCGATGACGATAACTCTGGGTGTTTAAGCTGAGTACACACACCTCTAACCCACGATTTCCACCTTTCTAACCTCAAACTTCACTCGCTTCGCTCTATAGCTTTGTTTTGTTCTTTAGAAGTGCAACTGTATCAGCTGCAAGTCTCCCTCTCTCTCTTTTCTCTCTCTCTCTCTCCCACACCCACACCGTCTAACGAGATAGAGATAGTGCAGCGCGTTCTAGCGAGGGGTTTCCTGTTTACCAACATCCACTATCTCACGACTCTTCTCACGGCGATTCTCACGTCTCACCGTGAAATCGGTGCACTGCTCACCAACACGGGTGCAGCTTGCATTCCGATGCAGCACACCACTACACTCGCACGACACGTGCCATCGAGCGGTCCCTCCCCCTACCTTGACATCCCGCCTCATACAGCAGGTTCCGCGGCGGCCCGGATGACCGGCATTGGCTCGTTTTATCCGCTCGGTCGGATTTGTGCCGGTTTGTGCAGCGATTTTTCGCTTGAACTTGAATTTTTTTTAATGATTGTTCGCGCTCGGTGTGTTTTATCACTGGTTTAAGAGGAGTCGGGCGGGGGAGTTGTGGCCGGGAGAACCCGGCCGGGCACGTGCACGGCGGAAAATTCTGGCCCGGGGAGTGGGAATCGCCAATTGGACGCTTCCGGTGGAGCGTCTATTGATTTTTTGGTTGATTTGAGGTTTCTTTTTAACATAACCTCTACATTTTTACTGATTTCGGATACGGAAAAGTGTGAATCGATCTTAACGATCTGGATCCGAAATAGTGTGAATCGACCTTAACGACCATTTTTGGATAGTTTGCGAAACTGAATTGAACTGAAACTGAACTGAAATTGAACTGAAACTGAACTGAAATTGACCTGAAACTGAACTGAAACTGAACTGAAACTGAACTGAAACTGAACTGAAACTGAACTGAAACTGAACTGAAACTGAACTGAAACTGAACTGAAACTGAACTGAAACTGAACTGAAACTGAACTGAAACTGAGCTGAAACTGAACTGAAACTGAGCTGAAACTGAACTGAAACTTAAGATGTCTCATTTTTCAACTCATCTTCCTCCGCTAGCAACGCTCCAACTCGGCGTGACCTTACCTCAAAAATCAATACACGACAAATTTGCATCGTAAATCATGCATCTGAAAACCCGTGGAATGAGGAAGACCTAACCTAACAACAGAAAACAAAAACTCAACCGGAATCATAAAGCTAAGTAGGCTTCGTCATACAAAACCGCCCGAGGGGGTTGGAGCTGCGGCTGTTCAAATGCAACTTTTGTTGAGGTTAGGTTGTGAGAGGCGCTCCACCAAACACTCGCAGTTGACTGCACTGACGCAAGGTCATGGCCAGCTTTTGGGAGAGGAAGCTTTCGGCGCGATGACTGATGTGCACGCGAAATAATTGTTAGATTTTAAATTGAAATATATGAGAGTTATTATATAAATTACTAAACTATTTTCTCTTTCTTTCATTTTAGGTAAGCATCAATCCTTGAATCAAGCTGTTTCCCAACAACATTCAAGTAAGACGAATAATTTCCTCATAACTATACATCTCAAAACTCAAATATGACACCTTGAACCCACGAGATCTCGTCGATCATTTTCGCGAAACAGGAAGTTCAGGCAAAACTTAGCAAACCAGAAACCCCCGAAATGAAGCGAACTACCACAACCAAGTACCACCAGGTCTAAAAATCGATAATCCAACTTTGAGGCAAGGCCAACCATGCATCGCGGCGGTTGCAGCGGGCAAAAAAAAAATGGGTACACAAATTCCATCGCAGACGGCGATGACTTGAAAGACGCTGTTGAAGTCGTGTTTTTTTGTTGTTGCAAACTGCAACACTCCTCAACCTGCAACAGGAAGTCTTGTTTGGGGTTCGATTGTACTCGTGTGTGTATAAGAAGCACAGCTGTTACAGGGGTCGCTCGAGTTTTGAACCCCAATTGTTGTTTAGCTGACTGACTGATTTGACAGTTAAATAATGCAATTCAAGCCCTGAAGAAGACCGCGGGGATGGTAGTCGAAACGTCTCAATTTTCTTGTTAAATTTTTGCTGAAACATCAACTTAATTTAATTTTGATCAGAAATGAAAACATTTCCCTTGACGTTTCGTCTGTTACCTGTGTGGTCTTCTTCAGGGTTCGTTCAAACTTGAACTTCACACATTCAAAATGGGCGCACAACCCCTAGCTGAATGCAGGCAACAGCAAGTTGCCAAATTGAATCGAAACCTTGATCTGGTCCAATGGTTTCCGAAGAGTGCGCACGCGGCGCGTTCGCCTTGAAGCGTCTGTTGTCTGCATTTTTGAACTCACCTTCGAGCAAATTGAAATAGGTGATGTGGTGATGTGCAACTAATTGCAGCAGGGGTATTAGAATGTTTGACGGGGGATGCGTTTTTTTTTTTTTTGCTGTAGATGCATTTGAAGTGTATGGTGGTGATGTGATAATTATCCGGTTGAAATGTTGAGGCCATCAACTGCGCGTGATGGAAGGAAGTTAGGCTCCGGAAAAGGTCAATTTGAGGAGCTGGATATTTGATGCTATAATTGTGGGAATTCAAACTGACATTTTTGGGTGTCATCGAGCAGAGTGAACCCTATTTTTTTTATAAAATGCAACTTCGAACTGGATTGAATATATATTTTCCTAAGATTTTTCCGCAATGTGTATAAATTCAGTCGAATTCACGACTCATATCTCATATCACTATAAAAAAAATAAAAAAAGCCTTTCCAGTTTCTTTATGCACTCACAATTGCATGTATCATTTTTTAGATTTTTTTTTCATGATATTTTTTTAGGCAGACATTAAAAAAAATTACTAATTTTTCTGTTTTCGACAATTCTTCTTTTTTGTAATCTAATCGGCCTTAAGGCCGTAAAATATAGTTGATCGATCTCAAATGTACTAAATGTGATTTTAAACGCAGGAAAATTCATTTCAAAAGATTTTCAAAAAGTTTTTGCCCCCTGATTTTTCAAACCGTGTAAAAAAATATTTGCAACGGCCTAAAAAGATAAAAATAAGCTAAAATATTGTGCACTCTGTTTATTGATTTTGTCTTGAAATTTGTTCTTATGTATTTTTATAACATATGAAATTTTCTAAAAAAAGAAAATTATTTTAATTTCTGAAATACAAAAAAATATTACGCTGCAAATACAATTTTTTATAACATTTTAAGAAAACATTAATATATATACTTACGACTTTACAATTCAAGACAACATAATTTCATGCATTTATTTTTTTACGCAAAGAAAATTGGACCAAAAGCTGCACTTTTTTAAAAATTTCAGACATTATGATTGTTATACAGTCCAGTCTTCCAGTTACAGTACAGTACAGTCGATTATCCGAAGGCCTCGGAAAAATTACACGTCGGATAGTCGAATCACGAAAAGAAAATTTTTTCGTTGTCTAATTTTTTATTGTTGGGCTTAAGTATGACCCCTAACTACGCTTAAATTATTTAGAATTTTTAAATCCAAGATGGCGGCCAAAATTAAGGTGAAGCAATTTTGAAAAAATGCATTTTATTTTTTAAAAGACAATCAACAACTCAAATTAGACTAAAACGGCGTCGTAGAACTCAAATTTTATGTTAAAAACAAGAAAATGAAAAAATACGAAAAAAAAATTTCTTCGTGATTCGATTATCCGAAGTCCCATACAAACCTTCGGATAATCGGATATAATCAAGGCTTCGGATAATCGAGCCTGGACTGTAAAATGTAGGCATTCGAAATTTAAATCTTTTTTGTTAAACTTATAATTATTCAATTTTTTTATTTTTTTTTTTCATTTTTCCTTTTTTCAAGAAATTGAAAGAAATCACACTTCGATTTCTGGAGGCAACGTTGTTTTTTATAGAATTTCTAATAAAAAATTTCTAATTTGACTATTTCATCAAATTTTGCTTTGCAAAGATTAAAAAGTTGAATTTTGAAAGGTTGAAAATTTGGTTGGTTCAATATTACATGTTTTTATTTGTGTAAAAATGTGAACCTGATGAAAACTCACCAAAAACTGATGAATATTCACCATTTCCTGATGTAATATTGCATTTTTTTGACACAAAATCTTACTACATCACCATTTCCTGATGAATATTATCATCACTTTTTTTCTGTGTGGCTTAGTTTAAAAAATGTACACGTTGAAGCAATTTTATTAGTCTTTTTTTTCAATGTTCTTAGGACGTTACAAATATTTTGCAAAGAGAACTGAATTTTTCTGCGTTGCAAATCATATTTTACATATTATGTTTGGACTTGATTAAAAATATTTTGTATTTTTGTTAAATTTCAAAAAACTTTTTTAAGAAAACTCCAAACTTTGTCTAGCTCAACATTCAACATTTTTGAGCTAAAAGTATCATTATAACAACAAAAATTAACCAAATGAAATTTGCGATGGCCTTAAAACGTAAAAAACTTTTCTCTTTTTGGAAGAAATTTAATAGAAATTTTCTGAATTTTCAGATTGTCGAAATCTAAGAAATCTAAAAATTTGCCCTAACTATAAAACGTTGTTTTTTTATCGGAAATTTTTTAAAAGTATTTTTTGGTTGCTGATTGCCTGGTTGAATAAAGTAATTCTAATATATTTTTCATTTTTCTTTTTTTTTAAAGGAATAGCAAACATTTTGAAACTAAAGTTCGAGCTTAAAAATGTTGTTTCATGTCATTTAATCAAAATTAAAAAGTGAATTGAACCTATTTTCTTAAAATCCACCTTATAACTGAGTACAAGACAACAATAATCAAATATTTCTGAAAATAAACAAATAAGGCGTGAGCAATGGCTGCATTCCAACCAAAATCAATTAATAAACATTTCTGATTGAAACTAAAAATATTTGATAGTAAATCAGACAAGTTTGGTCTGATTTAAATATTGAAAACTTGAGAATTTGTCAAAACATTTCCCTTCTTCCGTAGAAGATCGTAAATGCTATCCTCGTTTGTTTATTTAAAAAAATTGACTTGAGTTTCGTTCACCTTATCGACAGACAAATTAATACTCCCCATGAACTAAAACACCCACCTGCTCACAAGAGGATCAACCACCACATAATTTTGCAGACATTTTGCCCACGTTTGAATAACAATAAAAGCCCACACCCGAAATCCGCTTCCAATATCCGGAACAATTCCAGCGAAACCCCAAAACGATACAAGAGAAGAAAAAACGATACACAACCCCCCGAAACACCCCCGCGTCCTAGTAGCTCTCCAAATCACACCGGCATCCTGACGGAAAGAGAGCGTAAAATCAACGCCTACTCGATGCCGCCCGCCGGTTAACTAGAGTAGCAGCAGTCGCCCCCCTGCTGCTGACTTGGCATTGAAAATGGCGTCGCCCACGCCAGGATGAGTCTGAGGAGGCGGCGTAGGTGTTGCAGAAAAATCGATGACGTCAACGGGCCCTCTCACCGTCGGCACCTCTTTTGTGATTGCAAAATACGCAAGGATTGCGTCAAGGTTAACTTTAAAAATAGTTCCAGGAAAAGGTTATCAACTCGTACGCCGCACTCCGTTCGTAATTAAGCGTAATGGTGCACTCCTAGCGCGATAAGGACCCGAAGGTTATCGAACCTACCTGACTACCGCCGAAGAAGTTGATGAACGCGGCGCAGCATAACCTTGATCGCGTCGATCGTTTAAAGTTCAGCAGCCCCGGTGAACGCGCGCAACGCAGCCCGTCCAGAACAGGTACCCAAACCCGGCGTTGCCTTCTCGGCAGACCTTCCTTCCTTTTTTTTTTTTGGCTTTTCTCTTTCGCGCGATCCTTCCGTATCGCCCGTAGTTCATGAACCAAAACAATAACAGAGAGCCCGGGCGCGATCAACGAACGCCGCGCGAAACGGTGGAGAATGGAGGAAAGCGAACGAAAACAAAGTACGGCGACGATCTAGTTGGCCGATGATGCACCCGAAAGGGCGATGCCTCCGCGCGGATGTTGAACTTTGGAGCGCAGCGACTCTCTTCTCTTCCAGTCGTGGCCTACTCCGCTTTGCTTCTCTCCTGTTTCGACAGACGATCTGCCAGTTTTGGACCGGCAGCAATTTTGTTGTGTTTTCATTCGGGATCCCTCCCGGGTTCTTCTTTCTCTTTTGAGTTAAGTTGAGTTCTCTGGAGTAACTTGTGAAACGGGCGTAATTGAAGTTTGACAGCTGAAATCGAGAATCAGATCTGAGTGATTTAGGTAAATCTGTCAAAATGCCAATCGGCCCTTTTCCCGATCCACTTCAGCAGTTGTTCTTGTTTTGAATTATGTATGGGGGGAGCCGACTGCCTGGAACGCCGGCCGGCCGGCGTGTAGGTGATCGTCATCCCGGGGCTAATTACACGCCTCATCGTCAAGGCTGACTTGATCCAGCAGCGCGCTCTCCGAGCGTCGTCACCGTCCAAACAAAGAACGTCACTCTTTGTGTCGCGGGAGCGTCCATTGAGTCATGCTCCGGATTCTGTGCGTTGGTCCGGGCGAGATCAAGATCGATTAGGGAAGGGAGGGCGCGGGACGCTCCAAGAACACGATCAAACAGGTTTTTCCCCCTCTCTCTTTGGTTGAATCATTTCGCGCGAGGCCTTTGACCCGCAGTTCGCTTCCAGGGCCTACTGCTTGGAAACCTTCGACGAGCGCACAGAACTAGTTCAACGGCCTGCTACGATATTGATGAAGGAGCGGTGGAGTTGCATAAGCCGCGTGTGTCCTGGAACTGACCACCGACACTGACGCCGCCGCCGGTTTTCCGGCAGGTTGTTGACCGGAGCGTGCACCGATTTTACGTCACGCTCGCCCGATTCCGGGAATCGACGCCAGCACGTCGAACTTTTCGCCGCGTGCATAATTTATACCGTGATGGGCACCGCTTTCCGGGTAGAACCCCCCCGCCTCCGGACGCTTTTGTTTACACTCTTCATTTCAGATAGAGGGAGAGAGTGCATGTGCAGCGGCAGTTTTTCCGTTCCTCCTCCACCCTCGTAGTTATGTTCTTGACGATCGCTATCACCAGACGGCGTTGTACTATTGGTGAACGACCCCCCGCCCCGAACTCCTTCGTCAAACGCTTTCATGTGTCATGTGCGTGTCGATAATGAAGGATGACGTTCCTCTCTGTGTCTCGCGCTAACGGCAAAACAATAGGAACAGGCCGAACAAAAAGCCTGAACAGCTATGGACTGGGCACTTTACGACCCTGCGGAGCGAAAACGCTTTGTTTTGTTTACAAATTGACATTGCTACGGCGACTGCGAGGATTTAGAGGATTATGATCTCAATTTGGATTGAGAGGTCGGTCAAAACAAACGGAACAATGCTCAAAATTGTAATCTACCGCGACTGTCTTCAACTGAGGTTATAATGATCTCAATCGGAATTGAGAGCACAATACTCTCAATCTGAGAGTTTTTTTTCTCTCAGTTGGATTTCAGCACTTATTTCGCTCTCAACATAATTTCTACAACCGCTTGGACCTTTTTCGCAGAAAAAAAGGGTCGCAACGAGCCGTGCAAATCGCGGTCGTCGCAGGTCACAGCGACCCAATACGGGGTGTGTGTAACGGGTGCACTTCTCCCCTATATCTACACGGTGCACAATTGCAACTATTCAGCGCGCTAGTAATAGTTACTGCTGGTCTCGGCGAGGCTTCCCCGAACAACAAGATTCCGTGAATCGTAATTACGGAGTCTCTGCGCGGCGGTCGGGTTGTGGAGACTCCGGAGAGGGTAATTGCAGAGTACAGAGAGCGCTTCGTCCGTCCGCCACCGTCCCGGTGGCAGCACCAGTCAATCTTTTCCCGCTTTGCGCGTTTGAGGTTTGGTTTAATATTTGATCAATTCGTTCCTGGAACTGGAGAGAAAAACTAGTTAAACTAATAGCTCTCGCGACATGAAACACGGCACCCACAACAATTGCAGCAATGGTGATTGCATCGCCAGGGTTCAAATGTGGGTTAGAAGGCGACGACGATGACGTTGCAACCCCGGCACGCGCAACACTAATGGGAAGTCCAGAAGGTTGACCGTTCCGGGAAACAACTGAGGTGGTGGATTTTTCCTACCCCCGTCAGAGTGTGGTGGATTTGCAGCAGCTAGTTCCGTTTACTCCTTTGTATTGATTGGTTTCGAACGTTTCTTGCTGAGTGGCAGTATTTAAGTGGTTGGCACACGCAATTGCAGCGAAGAAGGGAAATTACCATAAGTAATTGATGCATGAGAGGGGGATATTTTTAAGTCTTGCAAGTCGCACAAACAGTTTGAAACCGCATTTCATGTGCCAGAAATTGGCGTTCTTGTATTGATTATAACATTTTTATGGTGAATTATTTACTTTGGTAATCGGGATTCCATCCTACTACAGTTTTTTTTAAATTGCACTGATGCAAGTCATTTCCAACAACTGTTAAAAATAGTTATGACTTCAAATGTCATGCTATCAAATCAACATTGAGGATCTTTTTTTCTTCGAAACCAACGTTTATAGATTTTACTTTTCAAAACAAATCTTGATTAAAAAAAATAATTCGAATTTAAATTTGAATGATTGCTAAATCTATGTTTTATCAACAATGGGAGAGTTAGAAGAAAAAACTTGAAAAATTTAAAAAAACGAAAGATGCTTTTTTACAAGATTCAATAAAATCGAAGTCTTATACATAATTCTCATAATTTCGTAAATTTCGTAGATTTGTATTTTTTGCTAAGGCCGATGCAAATATTTAAAAAAGTTTTTGTCCCTCGGCCCTGGCCGAGGTCAAGGGGGCCATAGTCATAGTCTTCACATTTAAAAGAAAAAGTGTTTAAAAATGCATTTTACACTAGTTCAGTTGTTTTGCAATCATTAGTTTTCAAAAAATCTAAGATCTGACAAAAACAAAAATTGTATCGAAAAAAAAGATTTTGCATCGAAAATTTTCAAAAAATCTTAAGATTTTTTAACAAACCCAAACATGCTAAAAATGACTTTAAACGCAGAAGAATGTATTTTAATTTGATTTCAGCTTATTGCACTTGAATTTTCATAGAAATTTTGAAGTTTATTGTAAAAATATTTTTTTTGCCCCCTGATTTTTCGGGCCAATTTTGAAGGGGGGGGGGTGACAAAAACTTTTAAAAATATTTGTACCAGCCTAATCAAAAAGGTAGAAAATAAAGTAGACGCATATTGTCAGGAAATAAATCTAGAACATGTATAAAATATTTTTGAGATAAGGCTGGTACAAATTTTATTTGAAGTTTTTGTCCCCCCCCCCCCTTCAATGTTGGCCCGAAAAATCAGGGGGCGAAAAAAATATTTTTTCAAAAAACTTCAATATTTTTATGAAAATTTATGTGCAATTAGTTAAAATCAATTTAAAATGAATTCCCCTGCGTTTAGAATCATTTTAAGCATGTTTGGGTTGATTTAAAAATCTTTTGAATTTTTGAAAATTTTCGATGTCTACTATCGCTAAAGTTTTTTTTTCGCTAAAATTTTTGTTTTCGTCAAATTTTACATTTTTTGAAAACTTTTATTGCAAAACAATTGAACGAGTGTAAAATACATTTTAAAACACTTTTTCCATGCAAATGTTGAAACTATGGCATGTTATTTTAATATTTATATTTTTTTATTTTTTTGCCCCCCCCCCCCTCGACTCCGGCCAGAGCCGAGGGACAAAAACTTTTAAAAATATTTGCATCGGCCTAATAGGTTAAGTGATATTTTTAATTTCCTTAAAAATTTCTATTTTATTTCGCTTTTTGCTCTTTTATATCCCATCAAACCGTCTGCCTGTGTGGATCAATCGGACCGCGCACTGGACTCACAATCCAGAGGTTGCCGGTTCGAATCCCGGGGCGGACGCAAAAAAATTCTAAGTGTAAATATAGGTATTCGGTGCCCTCTCCCCGTGCCCATACTTTCACACTTAGGAGACCCGGGAGGCGGAGTCTTGTCGCAAAAAGAACGATACACGCCTGTGGATCCGTTGACGAAACCGCAAGGTTTAAGAGGGCCACATTATAAGGTGTTACGTCGATTCCGTTTTTTTTTTTTTTATCCCATCAAACATATTCGTAAAAGGGTGGTACATTTGATTACAGTTTCATAAATCCAGGCAAAGTTTTTCATTATTACAAATTTAATATAATCCAAGCCTTTCCCATAATTTTGCTTCCGGTCAATGATAATGATCACAAAGTTAATTATTGTTTATTAAAGCATATGAAAAAACAGACGATTTTTGTCTAGAAAATAAAGCCAGAACGTGTTAAAAATCACAGCTTTAAATAGATAAAATTATATTTTTATTTTTCTTTAAAATTTCTGTTTTACTCCGTTTTTTTGCACTTCCAAATGCCACTTTCAAAATTCAAAAGGGACAAATTTCTATTTTCTTTTTTCCACAGAGCACAGATAAGAAACAAATATTTAATTTAATCAATAATAATTCTCCAAATAATCAAAAACTGTTGTAAACTGTATTCTAAATAAATAAAAATATAACATTTTACTTTTTGCTCTAAAACATTGTTAATAAGTGTTAAAATTTGTTTTTTTCCTGTTATGGTGAATTTGAATTTGATTGCTATTGCCTGTTACTTTTTGTAGTTTTTGTTTTTAATTTTTGAATACTTTTGTTAAAAAAATTAATATACCTTTCTCAGTTTCCACATCTGAAAAAATAGTTGAAGCGCAGAAAAATCAAATTGCTGTTCTATTTTATTTTAATAGATCGATAGTTTTTGGATTTGCATATATTTACGCTATGATAATTTATTTTAATAGTGGAGCAATTCTCTACCAAAACCGGAAATGGATTTTATTTGTATTTTTTGATTTGGCTCAAACTTTGTGGGGGCCTTCCCTATGACCAAAGAAGCCATTTTGCATCATTAGTTTGTCCATATAAATTTCCATACAAATTTGGCAGCTGTTCATACAAAAATGGTACGTATGTATTCGAAAATCTGTTACTTTTGAAAGAATTTTTTGATCAATTTGGTGTCTTCGGCAAAGTTGTAGGTATTGTTAAGGACTATTTAGAAAAAATAGGTACACGGAAAAAAAAATTTCCCGATTTTTTTATTAACTTTTTTTTCACAAAAACTCAAATTCCCAAAATACGTATTTTTTGATTTTCGAGATTTTTTGATATGTTTTAGGGGACAAAAATCTGCAACTTTTGAGCTATAGAGAAACATGGTCAAAAAATCTGCCGCCGAGTTATGATTTTTTGAAAAACTGGTGATTTTTGGAAAAAATCGAAATTTCATACATAAAATTATTTTGACCTCATTTTTTATGCAAAATTGAATTTGCAATCGAAAAGTACTTTACAGATTTTTTGATAAAGGGCTCCGTTTTCAAGATATAGCCACCGAAAGTTTGATTTTAGCGAAATATTTGCAGTTTTTCAATTTTTAAAAATAGTGACCATGAGTGACCATTTCTAAAAATATGTTTTTTGAAAAGTTCAGAAAATTTGCTATAAAATTGTCTAAGAGACATTGAAGATTGGACCTCTGGTTGCTGAGATACAGCGGCTTAAAGAAAAAGAAACACGAAAATTGAAGTATTCTAAGTCTCACCCAAACAGCCCACCATTTTCTAATAACGATATCTCAGCAATTAATGGTCCGATTTTCAATGTTAATACATGAAACATTCGTGTAATTTTCCGATCTTTTTGAAAAAAATTAAATCAAGACTAACATTTTAAAAGGGCCAAACTTTGAATATGATGCCCATTAACAATGCTTGTCTTGATTTATTTATTTTTAAAATATTTTTTTCGAAAAGATCGGAAAATTTCACGAATAACAATACCTACAACTTTGCCGAAGACACCAAATTGATTAAAAAATTCCTTCAAAAGTTACAGATTTTCAAATACATACGTACCATTTTTGTATGAACAGCTGCCAAATTTGTATGGAAATTTATAAGGACAAACTAATGATGCAAAATGGCTTCTTTGGTCATAGGGAAGGCCCCCACAAAGTTTGAGCCAAATCAAAAAATACAAAAAATAAAAATTGTCGAAATCGGCCGGTTTTGTAGAGAATTGCTCAGTGGTTAAAATAAGGCGGAAAACATATTTTCATAAAACGCAACAGAACAATAAATTTATATACAATGTTTCTTTTGGAAATTTTTGAAGTGTCGTTTTTTGTTTTCATTTACTAAGGCTTTTTGTTATCTTTTGTGAAATGTTGGTAAAATAAAAGTTCAAAATTATTGTCCGTTTCTTTCAAAGATACACGCCGCGCGGCATTTCTGAATGTGCCATAGACATTGTTGCCAGCGATTTTCTGCACTTTCAGTGCAATAAAAAACATACCCGGCAACAATGGCAAGCGATTCGAATAAGAAGATCAACAAAAACAAAACGCGCAGTATGAGATTTGACAGCGCGCATTTGCCGAAAGTGCGGCGCTTCGTTTCAAGGCTGGTTTGCCGCGTGTCTTTTTCGGGAATACGCGCAATAATTTACAATATTTTCAGGGCGAATTTCAACCACACAAATTCAACCGACAGATGTCGCTAAATAAACTGTCACTTTTCGCCTCATGTTTGTAAACAATGTAAAATAATTTAAGTTTTGATGTTCTTGCCTTATTACACAATCAGCCGTGATGTCATCGTTCACTCAATGATTTTCATTTGATGTTGTTGTTGTTCATGGCTTTCTACCTAAGGTACTCGCGATTGAGTGTGTAGTAGTGCGGTTGTCAAAATCGTTATCTCTGACTCTCTCACTCCACTGACACTGACATTGTTTATGTTTTGGCTTTCCTGGCACGGTCCATTGTTCGTTTGTTATTGTTTTGGTTTTAGTGGCACGGAGTCATGCACTCACACTAATGCAAAGGAAGATCGCGAGTACCTATGATATACAGCCTTGGTTGTTGTTGTTGATTTTATGATGGGAACTTTAACCTTTGATAGCTCGGGAAAGAGTTTTGCAATCGTTTTTTTTTCTCAAATCATACGTATAAAATCGTGTTTTCTCCATCAATTCCAGATTTTCGAGAATGTTCTGAAATTATGTAACGGATTGTGGACGCACATTTCACAAATTATTTTTTTATTTTTGTGATTAACAATGTAAATGGGCCAATATAGATTTGTAAACAAGCAATTCCTCTTTTTGTGGGTTTCATAATTAATCGAATTTATCTTTAAATTAATATATTTTCCGTAACAACATTAATGTATAAACTAGTTTTCATTATTTCTGAAAATAGAAAAGAAGTTTTTTTCTTTCAATAGTTTCAAAAAGAAAGAGAAAACAATACTCAAATAATCAACATTTTCATTCCGTCAATCCTAACCTAGCCCAATCGCCGACACTTTCCCGCCAACCCCACAAACACACCGTCGTCATCAAAATCGTCCACGTTTCTCCGTGGTGGTGCCCTACACGTGTGTTTGTGTGGAGAATAATTAATCGTCGAAAAAAATAACGAAAAGCAAAAAAAAAAATCGTCACCACACCGTGTGCATGCAGAAACTATCGTGTGTAAACAAAAACTTAAAAATATTGCAAAATTCGCTCCGCTTTTCGTTCGTTTGGTCCTGCGCAGAACCTGCTCCCGGCGAACCGCTGACCTTGATACTGGAAAAACCCGGAGAGCGTCGGATTCTGATCGGGAGGAGGAGGAGGAGGAAGAAAACTCGCACGAAGAAATGGCGTTGATGAGTTCGATCCCCACTAACCCAGATTCGGAACCTTGAGAAATGGTTCTAATCTTGGAACCAATCTTAAGAGTTGGCTAAGAATCGGTTCAAATTCTCGGTATTCTCAAGAGATTATGAATAATTTAAGCTTCCATCATTGAGTCATTTCTCCCCATCCCTCCAGAATAATGGTGACCTTCATCTGGGATTTTTTTTTTTCGTTGATTTTCTCTCCTCACGGAAAACGAATCGTCATCTCTCTCGCATTTCTCTAACTTTCCTCTCCGCTCTCTTACATTGGACAACGTGCGCCAAGGTGGAAATCCCGGAAAAATAAGAACAAAAAGAAGCCAGATTTTCCCGGCCGGCGAATTCCATCACACCCACTCACACTAGCAAAGCAGGCCCAGTAGGCTGCTGCTCCTCTTGTTTTGAAGTGGGGAAAATCGATTTTCTCTGGAAGAACCTGGCAAAGGATGCCCCATTCTATGCCAGAAAGGACCCCATTGAGAATCCTCCTTGTTTTGTGTCCTTGCGGTGGGCATGCGCGCCGGCTAGCCGGCACGATCTTCCCGGAATCATCCTTCGGAAGGGTTGCTTGTTCGAGATTTTTTGACATTGTTTTCCAAACTGTAAAACGATTTAAAAGTTATCTTTTCATTTAAATTCTTTGTATTTTGTTGTTTTGGTTGTTTACTCTTTACTCTTTACTCTTTACTCTTTACTCTTTACTCTTTACTCTTTACTCTTTACTCTTTACTCTTTACTCTTTACTCTTTACTCTTTACTCTTTACTCTTTACTCTTTACTCTTTACTCTTTACTCTTTACTCTTTATTCTTTACTCTTTACTCTTTACTCTTTACTCTTTACTCTTTACTCTTTACTCTTTACTCTTTACTCTTTACTCTTTACTCTTTACTCTTTACTCTTTACTCTTTACTCTTTACTCTTTACTCTTTACTCTTTACTCTTTACTCTTTACTCTTTACTCTTTACTCTTTACTCTTTACTCTTTACTTTACTCTTTACTCTTTACTCTTTACTCTTTACTCTTTACTCTTTACTCTTTACTCTTTACTCTTTACTCTTTACTCTTTACTCTTTACTCTTTACTCTTTACTCTTTACTCTTTACTCTTTACTCTTTACTCTTTACTCTTTACTCTTTACTCTTTACTCTTTACTCTTTACTCTTTTTACTCTTTACTCTTTACTCTTTACTCTTTACTCTTTACTCTTTACTCTTTACTCTTTACTCTTTACTCTTTACTCTTTACTCTTTACTCTTTACTCTTTACACTTTACTCTTTACACTTTACTCTTTACTCTTTACTCTTTACTCTTTACTCTTCAACTACAGAATTTCGAAAAATCGAATGAATATTTTTTTCGTATATTTTTTTTTCTCACTTTAAACATAAAATTCGAGTTCTTCTACCCCATTTTAGTCAAATTCAAATGGTTGGTTTCGTATTAAATTGAAAACAATTTTTTTTTTCAATATTTTATCACCGCCATTTCTAAATCACTTTAGAGTAGTTTAGAGGTCATACTAAAGCTCAACTATCAAAAATAAAACAACGAATTATTTTTATCGATTATCCAAAGTGAAATTTTAACAAGGCCAAGGGATAATCATTTCTAGACTGTATTTCAAGCCACCTCGAGAGACAACCGTTAAAATTTTCACCTTTTAGCACTTTGGATTTGTTTTTAATAATTACACTGTAAAAAATAGTTAAATTTAGAATATCACCTCTTTTTCGATGCTATTTTACCTCAAATTATGTGAAAAAAGTGAAATCACACAAAAAGGATGAAAATTTACACATTTTTAGAATCAACTTTGGTTTTTTTCTCTGACACAAATTGTGTGCACATTCCCAGATGAATTTTTTGCTGTATTTTCAAAAAGTTTGCAAAAAATAAAATCTGGATGGCAAAATGCTTATGCGCACTTTTTAAATGTTGCCCCTGATTAAGACTAAAAACACAACAGTAACATTTGCATTTGACATCAACAATAGAGTCCTAAAGCCCTATTTATATTTTTATGTACAACGGTAAAAAAACACGATTAAAACCCTGTTTTTTTAAATGATTTTAAAATCTTTTTGAAATCCTTTGTGGTTATACGAAGGGTCATTGTTCTCAGAAAAATAAACTTTATCGTTGTGAACAATAATATCACAAATTTAACTTTAATTTTTGGACAAATCTCTTAAAATTAAAACATGCATAAACAGCTTTTGAATTTGTCTCGAAAAAAAACCTTAAAAATATTAAATGCATAGTTTTGATTTTGGCACCTTAATAGGCCAGAATCATTCAAAATTTTGTTTACGTTTCCAATTATGCTATACAAATGCTTTTAATTTGATTTAAAAGAAAAATCAAGCTTTGAAGATACAAAATTACTATAGAATTTTATGTTTTTTGTTCCAATATTAGGTCATGAAATTCAATATTTTCAATATTTTGAAATAGTGAAAATTATCATTTTGAACTTTCATTAAAATGTAGAGTTCTTAGAAAAATTTATTGCCTTGGTTTTTTAAACAAGGAAAAAAAAGCGAGGAATTTGCAACTACCTTTAATAATAAAAAAACATCTTCTGATTTAATTTAAACGTTAATAATATTATGTTATTCTTGATATTTGAATCATAAGTTAGTACATATTTGCAATACTGAAATAATTCAAAAAATAAATCAAAAATATGCTCTAAAATATAAAATTCCAAACAAAATTATTATACCTACTTCGAAATCCCGTTTTTTTTACTCAAAATTTCATCTGGAATGCCTCACAATAGTACGTTTGTTTCACCAAAAATATCGTATGACAGTGTTGCCAGGTCATCAGACTCAAAACCTAATTTTAAACGATGATTTCACGATATACCGAACTATGTAATTTTTATCATCTGGCTCTTTGAAGCTATGATTTTTTTTTTGAGTCTTCATGTCATGAGACAAGGTTGCCAGACTGTTTTAATTTCGTATTAAATAAAGTTTTTTTTTAATAAAATAAAACCTGACTTTTTTATCACTCAACATTTTAGTAATGAATTCAATGGATTTTCTACTTTTTGCATTAGTTTATTTCCTCTAAACGCATAAATTACTCATTTGAATTTTAGATAATTTTAGACGTTGAGATCATCATCAAATTTCGAAATAGTCATACAAATTTTACCTTTGTGCATGGATTCAGAAATACATTTAAATAAAATAAACACAGAAATGTCCCATTACATATAATTTCAAAATGAGTACCCAATAAAACAACAGAATAAGATATTTTTTTTTTTTTTTTTTTGAAAAGGTCATATAAACAAAATTTTATTTTTTTGTTTTTTTTTCTAATACCCCTCACTCAAGGCGGTTCTAAGACACCCAAATAGCAAAAAGTTAAAAAAAATGTTTATAGGATCTTTTAAAAAAAAACTCTAGATATTTATGAATTTGTAAAGAGAAATTGGCCGAAAAATAAACCATGATGAAACTAAAATTTTAAAAAATATGGAACTCTCAAAAAAATCAAAGCAACATATATTGTCGAAAAAATCTCAATTCCCCAAACCCTGGCAACACTGCTCGTTATCTTTGCAATAGTCAAGTGGGCTCCAGTCCCCCACTATTGAAACATCGACATTCATACAAAAACATCCTCCGCGAAGAGAGAGAGAGCCGAAATCTTGCGAGAGAATTCACAAGAGAGAGAGAGCGTGCTCCTTTTCCCGAAACACCGGGCGGAAAACTGCTGTTCTGATGATGCACACACACACACACACTTGTTCGATGTTTCGGTCCCTGTCCTGTTCAATGTTGGTCGAATCAGGTCGCTTCGTCGTCGTCGTCGTCGTCCTTTCTGAAGGAGCAGCACACAGCCCAGCCGTTTCGTGGCGGAGCCCATTCGCCAGCTGGTCCTCGTGAGCAGTTCCCCGGAAGTCGCACGGACGGAAGTGTTTTTCGTTCTTTCTGGCGTGGAAATTCGATCAAAGTAGGCCAAATTGCACCAGTTTGTGTGGTAATTGGAAAGAGAACACTACAGCTTAGAGAAAACAAATCGGTGAACCTAAACCCCATCGAAAACCAGGTGGGGGAGAAAAAAAACTGCGAATTTTCGCCAAATTTCCTCTCCCCCCGGAAAAACCACCCTGCGTTGCCGGTGCCGGTGCCGGCATTTCCCACCCAACAACTGGGCGTGAAGGTGTGTGTGTGTGTGTTTGTGCGCTGCCCTACAATTACGAAAACGCGAAAAGTACGTACTTTAACAACAAATTGAGGAAAAAAAGTAATAAAAAATAGTTTGTAATAGTGTGAGAGCACGGAAAAAAATAAAAAAAGAAATTAAAAATATTGTTGCTCAAAAGTTTTAACCAAAACCAGAGCATACTTTGAGAGAGAGCGAAAAAAAAAAGAGAGCAAGGAGAGTGAAGTAAAGGTGTAAGTGACACACGGTGTTGTGGTAGGAGGAGGGTTCTGTGAACAGTGGTCACACTGAGAACGAAACGATACCCGGTGAAGACAGCTGCGGCGACGACGACGAGGACGAGGACAAAGGCGGTGGCGGTGGCTGCGGGACGAGGTGCTCTTATGCAAGGAGTTTTCCAAAGAGTAAGCGCACCTTCTTGGAAGAGGGGGGAGAGATTTGGTTTTTTTGTTTACAATTTTTCCTTTATCGTGAGTTGTTTTGATAGTGTTGGTGTAGTTTTGGCGAAACTATAAAAAGTACAACAATTCAAAATTCCAACATTTTTATTAAAATTTATTAGGTTTTTGTTCAAAAATAAAGTCTGGAGTTTTTTTTTAAAAGGTCCAATAAACCAAATTTCCAGTTTTTGCTTTTTGGGTGTTTTTGAAACCGCCTTGAGTCAGGGGTATAAAAAATACTCAAAAAGCAAAAACTAAAAATTTGGTTTATTGTTCCTTTTCAAAAAAAAACTCCAGAAGTATTTTAGGCCGTTGCAAATATTTTTTGAAGTTTATGTCACTCGACTCTGACCAAAGTCGGGGGGGGGGGGGAGGTGAAAAAATGTTTTAAAATGAATTTTACAGGCGTACACTTTCTTTCCAATCACTAGTTTTTAAAATATCGAGGTATTGATGGAATATTTTTTTCGCAAAAAAAATCTTTTTGTGGGACTGTACATTGGTATTTCATAAAAATTTTAAATGTTTACAAAAGACTTCAAACATGCTGAATATGATTATAAACGCGGGAAAATGCATTTTAACTGGTTTTCAAATGATAAAACTTAAATTTTCATTAACATTTTAAAGTTTTTCCAAAAAAAAATTCCCCTGATTAGTCAGGCCAACTTTGAAGGGGGAAGGGGTGACATAAACTTTGAAAAATATAAAAGTTAATGTGAAAATTCAGATGCGTTCATAAATATAATGTATTTTGGTGTGAATTTTTATCTCAACCCTCTAATTTTCCATACAAATTTGGCAGCTGTCCATACAAAAATGCTGCATGAAAATTCAAAAATCGGTATTTTTTGAAGGAATTTTTTGATCGATTTGGTGTCTTCGGCAAAGTGGTAGATATGGATAAGAACTACACTGAAAAAAATGATACACTGTAAAAAAAATTGGTGATTTTTTATTTTACTTTTTGTCACTAAAACTTGATTTGCAAAAAACACTATTTTCAATTTTTTTATTTTTTGAAATGTTTTAAAGAACATCAAATGCCAACATTTCAAATATTTCAAGGTTGTGCAAAAAAATCGTTGAACGAGTTATGAATTTTAGAATCAATACTGATTTATCGATTTTTTTACTTCATTTTTCGATGTTAAATCAAATTTGCAATCAAAAAGTACTCAAGTAAAATTTTGATAAAGTGTACCGTTTTCAAGTTATAGCCATGTTTAGGTAACTTTTTTGAAAATAGCATACCTACAACTTTGCCGAAGACACCAACTCGATAAAAAAAAAACCTTAAAAAGATACCGATTTTTGAATTTTCATGTAACATTTATGTGTGGACAGCTGCTAAATTTGTATGGAAAATTATAAGGACAAACTAATGATGCAAAATGACTTCTTTCAGCCTGATTAAATAATACAAAAAAAATTGAATGACCAAAATCTGCGAGAATTGCTCAATTTGTAGTCTCAAAACCAGGGTTGCGAATGAGCGAGCGCTCACGGAAGGCTTGCTCGCTCCAGCTGGAGCGTGAGTTTTTATCAGGTAGCTCGTGCTCGCTCACGCTCACCGGAGCATTTTGCGCTCACGTGAGCTGGTGAGCCAAAGTAGGTAGTTGTTTTTTCCTGTTGAAGCATCTGCCTGTTTGAAACGAAGTTTCCAGAACTATCTCAGCACAGGCAGCAAAAACAAACAAGAAAGTGGTCGAACAAACAAAAGTAAGCAATGAAATGGATTTGGTCAGCGAACCGAAATTTACTTTCTATTTAAAATCTAAACAATTAACAAAAAACTAAATTCATAATGTAAACATTCAATGACGTGAAGAGATGCACTGTTTGTTCACAAATCAAATCCATATTGGACCATATTGTATTGTTGTTATGTACAAAAAAACGACAATTTATGTATTTTTTTTTAAATAATCTTTTAAACAGTTACAATCATTCATGTTCAAAAAATCATATATAACTTGTAATTGAATATTTTCAGAGGTTTGGTTACGGAAGTGTTGAATAAAATCCACTTGTTGGAAAAAGAGTAAACCTTTTTGTGGTGAAAAATATTGATAATTTATTTGATTAGAGTCAAAAGGGTTATTTCAACCATTAGCAATTTTGAGGCTAATATTTAAAAATAGTACTGTTTCAAAAATGTTACCCTATTTCCTGAAATGTCTGCCAAATAAAGACTAACCTTAAGAAATGATCATCCGTTTCTTATCACTGAATCATTTAAAGATTTAATAAACGCAATAACTTTTTTTTAATAGTAGCTCATTCTGACCCGCAATCTGGAAATGTAGTCAAAACACTGATTAGGTACATAAAACAGTTTAATGTTATATTTTAATCAACGAGGTATTTAACATTGAATCGAACTTGCCAAAGCATAAATCCTCTTGAATCAATTAATTGTTTTGTAAGTTTTTCTAATGTTTACAGGCCCTTTTATTTAGGCGTATATACCCTCCCCCTCACCTCTCTGCTTCAATAAGGCCTTTAAATTCTAAAATATTTATACATTCAACTGTATGTCTAAAAAATGATTTGACCCTTGCGAATCCAACCTTTTATTTTAAAACATGGTTGATGAAAATAAGCTATTCCAATTCATATATCATAAAATTTGTTCACAAAGTCATATTTCCTCAGTCCTACTGCACCTTAAGAAAAAAATCCATCTAGAATTTAAAAAAAAAAACTTTCTCAAAAAAGTTAAATGATTAGCGACACGTCCAAAATGAGCGCTCCGTGAGCGAAATATAAGCGCGAAGGCGAGCGTGGAGCAAACGCGAGCTGAAAAAATCGGAGCAATCGTGAGCGCGGGCAAACGTGAGCTAGCTCGCGCAGTGCTCCTCCTCAGGAATGAGCGAAAAGTGAGCGCTCACGAGCGCGTGGGCGCGTGAGGAACGCAACACTGCTCAAAACTTAAAATTTGTACACAGCAAACAAATGATGGTAAAATTACATCAAGGAACAAGATTTTTTGTCAAAAAAAATTATCATCAAGAACTGGTGAAATTTAGAATTTAACTTTTTTACACATTATTTTACTTATTTTTTACTGTGTACGCATTAAATTGCTCAATTTGAAAAATAAATTGTAAGACAATAAATAAAAATAATTTTTTTTTCTGCTATCTACAAAACAAAATTCACGCGATTATGTTAAAAAAGGGAACCCTACGCTTTATTGTTTTTAATATCCTCAAAAAAAAAAATTACGTCGCGTTTCAATTAAATCATAATTAATTGACCTATTAATCAAAATTTAATCTAGTCATTGACAACTTGCTTGTTTGCTACAGATAAATTATTTATGATATAATTTAGGTATTTATTTTTTTTATAGAAAAAAAAACTGATAGCAAATGCAAACTTAAAAGACCCTACATTTTTTTCAAAAAAATGGAAGAGTCCTTAAAAGTATTAAAGATAGCAATTCTTACGGTTTTTGTTTCAACCACAAAGAAACATATAGAAAGCTTGAATTAATATAATAATTTAACATTTGATGATTTTTGTGTTTCATAAATCATTACTATTAATATCGAGCAATTAAAAAAAATAGTGTGCAAAAAATTAGCTGTTTAGAATATATATATTTTTTTTTTTAATTAAAAAACACATTGAAATTTTACAAAATTGTAAAACATCTTCAAGCTTGCTAATAAAAGATTATAATTAAATACATTTTTCTTTTGTTTTTTTTTCTTCGATTTGCATTAGAATTTTGAGGTTTATTGGAAACATACTTAAAACTTATTCAGTTAATTTATAATCAATATAAGCTTGTTAAAAAAATCTCTTATTGATTTTTTTTTAAATGTAAAAGGCTGTTTGGATTAAACTTTTGAAAAAAAAATGTTTTTTTTTATTTGCTGTATTTCAGCAATCCAATCTTCATTGTCTCTAAGGTTTTTTTTTAATATTCTAAACTTTTCGACCAAAAAATATTTTCAGAAATGGACAATCATCGAGACTATTTTCAACATAAAAAAAATAAATCAATATTAAAATATAAGTCGCTGTATCATGAAAACGGTGCACGTTATCAAAAAATCTGTTAAGTACTTTTCGATTGCAAAAATGATTTTACATTATAAAATTTCTATCTTTCCAAAAAAAAAATAAACTTAAAAACTTAATCACAACTGGTCGGCAAATCTTTTGTGCATACTTTTGTATGGCTATTTAGAAATTGATTTTTTGTGAATAAAATGATCATTCAAAATTTAAAAAAAATCCTGTGCCATTTTTTTAAGTAGTCCTCATCCTATTTTGTATGGACAGCTAACAAAATTGTATGGAGCCTTGTATGGGTGAACCAATGATGACAAAAAATGACTTCTTTGGTCATAAGGGATGTTTGAGCCAATTCAAAAAATATAAATAAAGTCCACTTCCAGAGAACTGCTCAGATGTAAATTTACACGTTTTCGAGGTATTATTACACATTTTTGCTGACACGAAATCATTCCACAGTCCTAAATTCCCCAAATTCAATTCAATTGTAACAAAAAGGTAAAGTGTTGGAAAATTTATTTTTATTAGATTAGAAATTAGATTTGTCATAAACTTTCAACTTATCTAAATATTTAATAGTAGTTTATGCAACAAATTGCAAAAAGAGGATTTTTTCAGCACGAGTCGTACATTTATCCAACGAGCACCCATTTCAGTGCTGAAAAGTAGAACTTTTCAGCATTTATTTTGAAAAATTCGATTCGATTCTGTTATTTTCGGTACAGGAAAGTAGGCTATTTCGTCGTTCAAGAATGAAAGGAAAAGTAAGTAGTTTCACGACGGAATTGCAAAAATAATATTTTTGGGATTATGAACGAAAGGCAGATTTTAGACTCTTGTCAGATGCGCCTTCTGCGATCGTTGTCAACTTCAGGCCAAGCAGTTGCCATGTGAGTAAATTTTGGGCCAGAATTTGTTTGAACATTTGATTGCGTACATTGAAAGTAATCAACCACGCGGTTCATCAGCTGCCACAAGTTCACAAACCAACTGAGCAAATCTTACCAGGAAAACCAATTCACAATTTTTCGCTCCGTTCAGGTTCAATGTCATACCACGCTGTGGCGAGATCTTATCCGCAAATGAAGTACAACAGCTAACGGTTAGCAACTAGAGCTTTTGGCAATTAATTATCCCTAACTCACTGCGTGAGTGGCCACATTCCGGAATAATTAGGAGTATAATCCCCTTTTTTTTCGGGATGTCTTCCCCGACCCGGGAGCTAGCAAGATTAATGGCCCGCTTGCAGGTTACAAAATGGCCGCCCACAAGCGAAGCCGACCATAACCTGCGTTACTTGGCGTTGGGTAGCCTACTATGTTGCGTGTTGAGTGCTGTATGCGTAAGTATATACTCGATTATGCTGGAGTTTGCACGCACCCAACATAATTATGCCAAGAGAGAGAGAGCTCAACAAAATAAAGCAGGGAGTCCCATGTACTGGGGGGGAGTGTGGATGTAATGGTGCGGCGACACTCAGCGAAGAGAAATAAATAGGTTTCGGGATCATCGGGAAGAAAGTTGCTCACCACCCACACTTCATACATTCGGCGGTGGGTCCCGGAATCGGTGCCGGGAGGATCCCGGCAAAACACTTCCTATGTATACGCCATCCCGAATGTTGTCCAAACAGAGTCCTGTGAAAACATCGGGATTTTCTGCCACCCACTGGCGAGCTACATAAATTGTATTACATTGTAAGGCCACCCCCCGCTCGCCCACACGCAACTCTCTTGGTAGTGGTGTAACCTATTTACCTCCAGCAGGCATAGTTAATGGTGCCAGAAGTTCCTCCATGCTTTTCCCCTCGTCACCGATTTTGGGTTCCTGCAGGGAAAAACCGGGAAGCCTTGGGCTTGATTAAGGTGGCTTGAGCCATTCACACACTCACTCGAAAAGTGGATCGATTTTCCGCCATTTTCGATTCCCGGCCGGTTTTCGGGACTTCCCTCTATCCCAGAAAATCACGAACCACAGATAAATAGGTACAATTTTGCAACTCTTCAAGATTTCCACTGAATTAAAAAAAAAAAACAAGCAAACTGTCAAATCCACTTGTCTGTGGCCAACACCGCCGCGAATATGTTAGCATTTTGATTGATAGATTAGAGAGGGGCCTTCCACGGCGAGTGCTGGAAGAAGCTTTTTCTGGGTTCTAGAGTGTGTTCCCCAACGCGCCTGTACCCATAAATCATTGTCCCTAGGGAAGGTTCTCCCGAAAAGAAGAAGAAAAAAAGTGAAAAGGCAAAAAAGCTTTTAGTTTGATCCTTTCCCCAACCCCACTTTTCTTGGCAAGCAAACAAAAAAGAAAAAGGAAAAAAAAACTTTGTATGTCGATGAATTTTGGTAGTGAAATGGCTTGAAAGGAAAAATAATCAATTTTTCAAACATTCTTATATGACGCGGTGAGCAACGCAATGGAGAATGTGTTAAGATAGGCCTTGATGAATAAATACAATAGATCTTGATTTCTACAAAACTCTTTTTACAGAAATTTCAAGGGTCCGTTGCCTAAATTTAACGGATTTTTTTTATTTTTTTGTGACAAAAAATATTTAAAAAAAAATTAAGTTAAAAGAGGCATAATAAATCAATGCCAATACAATTAAAAGAAAAAGAAACAAAATTATGTCGGAATTTGTAAATTTGATGAAAAAACCTGTACACGCGATTGAAAACTACCTCATTATTGATAATCTTAAGCAAACCTTTTTCATGTTTGACAGCTCGCCAAACTCGCAATCTTGATTACGGCAAACCTGCAAACAAACAAAGCAGGCAAACTGTCAAATACGAAAAAGTGCAAAAAAGTGCGAAGTTGTTTGTTTGTTTGTTTGTCATAGTCTAATACCACCTTAACTACCGATTTTCGGTTATTTTTTTTTCAAACTTTATCGATTTTTTATCTGTAAATTGACACATTTTATGATGTAATATTACACTATATGTTCTGGCACAAAATCTGTTCACATTCCCACGAATTTATTTAATTTATTTACAATTTAGAAGGCACTGATACTTATGGAATCGTGTTATCAACCGATAAAATTTTTTTTTTGGAATATCAATTTATTTTCATGTAATGTTATCGTTAAAACCCTATAATTAATTTAATTTGTTCAAGATTTTGCCGTTTTAACCTTCTTCAAATCGTCCTCCTAAACACCCATTTTTTTTTTATCTGAAAGAATTTTTCTTCAAGGTCTATTTGTTGTTAAAACTACAGATTTGTTTGATCCAATTTAGCATTTTCCATGTATTTGAGCTACTACTTCGTGCATCTTTTTAAACTTAATATCGAAAACGAGAATACCTTTGACAAATTTTAAAAGGGCCAAACATTGAATATTACGCCCATTTAAAATGCTAGTCTTGATTCAACAAATTTCAAAGTATTTTTTTCGAAAAGATCGGAAAATTTCACGAATTTTTCATGTGTTAAAATTGAAAATCGGACCATTATTAGCTGAGATATGGTCATTAGAAAATGGTGGGTTGTTTTGGTGGGATTAAGAAATTTCAATTTTCTTGTTTTTTTTTCTTAAAGCGGCTCTATCTCAGCAACCCGAGGTCCAATCTTCAATGTCTCTTAGAAAATTTTATAGCAAATTTTCTGAAATTGTAAAAAAAAAATATTTTTAGAAACGGTCACTCATGGTCACTATTTTTAAAAATTGAAAAACTGCAAATATTTCGCTAAAATCAAACTTTCGGTGCACCCAAAATTCAGAATCGAGATAATCGTTCTCTCAAAATTTATTGAGGGCTCAGTGCCAAAATCGATAGAATAATGGTACCAACTCACACCATCATAACAAATGAGTTCATTCGTTAGTTGAATCAATAAATCTCCAACAAGTGTCATACATCGACTTCTGACTTCTCCATGGTCACCAAGCTGTGGTGGCCGAGGCAGCTAAGTCATTGGATTGGTTTGTCAAAGGTCTCTGGTTCGATTCCCGTTGTCAACACTTTTGGTTTTTTGTTTGACGGATGAACTTTTTTTGCAAATGAACCTCGAGAGAATAGTTCTATCGCCCATCTCGAGCTGTGTTCTCTGCGTCCGTGAATGGTACCACTATTCTCTCGACTCGAGACCATCATTCTCTCGGACTAGCGCTGCCAGTTTTGGGTGTGGCTATATCTTGAAAACGGAGCCCTTTATCAAAAAATCTGTAAAGTACTTTTCGATTGAAAATTCAATTTTGCATTAAAAAATAATGTCAAACTTGTTTTTGCATGAAACTTCGATTTTTTCCAAAAATCATTGTTTTTTCAAAAATTTATAACTCGGCGGCAGATTTTTTGACCTTGTTTCGCTATGGCTCAAAAGTTGCGGATTTTTGTCCCCTAAAACATATCAAAAAATCTCGAAATTCAAAAATACGTATTTTTGGGAAATTGAGTTTTAGTAAAAAAAAGTTGATAAAAAAACTGCAATTTTTTTCCGTGTACCTATTTTTTTCTGAAAAGTCCTCAACAATACCTACAACTTTGCCGCAGACACCAAATTGATCAGAAAATTCACTCAAAAGTTACAGCTGTTTGAATATTTACATACCATTTTTGTATGGACAGCTGCCAAAATTGTATGGAGACTTGTATGGGTGAACCAATGACGCAAAATAGCATATTTGGTCATAGGGAAGGCCTCCATAAAGTTTGAGCCAAATCAAAAAATACAAATAAAATCCATTTCCGGTTTTGGTATTGCTCACATTGTTTTTGAAGAAATCTTAATTTGGCTACATTTTTTTGCCTAAACTTCTCTATGGTTCAAAAGTTGCGGGTCGATGCCTTCTGAAAAAAATTCATAAAAAAAGTATAAACTGTTTTTTGGAAATTTAATTCTTGTCAATCATAAAGGTGAATTAAAAAATTGGACATTTTTTCCGTAAACCTACATAGTTTGCAAATAGTCCAATTCTTACAACTTTGTCGAAGACAAACCTTTGAATACTAACGTGCCATTTTTGTAACGTCATGATTCGAAATCCGGACACTTAGTAGCATATCATTTTTGTTATAGCTGGCAAAAAATCATGTAATAAGTTGGAAATGTAGAAATATCATCAGGATGTAGTATAAACAGTCAGTTTCAAGAAAATGCATGCAAAATATGTATTTTCTAACAATTTTTCATCAGAATTTTAAAATTAAAATGACTTGTTGTGCTTCGAATCCCGGACACTGCTAAAAGCTGATTCGAATTCCGGACACTCGATTTTACTTATGAATCGCACTAACTTCGACTGAAATGTTAGTGAATGGCATTCTTTAGGTCTCAAATAAGCTGTTAACATCAAAACAATCGATAGTTTAAATATAAATTTGCTAGAATTTAAGGAAATCTAAACCATAAATTTCTGCTTTGCCTTCCCGGTGCTTCGAACGTCTATGAAATATTTCAAGTGAAATGTTTCACATTTTTGGTAAACTTATAATTTTATTGTATTTAATTGTTTTGGCATTAACTATAGCGTTCAAACAAACTTTAAATGAAAGTTGATGTATAGGAATCCATCAAATAACACAGTTTTGACATTCATAATGTGAACTATATCCAAATAATTGATAAAACAAGATGAAGTGTCCGGGTTTCGAAGCGTCCGGGAATTCGAATCATGACGTTATAGACAGCTGCCAAAATTGTATGGAGACTTGTATGAGTGAACCAATGGCACAAAATGGCTTCTTTGATCATAGGGAAGACAAAGTTTGGGACAAATCAAAAACATAAAAAAATGCAGGATAAATTAGAGTTTCAAACACTTCTCAGAGAGTGTATGAACTATTCGTGTTTATTGCTGGATTGTCGTTTTTTTGGTTTTAAGAAGAATTCTAGATTCAATTGATTGTTGTCTTCCAAGTATTCTGTACATTTCAAACTTCATGCCTTCTCAACAATAATCTCTTTATGGCTTAATTCGGTGGAATACTTTGCTCTGCCAGAAATTCTCCAATAAATAAGTAATGCCGATGATAACAATTCGCACCAAACCATCAAGACCTCCTCCACAAAAAAAAGAACAGAAAGGAAAACATTAAGCATAATGAAGTATACAACATCCAACTTTATGCTGAGCCACGCAAACAAATTATCCAGTTCCGTTGAATGAACCGCGGCCATATCTGCGCCATCAGAACAAGAACAGGAAGAAACTCTCACTTTCGTAATTTTCCTCGCTCGCGAGGAAAACGCCATTCATAGATAGGCAGCAAGTGCCAACAACAGCTCATAAAAATGAAACTTTGAGCAGCATTTAGCTGTTTGGAAATTTGATTATGTTTCACCAACCTTCAGTCAAAGAAGCATCCGCGACATTAAGGGGGGAAGGCCATCTGGTCAGGAAAATCGCGGGCTCGCTAGCTCAAACACACAGCGCGCGCAATAATAATCAAGGGAAAAGCGCGAACCCAAGTGTTTGTACACAACACACACACACACATCAGGGAAACGCACAAAAAAATCACACTTTGTTAAGGGATATGGGCGGGATGAAGTGGAAGTGGGGGACTCGATCCTAACTAGGTCAATCGATATTTACGCTTTCGCTGGTTTGTTCCCTGTTAACTTCCCTTGAAAACAAATTACATTTCCTCCATCCACTACTGCTCTACCCCTGTAAAAATACATAGAACTGTATGTACTTCAACACCATTACACATACATAACCAAAACAACCCGGAAGCGAGTTAAGGCAGTGTGCGTGAGAGATCCTGTAGGATTCGGTTTCGAACGGTCCATCGAAAAAAAAAACGGGGGAAATGGGGAAGCTTTCCGGGGAGGGAAAATGCCGGTTTTGTTGGAGGGCGCGCAAAAAGCTTTGACTTCACCACTGCCAAACTGGTCGGTGTTTAGAACATTGGATGGAAACCTCGGGATATTGAGCCGGGAATCTATTGAACGATGGTGTAGGCTTAACATGATTGGTTTCAATAAGCTTGAGTTATGTGTTTTGGGCACTGTGTGATGGGTCACAATGACACTGATTCAATGAACAGGGGGAGGTGATTTAAGCTGCGGTTTAATCGCAATACATTAACGGAGTTGGTTAATCTTGGCTGAGCTTAAAATCTCTTGGAATGATTTTCGAATGCTGTTTCATTGCACTTGACTAGACTTTTTATTTGTAAACAACCATGTGTCTCCATTTTTAGGCAAATTTATTGATTAAGCAAAGTAAAATTTAGAAACTTTCGTTACAGCAAAAACTGCGCCGGCAGAATCGCATGCAAAAACCTGAATATCACCTTTGTAAGAAAGTCGTCAAAAAAAATGTTAATCAATAGGATTCAAACCCGGAACGCATCCAGAAAGGACTGTGCCTTAGTGCCTTTGGCTATCACTCCAGCTTTTCGGCCAAATAGGTAGGGGAAAGTGGGGCAAGTGTAACAAGCTAAGGAAATGATCGTTATAACTCATTAAAAACGTTAAAAAATCTGTCGGATTTTTTTTATAATCATCTTATTCCAGGTCTTGACTAAGACTTTGATGGAACAAGTTTAAAAAAAAAAACCCTGTTTTTAATGTAAATTTATTTTTTTAATTTTTAATTTTTCGTACGTTCTACTCAACTAGTGGGGCAAGACGAACAACCCGTTGGGGCAAGAGGAACAATGCATGAAACAACATGTTAATTTGCTATCAATTGAACTATTATCACTTAGATACATCAGATTAGAATGTTTTTGAAACGTTTAATTCATTTTTAGATTAAATATTAATATTTTACAATAAATTTGATCGTTTTTACGAAAAAAATATTTTCTAGATGATTAAAAGCAAATTTTCCTAATATCACTATATTTTGTATGGACAATTTTTTTAAACAACAATTTTTTTAAGTACTTTTATGTATTTATTTCCAAATCAAATATGTTGTTGCAGCAATTCGTATTATTTTTCATATCAAAAATCCATATGGTACACATGCCCCACCTGAACAAAATTTTTCAAAAGCTCTTAACAAAAAATAACCAAAAGTTAAATCATACTTTATAATAGGTGCAAGTCATTGGTAGGGACACTACTGATCTTGGAAAAATAGCATTTTGATAAAATGACCCGAAGCCTTATTTTATACTGTCCAAATATTATAAGAAAACAAAGGTAGTAGAATCAGCTAATTGCATTGCTAGCAACAATTCCTCATACTGGAAATAATCAAAATTGTAAAAATTACGGCTGTACGAGCGATTGTTCCCCTATCCCATACAGATGGGCTACATATTTCTGTGTGTAACATTCCACAGTGGGCGAAATGGAACCCAGAATCGGACATAATTGAACGCGGCTGGTTCCCTGGTATTAAAATAATGTTTCTTATGTAAAAAAAAACGGGGAATCGATTGGTGATGCTTTCATCCACCGCACGAAACGGCAAAGGGTCCGTTTTGCCCCAATTCCCCATTTTTCTACCATTTTTCTTAAAAATCAGTCTGTATTTAAAGCGGAGGCTTCATGCGGCCATCCAAAATGCACTTAACTCATGTGAAAATATCTGAGAAATCCAGTAAAAATAACCACTTGCACCGCAAAAATCATTTAGGGTCCATTTAACCCCAATCCCGCTATAAAAAATGGGGAATTGGGGCAAAATGGACCCTTTGTCGTTTCGTGCGGTGGATGAAATCATCACCAATCGATTCCCTGGAATTCTTATTACATAAGAAACACTATTTTTCATACCAGGGAATCATTTAAGTCCGATTTTGGGTTCCATTTCGCCCACTGTGCATTCCTTAAAATTGCTGCTCAATTTGGATGAATATTCAGGGAAAAAAATTTTTTTTATTGGACTTTGCATTACCGAATCTGTTGTTGCCCAAGTATCATTTTTTTTTCAGGAGTTCTACAAGAGCTCTTCAAGATAGCTACAGCATAGCAGTTTGGACCGCGGTAGGATAAAATTCTCTTCAAAATTTCTTCAGGAGTTTGGAAGAGTGCTTGAAGAGAGTTTTATCCTACCGCGGTCCAAACTGCTATGCTGTAGCTATCTTCAAGAGCTCTTGTAGAACTCGTAAAAAAAATGTTACTTGGGTGTTAATTTTATCTAAATAATGTGTAAAGATACTTTGAACATTATTGTAATTATTTCAATAAAAAAAATGCATAGATAGTAAAAAAATTAAAATCATATTACATCCGGGAATGGTGACAGATTATGTGTTAAAAAAATTACATTATGAATTGATGTAATTTTCATCATTTTCATTCGAATGTGTACACGTTATTTAGGTAAAATTACTAAAAAAAGAAGTAAGTTACCAAACTTATAATAATATTACCATCATTTTTTATTCTAATAAACTGAAGTAAAAAAATGAATAAGAACAACATACAAATTCAATATGTTAACATTAAATATGTTCTGAAAAAAGAGGAAATTCACCTAAATTTTAGAGCAAAGGTTAAATTCAGCAGAAACTGATAAAAATGTCACCAGCTCTTGATGTAAAATGACACTTTTTGTCGCAAAATGGGTCAAAATTCCCGGATGTAAATAATATTATCATCTTGTTTTTACTCTAAAGATACTTCTTCAAAATAATATTAATTTTTTTTATAAAGTTTTTAAGTCCACAGGTTTTGAATGTCCAATAAAATTGATCTTTGACAAATTTATAGAACGATGGTGAAAGTGATTATTGTAGCATAATCAGACTGAAAAGAAGGTTTTTTGATAGTTTGTGGATTGTTAAATTAGTTATTTGAAACTTCTAGTTTTCTAAAAAGTCACCTAATACCTTGCGTATTTTTTTAAATTGCCTACCTGTTCAAAAGTCTTAACAGTTATCAAGTTTGAATACAGTGATATAGTTGTAAACATTCGATTTTTTCAATTTCAATATGAATTAACATGATAAACTTTACAAAAATTCAAAATATTTTTTCTTTGGATCTGTAATGCTAAAAATGAATATCAACGCAGGAAGATATATTTTAGTTATTTATTTCAGCCTATTGCATGTTTATTTTCTTTGAAATTTTAGAAATTTGTGACATTTCTATATATATTCTATATTGAGCGACAATTTTTTTGAAAAAATAATTGCAATGACTAAACTGCCGCATAAATGTTCCAAAGGTGAAAACTGCATTTCAGCATACACATTTTGTTGTCATTGCCTGAAATTTCAATTTATTCATTTTTTTTCTCTATAAATATATCAAACAAATGAAAAAAAAAATGTAATTGCTCAGCGATTCCATAAAACATCATCATGCATGTTTTCTACGTCCTTTTATTTGATCAAAACTTCATCATTTACTCATAAAAACATTACATAAACATAAGTAAAAAAATAGGAAATCCTTATTTTTTTCAATCTTCTTCAAGCTAGATAAAATTTATTGCCTATTAAAAATAAACATTTTTGGGTTTATCTTCCAGATTATCATCTTTTCTTTGAAAAGTCAGTCGCTAAATGATTATCACACCGATTTTTTTCTGTTTTAGATTCAATTATTGATTCAAAATAATCCTAAGTATGAAAGTGGTTCTAAATTTGAGTTTGGTTGCTTTTAAAAAAAATCATCTCTTTATAAAACCGCCAAATTCCGCGGACTTCGAGTGCACTCTTTCATGCAAAAACCTCAAACAAAGGTTTGACCACATGCTGAAAATTTGGTTGTTCCTTTTTTTCCAGGGCAACCATCGCACCCTTCCTCGCTCCCTCCCCCTCTCTCCGTGGAAGGATGAAGCCCCTTCTCGGGCACAAAATGTGTGTCAGGTCAAACCCCACATCGCCACACTCCAGCAGCCCGTTGGCCAACTTTGTAATGCACTGGCAACACTGCCAGTCACCGACGGACGATCAGCACAGTGGCAGCCCGGCACGGTTCCCGGCTATGCTGCCTGCCGCTTTTATGTGCAGGGAAAATTACACCCCTGAAACCCGGGGAGGGGGGGGGGGGGTGTTCGGGGGGAACACCCTTATGTACTATGCTGCTGCTGCTCCAGAGTGGTGATGATTTTTCCCCACTCACACTTGCGACGAGAGCGAATCGACTTTTCCAACGTACGAATACATTGTAAAGGTCCGCGTCGTCGTCGTCGTCGTAGTCGTCAACACAAAATATGTAACGCGGTGCCGCCGCACTAAAATAGGTCAGAATTTTGCGCTGCTGGAACCGACTTGGGTCAGGAACAGGCAGCGATTGTGTCCCTTTTCCCGAAAACGACGCGGAGTCCCGCGCGAGCGACCGTTCGAATCGGTTTGTTTTGTGAAAAAGTGGGGTTAAAAGTGCAACACCAGGAGTAGCAACAGGATGATGATCCGATCGTTGATGGCCGCCACCGCGGCCGGTCATCACGGGTTGGATTTGAGCGCGCCGAGCAGCCGCTCCTTTGTGGCCCGCCGGACGATGGTGTTTAAGCCAAAGGTTGTCAACACAAACCACCGAAAAAAAAATTATCATGGAAATTATTCGTCTTTCATCCCCCTCTTGCAGTTACAGCAACTCAGTTTGACCCAGTTTTACACCAGCCAGCAGCATCGCTAATCAAAACCATTCTCTCTCTCTGCTTTTGCTTTCGTTTTGCAGGCCAGCCAACCGATCTACAAATGCACCTGGAAGGGTTGTGGTGTCATCTACACGTCCTGTTCTGAGATTACGGCCCACGTCCGAAACGCACATCTGGGGTGAGTACAAGCGCAAAATCGGGTGGAATCCAACGTTGAAAAGCACCATGCTGCTCCACGTCGTGTTTTGAAGAGGGTGGTTACAGAAATTTGAAGAATGCGACTCGCGTTTGCACCGATTAGATGTTGAGTGGAAATTTGACAATGCGAAATGATTCAATTTTAGGACTTCAATTTGTGATTGAATCTAATCTAATGGAATCATACTGACCATTGTAGAGAAGTGTTCAAAGTGCTTCTAGAAGAAGTTTTCATAAAATTTTGACATGATTTCGAATCGGAAAACGGAATGCATTTTCGGATTCTTTAGACAATTTTCCACTAGGACAAGGTAATATAAGTTTGTTAATAATGAATATTATATGTTTTTGATACATAATTCAAAAACATCTCCAGATTTATTGGCATTGTCAGTAATACAAATTTCATATAAAGTGTGAAAACTTTTGATTCGTGTTTTGAATTCAGTTTAAAATGCTAAACAAAATTTAACGAATTTCAGGCAAAACTCTGACTTTTTAACATTTTTACCTGAAATTTATATGTATTTTGTTAAACAACTTATAAATTTAATTAACTTAACAAAGATTTTTTTTCTTGAAAACTATATCAGCAACCTCATGGTAAATTTGACGTAAAAATAAAATTTGAACATCTTAAATCTCATTTAAACAAGAAAAACTATGACTATCAATAAAGTCACCACGGTGTTCAAAAAAATAATTTTCATCGCTACTTTTTTTAAAACACTATTTAAAAAAAATCAAAAATAATGCATGGCCTACCCTAGTACATGTTATAAAAATACTAGTCTTTAGAAAATCCTTACCAGTTGGAAAATATTCCAAAACTAAATTAAAATTCTATCAACGTATTCACTTATTAAATGAATTCACTACACAATAAACAAAAAAGTTGATTTTTTTAAGATTACAAATTTGGATGGTTGAGTATAACTTCTTTTTCACCAGTTCTTGATGTAAAATTACAAATTTTTATGTAAATTTTGCCAATGCAACGGTAAAAAATCCCACCTGATTCTGTTAGGTTTTCATCTTATTTTATTTTTTTGTTCATGGAAAATTAAACCCTATAAATTCCGCTTAGATTTAAGTATTTTTTGTTTAAAGAAATATGGAATTCGTCGTCTTAAATTTGTTCTTGTGTTTTAAGCGTTATTAGCACTTTTGAAATATTGTACGATCAGTTCCTAGCTGGACTCGGTCGCTGGAAACGACCGGCGACTCAACGACCGACGTAATAGGCGGCGGGCCAGATGCGGGCATAAAAATGTCAAAATCTCTTCCCCCCTCACTTCGTCTCACCATCCAGCTGCAGCTTTGTTGACAAACAAACGGAGCACGCGGTCGCATGATGTCGGCATCGAGCCAGAATTAGGGGTGATCATGTGTTTAAAAATGAAAGTTTTTTCAAGAAAAATTATATTTTTCCGACCGAATAAAAAAGTTCCTGATGTCGTAGAAGTGATAAAAAAGCAAAATTTTAATCCATAATTTTTCTACAAATTGAATTTTTTCACTCCAACTGGGAACCCCTAGGTCTATCCACGACCGTTTCCAATGACCGTGAGAAGATGCCAGAAAATCCAGCTACGAGCAAAATCCACAATACTCAACTTAAGAAATAAAACCTAAATAATTTTAAAACAATAGAAAGGCACGTTCATTTAAGTTTTACAATAATCCAAAATTAATTTAAAAACTAAAAATCTGTCAAAATTCGACGAAATCTGTGAACCTTTGAAATCTGATTTCAGATTTATCAAGTAATCTGGCAACCCTGGTCGTAATCAACATTATGTTTTTTTTTTAAACTGAAACGACTGCTCCAAAAACAGCATAAATGGAATAAAATAAATAAATAGCTAATTATACAATAAAATATGAAAACAAAAAACTGCCAAAATGAAATATATTTCATTTTGCCCTTTCTTTGTTTTCCTATTTTATTGTAATTAAGCAAATTAGCTTTTTTGCTTTGAAAGCAACATTACTTTTGTGAAAAAAAGTTTCAAAAATATCTGCAGCAACAATTTACCGGCAACCGATTTTGAATTTCTGCACATTCGCTGAAGTGTGTTTGTGTATTGAAAAGCATATTTTTTCAGATTCTAAAAAAAATATTAAATTATCAAAATTGTAAACAAAAAAAGTTAAACAAATGTTGTACAAAAAAAACTTTTTTATGGTATTTTTTAAGTTTATGTCGCCCCCCCCCCCCCCTCTCCCTTCAAAATCAGGGGGCAAAAAAAATATTTTCACTTTTCACTATTTAAACAACTAATTTTGCAAAACTTTTGATAGAAGCTTGCTTGCTCACTTCTTATAGGGCTATTTATCACTCGATTTCAGTTGAAAACGCTTTTAATTAGCTTTAATTGAATGTCAAAGTTCTGACCTGCCAACATTAGAGGCACGCTGGAATTAGATGCTGTTCCCCTAAATAAGATAAATAATATAATGCCCTCTTGAAAAAAAAACATTGAGAAAATAAACTTTGTGTCAGATTTGCTTTATGTTGATAAAGTTTTTCTCAGTCGCGTACATTAGGTGATGTTAGCCCTCACGCTATTTGCAATGACTCGATTTAGTTAGGTTTGCAGTCGAATTGGGATTTTCAGGCTTAAAAATTGAAAATGTACCGCAAGTATTATAGTACAATTGCCCAAATACAGGGACTATTGAACTTAAATTTTATTTATTTTTTTGAGAAAAAAATGTTTTTTTTTTATATTTTAATCTTTAAAGTATAAATATAGTATATATTTTAATTTGATGCCATTTCGAATTTGAAAACTCAAAATTTAGACATTATATGTCAATTTGTATCTATGATTTAAATAACGTTGAAACAATCATTGCTACATGACTCAAAACCGAAAAATCATAATCCAAAATATTTTTTTTTCGAATTCTAATCTTTTTAATTAACAATACTTGTTTAACATTTTCATGTCTTTTCGTCCTGTAATCAAAAATTTTCTTTTTATTGTTCTATAAAATCAAAATGTGGCTTGAAATTGCGAAATCAGCGTTGCTAAGTAAAATTAAACTGCGTTACAAAAAAAGACCGTTCAAGGAAAATATCTAGTTTTGGAAAACAAATTCCAAAATGAAAAGCATAAAAAATTTCATGCTTCGAAATGCTTAAAACTGTAGTCACCCTGTAAAACCGCTCCACAATTCTTGATGCATTTCATGGAGACGCACGGTCGCTTACAAAACCCATACTAAATTCTCAAATTCCCTTCTTCCAGCCCCCGCAAACCGGAGGAGGACAGCGACGAGGAGGACTTTTTCTTCACCGAGATCGAGGATGAGAGTGACAGTGGCAGCGGCCACCAGCACAACTCGTCAAACCAGCAGCAACAACAACACCACAACCACAACCACCACCAAAACAACCATCACGGCACCGGAAGTGCGCGCCATCCGCCGTCGCCACCGACCCTGAGCCACCGTGACATGGCCCGGCCCCCGCACGAGGATCCGGAGTACCAGCGGCAGATCGTTGGCAACTACCGGCAGGGCCTGCTGTCCATGTCGTCTGCCGCGGCGGCAGCAGCAGTGGCAGCCCAGCAACAGCAGCAGCAGCAACATCTCGTCCACCAGCAGCAGCATCCGCAACAACAGCAACACCACCAGCAACAGCAGATTCATCAACAGTTGGGTGCGGCCATCAAACCGCCACTGCCAGGCACCGTCGGTCAGCAGTTTCACCAGAGTTTGAACAACAACAACAACAACAATAACAGCAGCAGCAGTGGGTCTTCGGTGGTGTTGGGCAGCAACGGAAGTGCCGCCAACGGAACCAATATCCACACGTCGCCGCTGATACACCACAACTACACCTGGTCGCAGGTTAGTCCGGTAAGTAGATGTTTTGTTCGATATTATTTTTCTTCTGTTGAAAATCCATCAACTAAGGATTTGGTTTTTACAAATCAAAATCCGTATTATGGTCCTTTGGTTACTCATGCAGTTTTTGAGTCCTTTCATTTTCCATTAACTTTTTCACATTCTAATGGAGCAGTGACCAGACCAAATAGTTCTGTATTTAAGTTTTACAAAACTTATTGTGAAAAGCGCTTAGTGATCAATTCATATCTTTATTTTGTTCTAAAACCACTGCACAGTGGTCCGAAACCGAAATCTAGCGTGACAAAATTGATAGCGGCCACATGTTAAGATTTCGAGATTTGGTGTCTTGAGAACAAATGATCAGGGTCAATAGGGGCATCTTTTGGTATGGTGGACATTAGGGTGGTCCAAATTTTAGGGTGGTTCAGAATTTTTATATTGGCGGGATGACGAGATAGCGCTTTGGTGTCTTCAGAAAAGTTGTAGAGAAGACCATTCTGAGCAACTTTGCTGAAGAGCACAAAGCTCTATCTACAAACGGGAAGTTTCTAGAGCCATTTTTGTAATTTAGGTTGAAGTGTTTATGAAAAAATGAGTTTTTTGAACTTATCAACTCAGGCTTGTGTCGTAGCGAGTTGGTGTCTTCTAAACATTTGTAGAGCTTATCAAAACACACATTTATCTTCCAAGAGAGCAAAAATCGGACCTTTAAAACGAAAGTTATAGCCAAAATACGACGAAAAAGACGCCATTTTTAAATGTGAACAACTCGAAAAGGTGGTAGAGTTAAACCTCGCTCTTAGAAGCATCTGAAAGTACACATTTTAGAGTACATTTGCTGAAAATATCTCGGGGGTCTTTTTTGTTTAACTTATTTAATCTCAATTTGAAAATGATCATTTTTTTATCGTTTTTTGCCCATAACTTTTGAAACAAATTTTGGCTGAAATATTTCAGGAATCAACAAAATAATTAAATTTATTCCTGAAATATTTCAGCCAAAACTTGTTTCTTCTTTTACAACCACTAGATCATTTTGTACATTTTTAAGCCCTTCTAGACAATTGTAAAGCTTGTCAAAATAAACATTTTTATTCTTGAAAAATGAATTTTGGTCAGTCCTATCAAAAGTTATGGGCAAAAAACGATAAAAAAATGATCATTTTCAAATTGAGATTAAATAAGTTAAACAAAAAAGACCCCCGAGATATTTTCAGCAAATGTACTCTAAAATGTGTACTTTCAGATGCTTTTAAGAGCGAGATCAAACTCCACCACATTTTCGAGTTATTCACATTTCAAAATGGCGTCTTTTTCGTCGTATTTTGGCTATAACTTTCGTTTTAAAGGTCCGATTTTTGCTCTCTTGGAAGATAAATGTGTGTTTTGATAAGCTCTACAAATGTTTAGAAGACACCAACTCGCTACGACACAAGCCTGAGTTGATAAGTTCAAAAAACTCATTTTTTCATAAACACTTCAACCTAAATTACAAAAATGGCTCTAGAAACTTCCCGTTTGAAGATAGAGCTTTGTGCTCTTCAGCAAAGTTGCTCAAAATAGTGTTCTCTACAACTTTTCTCAAGACACCAAAGCGCTATCTCGTCATCCCGCCAAAATAAAAATTCTGAACCACCCTAAAATTTGGACCACCCTAATGTCCATCATACCAAAAGATGCCCCTATTGACCCTGATCATTTGTTCCGATGACACCAAAGCTCTAAATCTTAACATGTGGCCGCTATCAATTTTGTCACGCTAGATTTCGGTTTCGGACCACTGTGGCACTGTTGATATTGATTCAGCATTGGGAACTTTAACTAAAGAGCATTTTTTTATATTTTCCTCAAACTTTGTTGTGGTTCACCCATACAAGTCTCCATACAATTTTGACAGCTATCCATACAAAAATGGTAAATAATCATTCGAAAATCTGGAATTTTCTGATTACTGATAACCTATTGATGAGGACTGTTCAGAAAATATAGGTGCACGGAAAAAAATCTTGTCGATTTTTTAATTACCTTTTTTTACAAAAAAAAACTCAATTTCCCAAATTTGATTTTTGATATGTTTAAGGGAACCGAAACCCGCAACTTTAGAGCCATAGAGAAGTATGGTCATAAATTTGATTTTTGAAAAAAAAATTTAACACAATTTCATGTTTTATGTCAATTTGAATTTGCAATTGAAAAGTACTTTACAGATTTTCTGATAAAGTGACTCGTTTTAAAAACATAGCCATCGAAAGTTTAATGTTAGTGAAAATTTTGCGTTTTTTTTTTATTTATTTTTTTTTAATAGTGACCATGAGTGACCATTTCATATCATTTCAGTTTTTTAGTAGCAGTATTTAAAAAAAATCAGTAGTAGAAAATTTTAACGAAATTACGATTTTACTAGTCTAATATTAAGAATAGCCGGTTTTCGTCAAAAAATATTAAATTTTAATGTACGCGAAAAGTTATTTTAAAAACTTGGCCAATACTTAGATATTGTTTCGCTTTGCTAGGAGACGGTGATTTTCAGTGATTTTAGTGGATGGCAGACTGGATTTCGCCATGTACATAGGATGTTTTCCAGAACAGGTCGCATAGGAATTAATAATTGGGAATAAAACCAACTTCTTCTGAACCAGAATCCAAGCCGTCCATTACCACAAACATGTAAAAGGACTTAGAAGATGGGAATTATTGAACTACACTGTATTAAGGGGCAAGGGAAAATCTTCACGGTGTCCAGTTTGCCAATACTTAGGTATTTTGAAAAACTTATGATTGCAAATCAACTGGACTTTTGTAATATGCATTTTGAGGCATTTTCTCATTCAAATGTTGAAACCATGGCTGATGGTCAAACAATATCCTCTGTAATTACTCTTCAAGTAAAATGTAATTACAAAAGCTGACTCGGTCCTAACCAGTACCGAAAAGGACCTAATAAAAATAATTTTATGGAAAAAAGGTAGATGGTGAAAAGGCAAAAGTGGACGTAAAGTCTAAAGGACGAAAGTTTTTATTGCGAATGTTTTAAGAGTTTTTGATTTCTTTCAACATTATCACTTCTTCAAACGATATTACGAAAATTTGAACTCAAAAACATTATTAATTTTTTTTAATAAATATGGTTTTTAAGTTTTCCAATCTTTCTGAACAGTTTTATGAAAAAATCTGTCTTGAAACTTTATGTTTGTGGATTTGATATTGTATTAGACCATTCTATTCATTTTCGATGCAATATTTTTAGTAGTTTTTACATGTTTCCACCATGGACAATTTTTCATAAATAGTCTAACTTCAATTCGTTTCAATTTTTTTACAGGTCTTTGTCAAGTTTGATAAGAAAAGTTCTAATTTCAAAAATATTGAAGTGGATTTTATATCTCAAAAGTCAAATTTCCCTAACTAACCAAACTGTATTAAAGCGATTACTGTTCAGCGCTGAAAGCTTTTTTACAGCTGGGTTTTTGTTATTATATTTAAATAGTCACCTTTAAACATATTTTAAGAAAAATCAGTATTTTTTTATAAATGTCTGCGAGTTTCTTTTTTTTTCATTCTCTATGTGACGCGTTGTGCCTATTCAACCTTTATTCCACTTTATATTTTTTTTCCGTTCGGCCTCTTGTATTTCGAGATTTTGTCTAGATTCAACATAAGTATCACCTCACAAGGTAATTTTGTGGGCTAGATAAGGCTAGTAAAAATTTTATTTGAAGTTTTTGTCCCTCAGCTAATGGTCGATGCGGTCGATTTAAAAAATAAATAAAAAATAACATAATTTGATTTTTAAAACTCATTTGCATAAAAATATCACAAAATGCTTTCTACATTGCAACAGTTATACTACTGTCTAAAAATTTGCTAAATATCAATGAATTTATGTTATATTTTTCTTCTAAAATTGTGTGTCCTTTCCCGAACTGTGATACCAAAATTTTTAAAAAAAATGGGCAAGGGTCTCAATAAATACTCATTGCGTCATTTCAGCAAACAAGCTGAGATATTTTCGCAGATATTATTGAAATATCATGGAAGGTTTTTATAGGAAATCAGACAATATCATTATGCAAAAAATTGCTGTTATTTTAATATTGTTATTTTTAACATCAAAATCGAATGCCATCTAGGATTAAATGTTTTCAGATCAATTTAAATCCTTTTTGGGGTTGGGATTTTTGGGATGGATTTGTTTAATATTCTGAGCTAGCAGGAAAACAATTCATTTTGGCAAAAAGATGTCAGCAAATGGAAATTTTTCGTAACAAAATGTAACCATTTTAATTTCGTTCTTTACCAGCAAGAACTGTGCTCAAATTTCGGGTATGAATGCGTTTCCACGGATTAATTCTTAAAAGGGAGATTCAATGGAGAAGCTTGGTTTTTGAAAGGTGATTCCATAGCTTTATGAGCTATTATTTTTGGGCTGGAAATGAGGCTTAATTAAAATTAAAGAGCTTGAAAAAACTTACAATTTCGCTAGAGATCTATACAAATTGTCTAACGCACGCCCTTCTTCTCCGCAGACCTCCCCCCAGAAGCACGTCCGCTTGTCGCCCCGTCCGTCGGCCTCGTACCCGTACCCGTCGCCCAACTACTCCAACCAAATAGCTCAGCAGCAGCAGCAACAGCATCACTACCAGCAGCAGCAGTCGCAACACCTCGGCCAGATCCAGCTTTCACCAGGGGGAGCGTCCGTGGCCGCCGCCGCCGCCTACCACACCCAGTCTTCGTCGTCGTCCTCGATCATTTCGTCCTCGTCGTCCTCGTCTTCGCAATCGCTCAACGGTGGCTTCGTGGCGCCCGGCACGAGTCCCGGCGCCGCAGCGGGGGCGAACCGGTCCCCGCTGTCGCCGAACCGGCGAACCCGCGGCGAGAACAAAAAGTGCCGCAAGGTGTACGGCATGGACCACAAGGAGCAGTGGTGCACCCAGTGCAAGTGGAAGAAGGCCTGCAGCCGGTTCGGGGACTGATCCAAGTCGCGCAAGGCATCGTCCCAGGTGCCGCCGCCGCCGACTGCGATGACCTCCTCTTTGACGCCGCCGACTTTGACGCATCACCATCACAGTAGCCACGGCCATCACCATGGCAGTCACCACCAGCAGCAGCTGCAGCCTGCTGCGACGGTTCTGCGTGCCGGGATGGTTTAAGGTTGGCATGCTTGGATCGGGCGAATGAGTGAGTGCGGGCGTGAGCGCATGTGTAAATAAGTTTAACGTGATATATTTTAGCGGGAAAGAGACTCACTCTCTTTCTGTGAGACAGAGGAAAACCTTGACACACGACGACGAAGAAAAATAACAAAAAAGTAAGAAAAACGTGAAAAACAATTCGTAAAGAGATAGTTTGTAGGATCTATTGAGTGTAATAATGTTAGTAATTTATATTCTCGGCGAAGCGGCCGCGCATGTGTGACGACAGTCGAAACCAATTGTACAGTGACAAAAAAGTAAACACACAAACTAACCGAAAGGAGAAAAGGATAAAGAAAGAGTAGCATTCGTGTGAGTCGAAAGGAGCATATTTTTATATTACCACACACCCAAAACTAAAACACACACTCACACTCATACAAAACAATCACTCAGCGCGAAACAATAGTGTTAAAAGTTCTATATTTACCAACTGCTACCGCCGCCACCGCATTTTTTGCACCTCTTGTTAAACAAAACACACACAACAAAGAAGAAAAAAATCTGTGTCTTTTTTTCGTTGTCTTTTAACCTCACAGAATGTAATGAAAACATGTTTAGGCTTCAAGTTGACCAAAATGTGATTTAAAAACCTGTTACAAACAAATCCATTGCTAACGTACTACTAATCTGTAAATTTACAGAGCAAAAAAAAAAACAAATCCACTTTCATTGTTGTTGTTTCAACCGCCTACAAGTAAATACACACTACTCTTTTTTGTTGATTTTTAAGAACCGCGCCTAACCACGTGCTAAGCTAAATGTTGTACACTTTATATTAGTCGTTTTAAAAAAGATCCTCTCGCCCCCTCTAACCCCACCCACCCCTCATCATCATTTCCGGTAAATGATGAAGAAATTCTGAACGGAAATATCACGATCAAGGTTGTTATTCGATGGAAACATGTTCAATTCTTAATTTCAGTAAATATCTATTTTTTTAATAATTCCTGTAAAAATTCATCCAAAACTTGTCTTCGGTTTAAATTATTTTTTTCATTAAAATTTTTGCAGAGAAAATCTTTGATAAAATTAAAAAATTAAAACACCGTATTGAAAATATAAAAAAAATCCAAAAATACTTTATTTTATGATAAACTTAGTACTCAGTAACGAAAAAACAATAAAATTCAAATCCATGATTCATTTGCTTTCGTTTGACGCTCATATAGAAAATTTAAACAAAAACATTTTTCTGAAAATTTGATACTTCGTGAAAAAAAAATATTGCACAATTTTAATTTAAAAAAGCTTCGAAATAGTACTTGATTTGTGGAAATTTAAAAAAATGTTACTGAAATCATTTTTTTTAATATTCAACGGAATTTTTGTTTATATTTTTTAGTTTTTAATTCGATTGCATTTTTTTATTTTAATGAAAAATTGTGCAAAATTTCCTTTTTAAGTTTGACACTCAATTTGAAAAAATAGAATATTTTCAATAAATACAGTCTCCTGTGAAAATTCCTACAATTTACAAATACATGATTTTGTGAAAATCCATGGAAAAATGGCTTTGTTTGACTTTAATATTGCATTTTTTTTATTAGAGTATCTTTATTAAAAAAAACACACACACACACAATATTTTGTGAGAATTTTCGGAATCATTACAAAAACGATTGATTTTCTGAAAATAAATAAGCAAAAATATTGCTTTTAAAACAAATTTTGTGATTTAAAAAAAATAATTTTCAGTTAATATTACTGAATTCACGAAACATTACCAATTTTATGAAAATCAAAATAAAAAAGAAAATAAATTCAAGAAAATTTGTTTATCAATTCTATTGAATTTTATTGAAATCGAAAAACTGATAAATTTTGACCAAATTTTAGTACTAAGCATAGAAATATATACTTAAGAAATTTAATTTCAGGCAAAGCTTGATAAAGATTCGTGGAAAATTGTCCTTGTTGGCTAGTAACAAGATTACAAATTTCAGAAATTGGCGTATTTTCAAAATTACAAAAAATCAAGAAATTTTCGTTTTTTCAAAATCGCACAAAATCAAAAAAATAATAGTATTTTCAAAATTACAGAAAAAAATCCAGAAATTTGTTAAAAATATTAATTAAATGAAAATAATCTCAAATTTACATACAAAAAATGTTTTTAATTTCCAAAATTTGAATACATGAATTTTAAATAAAAGCCAATAAAATAATCTTTTTAAAACAATAACTTGAGAATTAGCAAAAAGTTACAGCACTGTGCGAAAATTTCAGTGTTTTTAAAGCAAATTTTGTTTTTTTTTTTTTTTACAAGGAAAATTAAAAAAAAAATGCTATATTTTTTGTAAATATGAGTACTTTTAAATACCACGGATGATTATTCTTTGTTTGACACTTTAAAGCGCAAAATAAAAAATAAATTATATTTCAAATTTGGAGTTTATTTTAAAATTGCAATGCTATTATTATCAAATCATAGATTTTTTTTCTTGAAAACCTTATAATTTAAAAATATATTTTGATATTGTTAGCAACAAATATTCGTCAACAACCTTGATCGCAAAACAAATCCCTCATTAACATACACGCTTATTTAAAGTAGCCCAAAATTTTAATTAGTTCACTCAAATTTCATCAAAAATTTACTTACCTTAAATTGGTTTTCAGAGAATCGTTATTTTTCACCAAATTTTGGCTAGACTTTGCTCAAATTCCGATGAATAAGCAAGGAAAATTTCGTTGAATTTACCCAATTTTGGGCTCCTTTTCAATAAGTGTGCTCATTTCGGAATCGAATCGATGGAAAAAAAAATGTTTGAAAACGAACGCAAACAAACATAAAAAAAACAAGTTGGCTTTTGAATGATTGTCTATCTCTTTATCGAATTAAAAAACTGGTAAGAATGAAGAAAAAACTCAAAGTAATAACAGCAAACAAAAAAAATCGAAAAAAGTAAAAGATAAAAACAAAACACAACCGTAAAGATAAAAAAAAATGCAACAAGACTTTTAAAGGCTGATTTAGTTTTAAAAATCGAACAAAACCAAAACACGCGCGAAACAAAACAAAAACGGGCGCAAGACAAAAACAAAAACAATGAAAAACACGAGTCAGCAAGAGTACACTGACTCCGGACGTCATATCAGACAAGCAGAACAGACCGTACGAAAAACGGGTCGCGCTCGCTGCTGAAAGTTTAAAACATCAAAATAAGCAAAACACACGATTTTTCATCGCCGTCGAAATTATTGATAAGCAGCAGATTTAAAGGAAAAAAACAACCCATTATTAACTCTCAAACGTTCTCAAACCATTGAACGTTAGGAAAAAAAACGGGGAAAATTTGTGAGTAAAACAAGCGAATAAAACCACTGCCAATAACGTTAAAGTGAAGAAAAATGAGAAAGCACGCGCGTGTGCAATTAAAAAAAAACAAAACAAGTAAGTCCCCCCTTCTTAATATTATTATCGATACTATTGTGCAAGGATATGTATGTGTGTAACAACAGAAACAGTAAATAATTGACGTGTTTTCCAAAAACAAAACATATTAATCAAGCGAGAAGTTAAAAAGTTTAAGTCCGCTCTCGAAACGCAGTGTGAGCTAGTTGTTCGGAGTACTCTTTTTTAACTCCGACGGGGAAAATTGCAAGTTAGGGTATAATTTACGCGTAAGACCTTTTTCGAAGCCGCGAAAAAAAAAGAAAAAAAACAAGAACTAAGGCGTTGTTCGAAGCGAGAAAGAAGCAACAACAACAGGTGTAACATTGTGATACCAAATTCACCCCTCACTGATTGTTACGTTATGTTTACGTCAGATTTGTAAAAACGAAACTATTGGCACTACGCCCCCCGGGGCATGGCCTTCCTCTAACGTGGGATTTCTGCTCCAGCGCCTCTGACGAGACAGGAGAAACCGGGACCGACGTTTTACTTCACCATCCGATAGAAGCTCAGTGGATAAGGCGGGAATCGAACTCGCGTCTCATAGCATCATCGGGATCGGCAGCCGAAGCCGCTACCCCTGCGCCACGAGACCCACCTACGTCAGATTTGTGTTTACAGCAAATTTCCGCGCTCAAGGTGAGTCAACCTAAAGGTGAGCGCGCGGCCGAGCTGTCAAAAACTCCTTTTTCGATGGGTGAAATCACGTGCTTCCGCGTGAGGGCGCTTCCTCCTCTGTGATACAAAGGGAGGTGTGGTGGCGACGAAACGCGTCACAATCACTTTTGTTTTGTTATTGTTGTTATTATCATTCCCGTGCGTGCGCGCGTTACGCAAAATAAAAGAAAACAAAGCGTTATTTGCCAAATTCTAGTCGCGCGTGACAAAACTGCTGAAATTTTAACCCCCCCCCCCCCCCCCCCCCCATCTTTCAACGGACACCGGTCCGATGCTGCCTCTTTGATCCTCCCCGCTAGAAAGAGCAGGAAGCGCACTGTGATATTTTGTTTATTTATTTAATTGTTTACCTTCCGGGTGGCTACTTTGGGAGCCACCGTTTGACGCTTGGTCGAAAGCGTGCAGCGCTGAGTTTGACAGGTGCACACCTCAGCTGTTGTTTACGTTGATTCGAGCAGGATCAAGGCGAATCGCGTTGAAGGTGTGCAGCTGTCAAATGTCAGCTGTCTGTTGTCGAACTCGATTTTCTTTTCGATACAAACACCTTGGTTCGTGTGAAGACTCTCGTGCAAGACGATAATTGTAGGAGAACTATGAAAACAATCCAACTGTAAGGAACAAACCTACGTAAATATGAGTACATATTAAAGAAAAAGGTAACCATTTTAACCATTCAATGATCTCTCCAAACCAACCAAGTAGCAGTTGTAATCGTCGTGTAATATTTTGTTTTCTAATCCCCAACCCTGCTACGTTTAAACCGTGCGATGTAATTTAGGGCCTTTACGATTTCAAACGAAACTCGAAGCACCCTTCTCGGTTTGCCCTTTCTGGTTTGCGAAACAAAAATTAAGTATCAAGTAATTAGGCAATAACAACTCAATCATAATCAAAACAAAGCAAACAAAAAAACTACGGAACTCAAACCAAAATTGGCAATTTGACTGACTGAGAGCTCTGTACCCGAGTTGAAATGTTCGCAAATATGAGAAAGAGAAACAACACCAAACAACAACAAACAAACAAAAACATCTGCAAAATCAAAAGCAATCGAATGGTTGAAAAAACCACGTGCGTTCAGCAAGTCCCTCAGAGCAACACACAACAATCGTGACAATCGTGACCAAAAAGCAACACAACCGCACAGTAAACAACAACAAAAACAACTCAAAATTCGATAGTTTTTGCTGGCCGGATTTAAGTGTTTTTCTTTTGGATTTGTTTCCTCTTCGAATGGAGCAGAAAACCGGACTGAAAATTACTCGCTGTTGACCGCGTTTTGAAGCGTTGCTTACCTTTAGCATCATGTTCGCCTTGATGCTACGCATCAATGCGCGCAACGGTGAAGGTGAGCATCTGTCACCTCGATACTACACGCTAAAAGCGGTCAACAGATTAACATTTCCGAACACTGTTTAAAAACTTGCAATGAAGAATAACATCAAAACAACAACAACGTACACACTCACACACATACGAGAGATAATGAGAAAAAAACATAAATAAAATGAAAGACTAATTTTTGCCTATTTATATGTACAAAGTAATTCAACTTGTATTTGGGTAAACATCGTGGGTACATCGTAATACTGCTGCAAGTTTTTTGCAAAACCTAGGAATCACACTGAACCTCTCTCACGAAAAAAAGAACACACAAATACATACACCGTTGAATGGTGAAGGAAAAACCCCGAAATAACTGAAATGGCGACAGAATAAAATATGATCGTAAATTCAAAATAGGTGTTTTTTTTTAAAGGAAAACGCGCGCAAAAAAACTCACTAATAACCGAAGCCAACTACAAGCTCTTCTTCTTCTTGTTACGCTTTTGAAGGTAAAATATGCAGCAATTATGAGCTGCTAATCAAGAAAAAAAATAATAAGAATGATAAATCAAAATGGATAGCGTTCGATACCCTCCCAATCCACACACACACACTAACGCAGAGCGCTACTACCACCACACGTCAAACTCCCCAAATAAATTCACACCAACACAACCATTTCAACCCGCGCAATGATATCAACTGAGTAGGCGACGCGCAGCGAGAGAGCGCGACGCTCACCTACTTTCACTCTCACGAGCAAGCGGCTATTGTTCTCTGACACTGCTCCCAATCGAAGCCAGTAAAATAAGTTAGTTCCAAACGTGGGTTTGTGAAAGGGCGAAACTTGCGTTTTTTATGATCAATTTTCAAAACAAAAAAAAAATCAGAGTAAGCAATTTTACTAGGAGAGGCACGCGAGCGCGTGTGTGTGCGTAACAACCCAGATTATCCCACAAGCCGTTTTCCGTTTAGCTCGTTGAGCGAAGAGAGTGGGAGAGCGAAACGAAATTATTCTAGGACTTGAATGTTTTTATTGTGAGACGATGGAGAGAAGAACAAGAGAGGCGAAATATACACAAAAGCAAAAGAGAGTTAGGAGATAGAGAATAGAGAGTGCGTTGTTTGTTTTTTCTTGTGTTTGAGTATATAAATCTTTAAATGAGAGTGAGAGAGCGAGAGAGGAAAGATCGTGTCTGAAGGGAGAGTGAGTCAGGATTTTGAAAGTTTCGCGATGATTTCGCCGATTGTTGAAAGAGAATTGTTTTGAGTAGAGAGAAAAGTGTTTTTTCGGAAGCTAGAAACGTAAGGCCAGAGAAGAGTAATTTCAGTATTTTGTTTTGGTTACCGACCCAAAAATTTTCATTTTTTTCAATTTTTTGTTTGTTCCAATTGACATGAAGTAAAAAATATCTCCCCCCTTAAGTAAGATGATTCACAAACAAGAAGTAAAAATTTCTTATAAATATTATCAGTAAAGTCACTACAATGTCTTTCTCATTATGATAAGTTACAAACAAAATACACACGGAAACGAAATCAAGTGCGAATTAGAAAGCATTGTTTTCGTATTCAGTTGTGAAATAAGCAAATCACGCGCCAAGATTGTGTACTATTTTACCTTATTTATGGGCCATTTATACCTAAGATTATGTATCGTTTTAAGCAAATAGAATTTTTTGTTCGTACTTTTGTTCTAACTTTTGCCTTGAGGAGAGAAGAAGGAAGGTTAAATTTCAGCAATTATTCACGTGTTTGATTTTTTTTTTTATTTTGTAAGTTTAACCAACATATTAAGAGGTAAGGACAGGAAATGAAGAGAAAACGTAAAGGATAAAGTTGAGCAGAGAAAATCTACCATTTATATATACTATTTGTCTCTAGGGAATAATTATTTTACACACATAGACACACAATCTTAGATTATATTCATATACATTTATTTCTTTTTTGTTAACATAATTTTTATTTATTTATTTTTAGACCATCAGAGAAAAACTAGCATAATTTTACACCCCCTTTTCCACACAAAAAAACACACATCAGAAACAAACAAAACAAAGTAACATAAAAAAATACACCACAAATGCGCTAAGTAAACAAAAAAAAACAAACAAAACCATTCACATCACAAAGATGGCAAATGTACATAGGAAAAAATATAAATATCAACACACAAGCAAACGTCAGAAAAATCAGTTAAAAATGAAAAACAAAGCCCAAAAAACAATAGACCAAGCAAACACACACAACAACAACAACAGAACCGACAAAAATCTTTGTTCTTTACCGATCTATCAAAAGACGACGCACCCGGGGCAGGTCCCCAAAAGGCAAAGAACTAAGCAAGCGATGACACACACACACACACACACACAAAACACAAAAACACGCAATGACCATTAGATTTCACCTGTTTGACAGTTATTTCAAAACGAAAACAAACCGCGCACACTGCCCCAGCGCCCAATCCCGAACGCAAAATTTAGGACAATTGACCCATTCGGCCTTCCCTGTGAAAACTGCCATGGCTGTCTGGCAACACTGCCGGCTGTCACGTGTGGATTGGTCGCTTCGGCAATGGCGCCGTCGTGGTTGCCACCTCCGGGCCAAAGTAGGCTGGGGCGGACAACCACTCAAAAGGTGTTCCGAATCTAATCGCTTTTGACACGAAATCGAAGCAAACCACACACAAACACTCAAACAAAAACACACAGACGCAGCAGATTGTAAAAACAAAACAGAATCGAGAGTAATTTTTACAGATTACAGATTACATATAAATAGTGTACAAGTCGGAAGCAAAGGTTAATCAAACGAGAAGGAAGGAAGATATTTTTTGTTTTCTCTTATAGCTTTTAGTTGTAGCGTTTAGTTGAGTTCCCCGCCCCAATGTTTCCCACCTTCTAAATTTCGGTTTCGATGTAAATATCACTCTTTATTTGCTGGTCTGGTTAATTGTCTTCTCCTTTTTTTGTCGCATATATTTTCGCGAGGCAAACTTTTACTTTTGAAACAAAAAAAAATAACGCGCCACTCAAACGTACGAAGGGAGAGTAAAAAGAAAAGCATATTAATTTGTAAGAATGTGTAAAAAAACCCCACAAAGAAAACCATAACTCGAAGAAATTTAAACGGGATTACAAGAACCATAAAATAGAAAGAAATCCAGACAACCCCCCCAAAAAACACAAACAAACAAACAAACACACACGTGAAAAACAGATGAAGCAAGATGGATCATGAGATGGGTATGGAGAAGAGAGAAATAATAGAAAAGAAGATTACACACAAAAAAGTTGATGGCGAATACATACATGTGGATGATGATTGCGTTTGAAATCGATTATGGAAAATACAGTTTTTTTTAGTTTTAAGTAATACAATATTATACATATTATAAATATATACACGGTATTAGATAAAGCACATCATGTTTTTATTTTTCACTGCTTGAAACTGCTATCCGAAAGTCCTTTTGCGAATGTTCCCGGTTCAATCAAGTCTGCCATGCGTCTCCTTGGTTGCTTATTGCCTAACTGTCGTTTGGCGGAGACGCATGGTTGTTGAAATTTAAAGTTTGTCTGCAATCGTTGTTTATAATATGATGTCCAAAAAAAATCATCTCCAATTCTCCATCATCTTTTTTTCCATCAGGTCCAGTTTTGAGAGTTGGACGACTCGTTGAACAAAAGAACACTTAAATTTTAAAATGTCAACAAGTTTGTTACTTTAAGTAACAAAGATTTTGTTTTACAAATTTGTCTACATTTTCAAACTCCAACAAAACTAACCACACTTGAGTAATTCTCTATGTTTTCGCAATTCGACTTTTCTTTGTATTTATTTTTATTTCGATAAAGCTTTGTCCATGCATTCCCTAGATGTCATACAAATTTGCACGCTTGTCATACAAAATGGTCATAAAAAATCAAATTGTTCGCTCTACAGCATTGCCCAGGCGTTCTCGATTGCGAGATTCCTACTCGAAACTAGGTGTCCGATAGCTTGATTATTGAGTCAATTGCAGACACCTCTTTTTTTACACCAAAACTTCCATCCACTCCGGGATTGAACTGACGACCTTTGGATTGGGAGTCCAACTGCTCACCAGCGACTCTCACGAGACATGACCCAGGGAGACGACCTGGGCTGGGCCAACTGAGGTGAGAGGCAACCACGGTCCCGACAAACTGGTAATGTCAATATTGAAAAATTTGTATCTTGCGAAGGGATTTTTTGATCTAGTTGGTTTCTTCCGCAAAGTAATAATTGTTTTGAATAAGACTTTGCAAAAAATAGGATTACAGAAAATATATATTTTATTTAAAAAAAAAAATCAGTCATCTATTTTTCAAAATCATAAATACGGTTTTTAAATTATCCTAAACTCAATCACAAGAGATGCCAAAACATATAAAAATAATGTTGCGTCCATCCACACGCACAGACATTTGTTCAGAATTTGATTCTGAGTCGATAGGTATACGTGAAGGTGGGTCTACGAGGCCTATTTAAGAAGTTCGTTATTCGAGTGATTTTATAGCCTTTCCTCAGTATGGTGAGGAAGGCAAAAACCAAAATATGTACGTACATTGATTTTTAAAATTTTAGATATGTTTTAGGGGCTCAAAATAAGCATCTTTTTTTATTTAGTTTAGGATGGTGCAAAAACTTGTACCGGATTCATATTTTTTTGAAAAAGTGATTATTTTTGGAAAATTTTAGTAAAACTAAACTAAAAATTCATTTTCAGGTAAATAAAATCAGCTTCATTTTTTTCATGCTGGAAATGCAATGTTCGAAAAGCTGAGAAAATTTGTTGTACTTTTTTCATCTTGGCTTTGTTGATCCAACTGTTGGTTATAAAGAAAAAGTTTAGATTTTGTGAAAAAGTATTTTTTCAGATCACCTAATTAGCCATTATTTTTCAACTGACGATATCTTTGATGCTTTTCATGCGTATATTTATCAATTTTAAAAATTAAACTTTTGTGTTTCTGCTCTTTTCAATAAAATTTGTTTTTTAACAATCAAAGTCATATGAATTAAAATTTAAAAATTTAATAAAATTAACAAAAAAAGCTCTGAAACATCTTTTTTTACATTTTTGACATAAAAATCCTTCAAAATCTTGCGTTTTGGATAAATATGAAAAATGCGTTTATATCTAAGGACCATCTTGGACACTTTCAGAAGGGGGGGGGGGGGCTTGCGATTGTTCTCACATCATCCACAAGGAGAGGGGGGTTGAGATTTTATTAAAATGCCCAAGGTTTAAATGGTTTATGAATGGTCCCTTGTTCAAAAATATGCATTTTAAAAGGTTTATTTTATTACGTTACTTAATCCACCATTAGGTGGTTGGCGCCTTCCTAACATTTAAAGGCAAAAAGTGCGTGAATAACACTTAAGTGCTTATAACTTTTGATAGGGTTGTCAGATCTTCAATGTTTTGGATGCTTTAGAAAGGTCTTTTGAATCCCCATCCTACGATAGGTCGCATGAGAGATCCGGACAATTTTTCCATCAAAATATCTGAGATCCGGCTTCCAAACAGTGCATAAATAATCCCGAAATGCTTATAGCTTTTGATAGATTTGTCAAATCTTCAATGTCTTGAACGCGTTGGAAATGTCTTTTAAATACCTTTCTGAAAATGTATAGCATGACGGGTTTTCTTACAAAAACTGACTGAATCCACCTATGTGGTTGATGCCTTCCTCACTTTTTACCAGCAATGGGTAATATGAGTGGTTTTGACACATATTTCAGCTATTTTTTTAGATTCAGAAAAATAAGTACACAACCCAAGTAACATTTTTTTTTTCAAGAAGTTCTACAAGAGCTCTTCAAGATAGCTACAGCATAGCAGTTTGGACCGCGGTAGGATAAAATTCTTTTCAAAACTTCTTCAAGAATTTGGAAGAGTACTTGAACATGGTGTCGATCCAAATCCCAAAATAAAATTCCCTGACTTTTCCCTGACCTCTCCAGACCACCAATTTTTTTTTATTTTCTTTTTTTTTTACTAACATATTGTTTGGAGCGTTTTTATGGCTTCATGCATTTTCCTTTTTGAATATTGCAAATTTAAGATATTGAAAAAAATCAACGACCTTTTTATTTTGAAACCATGAATTTTGATTTGATTTGATTTGATGTGATAACCAACAGGGCCACAAGGATGACCTATGTAGCGGTTGCCTAGAATTACAGTGGCTCAGACTTAAAGGGAGCATCTTCAAATTACTGCCGTATGAAGGGCCAAAAGGGGGTGGTTGGACGCGAACAAGCAAAATCACTCACGGTGTCCTCAGGGGATGAGAATCTCCTTCCGACAGTAACCTCCAATAACTCCGAAAAAAGTCTGACAAAGCTGAAAAACAGGGCTCGCACCCTGTTGGGGGCCTAAAAGGGCGCGGCAGACAGCTGGAAACTGACAGAGGTCAATAGATGTAGTAGTTAGACAATCCTTTAGAATTGTATAATTAATAAACTATTTCCCCCTTGTGACGTAGTTCTGGTCTTCCACTATCCACATCCAGTCTCCGCCATTACAGCATACCGTCCACTGCCCTGATGCTCCCTCCCCGATCCCCGGCTTTGATTCTAACTACTGATGAAAAGGAAAATCATAGATGAGAAAAGGTCAATGCGGATGGAGAGCAAATCGAGCTCAGTATCCCCTCACAAAGACTGGTAGTAAGTGTGAAAAATAAACAATGAAAAATAAGAAGAAAGACAAGACGAAAAATGAAAAAGATAGTGTGTCAATGCGGATGGATCGATGATCCCCTCACAAGGACATAAAAGAGATAGATGTTAGGGAGTAAAACAAGAACAGAAAATCAGGATTAAGAAATAGTCAATGCAGATGGAGGGGTAATTCTCTACCAACTCACACGAAATCGGGAAAAGTTGCCCCGACCCCTCTTCGATTTGCGTGAAACTTTGTCCTAAGGGGTAACTTTTGTCCCTGATCACGAATCCGAGGTCCGTTTTTGATATCTCGTGACGGAGGGCGGTACGACCCCTTCCATTTTGAACATGCGAAAAAGAGGTGTTTTTCAATAATTTGCAGCCTGAAACGGTGATGAGATAGAAATTTGGTGTCAAAGGGACTTTTATGTAAAATTAGACGCCCGATTTGATGGCGTACTCAGAATTCCGAAAAACGTATTTTCATCGAAAAAACACTAAAATTCTCCCATTTTCCGTTACTCGACTGTAAAAATTTTGGAACATGTCATTTTATGGGAAATTTAATGTACTTTTCGAATCTACATTGTCCCAGAAGGGTCATTTTTCATTTAGAACAAAATTTTTCATTTTAAAATTTCGTGTTTTTCTAACTTTGCAGGGTTATTTTTTAGAGTGTAACAATGTTCTACAAAGTTGTAGAGCAGACAATTACAAAAATTTTGATATATAGACATAAGGGGTTTGCTTATAAACATCACAAGTTATCGCGATTTTACGAAAAAAGTTTTGAAAAAGTTACTTTTGCGTTTCTCTTTGTTTCGTCGTCCGTGTCTGTCGCGGGTGACCATGAACGGCCATGATCGATGACGACCAACTTTTTGAAACTTTTTTCGTAAATCGTGATAACTTGTGATGTTTATAAGCAAACCCTTATGTATATATATCAAAATTTTGTAATTGTCTGCTCTACAACTTTGTAGAACACTGTTACACTCTAAAAATAACCCTGCAAAGTTAGAAAAACACGAAATTTTAAAATGAAAAATTTTGTTCTAAATGAAAAATGACCCTTCTGGGACAATGTAGATTCGAAAAGTACATTAAATTTCCCATAAAATGACATGTTCCAAAATTTTACAGTCGAGTAACGGAAAATGGGAGAATTTTAAAACTTTTTAGTGTTTTTCGATGAAAATACGTTTTTCGGAATTCTGAGTACGCCATCAAATCGGGCGTCTAATTTTACATAAAAGTCCCTTTGACACCAAATTTCTATCTCATCACCGTTTCAGGCTGCAAATTATTGAAAAACACCTCTTTTTCGCATGTGCAAAATGGAAGGGTCGTACCGCCCTCCGTCACGAGATATCAAAAAATGGACCTCGGATTCGTGATCAGGGACAAAAGTTACCCCTTAGGACAAAGTTTCACGCAAATCGAAGAGGGGTCGGGGCAACTGCTGTGTGAGTTGGCGGAGAATTACCCGGAGAGCAAATTGGATTATCTAATCACAAAGAGATCAATATAAAAAATATTCAACAATTCATTTGAAATAATAAAAATATTGTCTTAAATGGAATGTTTGTATGTCAGTGTAAATGAATGAATCTTCTGAAATTCAAAATGGAAAGATCTCACCAAATCAGAAATCTTGGGCTTCTATCCATTTGACCATCTCATCACTTATGTCCTGAATCTTCAACTGTTCAAAGTTTTCAATTCCAGCTTCTGCAGCTCTTCTGGTTGTGCATGATCGGCTGCGTGCACCACCCGTTTAATGGTCATCACTCGAAATTTCTTCTGCTGCTAGGAATTGTGGCCATGATCAACACTTATGATGCAATTATTCACTGGATTCGGGCTGCATCAAGCTAGTCCCACAATATGTCTTCTCCGATGGACACTTTGTATATTTCCCTTTTTTGGTTATTCGGCCGGACTCTTCCTTTTCGCTGCCGACAAGCCGTGGAAAACACTTTTTTTTAGATTTCACCGAAACGACCCTAAATTCTTTAGTGCCATTATCGGTATGGATGGCCACCGGATCAGGGGAAGATTTTCATTCCCTTAAATTCACTGATTACACAGAACAAAGTTGAAATTATCAAAAAAGTAAAAAAAACTTAGAAAAATTGATAGAAAAAACATGACGTAGCTAAAAAATTTCACGTCCGCGCGCGCCGATTACTACGATCGAAATTTTTGATTTTTGATTGTGTTTTTACAAAAAAGCTAAAGGTTTTGGAGACAAAAACTTAAAAAAAATGTAATTTTGTAGAACCTTAAGAAAGATTAAAACAAAACTGAAAAACTAAGAAAATGTACAAGTAAATGAAAAATTTTCAAGTAAATGTTTACGGTTTTGAAAAAGATCTAGGTCTTTTTCAACAAGGATTGTATTTAAAGTAAACGGTTTTCTGAAAAACATCTTCTTAAAAAATTAAAAAAAAAACTTTTTGCTATAAAATTAAAAAAAATGGTTTCTACTTTGACCAGAACCTATAGACGATCATTCACACGATCAATACATTTTATAAAAATAAAAACAAAATACAACCTGCTCGAGCTTTTCAAAAAGTCATTATTTATCAAACTTAGATATTTGGGTGTTTTGGAATAGATTCCAAATTTAAGCTCGATCTGACCACGGGAGCTCCTCCTTGTAACCCCTTGAATGTTGTTTGGGGAAAATATGTAAAATGTAGTTGTACAATCCCTATGAAATCTCGGATGCTGGAAACAACTCTTCCGAAGAGACCATATTTTATAAATTCTTGAACTCTCAAATTCCTTTATTCAGAATTGTTAAAATCAAATTATTCGCTCTACAGCATTGCCTTGGCGTTCCCGATTACGGGATTCCTACTCGAAACTAGGTGTCCGAAGGCTTGATTCTTGAGGCAATTGCAAACCTCTTTTTACACCTAAGCTTCCATCCACCCCGGGATTCGAACTGACGACCTTTGGATTGTGAGTCCAACTGCCTACCAGCGGCTCCACCGGGACAGGACCCAGGGAGACGACTTCTACACCTGGACTGAGCTATCGACCTAACCTCTAGGTTAGACCGGGGCCAACATTTACTTCCCCATCCGACGGAAGGCGTGATCAGACAAATCTCGTCTCAAAATTTGCCACCGGGACTTTCTGGGATCGAACCCAGGCCGACTGGGTGAGAGGCAATCACGCTTACCCCTACACCACGGTCCCGGAATTGTTAAAGAGAAATAAAAAAAAATCCGCGCCATCCCAAAACCCAATCCGCGTCATTTTATGAAAAATAATTTTGCGACAAAAAGACAAAAGAGTTTCATAATAAATTCAATTTTGTAATCTCAGAACGCAGCATCTTGAAACGCTGAAAATGTTTTTTTGCTAGGATTAGGTAAACTAGAAAAAAGCCAAAACAAACATTTTGGCAAAAAAAAATCAAAAATTACAACATTTTGAAATTTGGATCTAAAAACTCAATGAAATCTTAAAAAAAATAAAATTTTAAAATTGTAATAAATTCTCGATCTTGAGGTTTTAAATTTAAGATACAGTTCATACTCGATGATCTTACCAAAGCGTAGCTTAGAAAAATCGAAGCAAATTTTCCTACATCTTCTTCTTAAAATTTTAGGAGAATTTAAGAATTTAAGAATTTAAGAATTTAAGAATTTAAGAATTTAAGAATTTAAGAATTTAAGAATTTAAGAATTTAAGAATTTAAGAATTTAAGAATTTAAGAATTTAAGAATTTAAGAATTTAAGAATTTAAGAATTTAAGAATTTAAGAATTTAAGAATTTAAGAATTTAAGAATTTAAGAATTTAAGAATTTAAGAATTTAAGGAATTAAGTATTTAAGAATTTTGGAATTTAAGAATTTAAGAATTTAAGAATTTAAGAATTTAAGAATTTAAGAATTTAAGAATTTAAGAATTAAAGAATTTAAGAATTTAAGAATTTAAGAATTTAAGAATTTAAGAATTTAAGAATTTAAGAATTTAAGAATTTAAGAATTTAAGAATTTAAGAATTTAAGAATTTAAGAATTTAAGAATTTAAGAATTTAAGAATTTAAGAATTTAAGAATTTAAGAATTTAAGAATTTAAGAATTTAAGAATTTAAGAATTTAAGAATTTAAGAATTTAAGAATTTAAGAATTTAAGAATTTAAGAATTTAAGAATTTAAGAATTTAAGAATTTAAGAATTTAAGAATTTAAGAATTTAAGAATTTAAGAATTTAAGAATTTAAGAATTTAAGAATTTAAGAATTTAAGAATTTAAGAATTTAAGAATTTAAGAATTTAAGAATTTAAGAATTTAAGAATTTAAGAATTTAAGAATTTAAGAATTTAAGAATTTAAGAATTTAAGAATTTAAGAATTTAAGAATTTAAGAATTTAAGAATTTAAGAATTTAAGAATTTAAGAATTTAAGAATTTAAGAATTTAAGAATTTAAGAATTTAAGAATTTAAGAATTTAAGAATTTAAGAATTTAAGATTTTAAGAATTTAAGAATTTAAGAATTTAAGAATTTAAGAATTTAAGAATTTAAGAATTTAAGAATTTAAGAATTTAAGAATTTAAGAATTTAAGAATTTAAGAATTTAAGAATTTAAGAATTTAAGAATTTAAGAATTTAAGGATTTAAAAATAATATCTTTTTGTTCTCTTGATTGTTCTTATTTTATTTTTATTTTTTTTTATTGATATCTTTGATTTTTGTTTTCAGATTTTTTTAATTTTTGATTTAAAAATTTCGGATCTTTTGATTTCTTTTTTAATATGATTTTTTTTTGGTTTTTTAATACTGTTTTTATTTATTTTTTCCTCATTTCTGTATAATCTAATTTTGAAAGTTGGACTGCCCATAATTGAAAATTCGGCTATTATGCCAAATCAAGTATTCCGAGAAAAACGCGTTTTAGTGTTTGTCACAAAATCTCTGTCAAGGCAATTTCCCGTAAGAGTGGCATATTAGCCGTTTGGTTTTTCGCATCGGCAGCCAAGTCTAAACACTATTTCAGTGAAATTCAAGTTCCAGAAGATGCGTTGGAACATCCTCTACCACCTGGTGCTAATATCTCGTTTTTGCCAAAAGTGGATATTAGCCGTTTTTTCAATGGTGGACAGTGGAGCTGTAATTTTTGAATGTTTTGATTTTTTTATTTTTCTTCAAGAACCACCTTCACCCTGTGTGCGCTAGTAATATGTATTTTTTAGTTGAACGTAAATCCAAATCAAATCCAAATTATTTGATTTTTAAACCTAAACATTGCAAACAAGCTACGCGCTTTTCATCGTGACCCTTTTCTTAAGCATTTTTAAATGGAGTGCTGCGTTCCTTTCGGACTGACCAATTTAAAAATTAAAAATTATCAATGTTGCAAAGTTTTGCCTGGAAGACATTCAAATACACCATCAAGGGCGAATTTTTTAAAAGAAATGAAATTTTGTAGTAATATTTTTAGGATCATCGAAATTCCCTGACCCAGCATAAAATTCCCTGACTTTCCCTGACTTTTCCAGGTCAAATAAAATTCCCTGACAATTCCAGGTTTTCCCTGACTTTTCCAGAAATCGACACCATGTTGAAGAGAGTTTTATCCTACCGTGGTCCAAACTGCTATGCTGTAGCTATCTTGAAGAGCTCTTGTAGAACTCCTGGAAAAAAATGTTACTTGGGAGGGTTGCCAGATTATCCATGTTGTGGACTCGTTGGAAAGGGTTTTCGATTACCTAACCAACGATGGGTCGGATGATGGATCCAGACATCGTTTGCATAATCGAGATTCGGCTTCAAAAAAGTACATAAATATCACTTAAGTGGTCATAACTCGAGACAAGGTTGCCAGATCTTCAATGTTGTGGACTCGTTGGAAAGGTCTCTTGATTACCTAACCAACGACGGGTCGGTCGGATGATGCAACCGGACATCGTTTGCATGCATATAAATGAGATCCGGATGTATGTGAAAACACATTTTTATACTTAACTTTTGAACTAGTTATCTAAACTTCAAACAATTCAATAGCGATGTACGGCTCTTTGGTCCAGGCACGGTCAAAACGGCATTTTATGTTTTCATACGACTTTTGGAATGTTAAGCTAGATTTTTGAAACTTCTTACTATTTTTCTCAAATAGCCAAACTAACCACCTTTCTTTTGCGTCTAAGACAGCTAAAATCGGATGAATTTACGCGGAGATATGATTTTTTGAAAAAAAGTGGTTTTTGCGAAAAATGACGAAAATTGCCATTTTTCGAACCACCCTAGCACGATGTAGGTCACCCTAATGGTCAAACAAAAACAAATTTGGAACACTTTTATGATAATTTGTCAATAGCATGCCAAAAGTAGCTTTTCTGTCGGCCTTACTATTTTTAGAACCTTTATTAGGACATTATCTAGTAAAAGTAGTACTTTTTGAACAAAAAACTTCATTCCAAGACTATTTTGTCCAGAGCAGCAAAACACTGCCTCCAAATGGCCTGTTTCATAATTGTGGGATGTTATTGTGCCTCCCACAATTGTGGAACACCTGAATTTAACTGATATTTTCACAAAAAAAAGTTATCAAATCATGTATAAAACATCACTAATCTTGAGTTTCATTGGTTTCAGTGTGTGAAGTCATTATTTGGTAATAAATATGTACTCCTGGAGAGATCCAAAGTTTGTTTACATTCGTAAGAAAAAAGTGTTCCGTTTTTGTAGATTTCAAGGGTCAAAGTAATTCTTCAAAAACTTCATATAAAAGTTAAAATTAGCAGATGTTCGATACAGCATTCGAAAGATCGCAAGAAAACCTTTGAAATGAAGGTAAAAGCGAATCATTAAGTTCAATTATCGATTTGCTATGATTTTTTGAACATTGGCCGATCTGGAAACCGTTCCGAATATGTGGGATGACTGTACTGCCGCTCGAAGCTAGTCCGTCCCATATGTAATTTCGTCAATTTTTAGGTAATGATGCAGTTCGGTTCAAAACCATGTAAACTATCAGAAAAACCAATAAAATTTGGTACTTTGTTCTAGAAAACCGGAGAAAATCCACATTTTCGTGAAATTCCAACACGTAGCCTTAATCTAAGAGCAAAATTATCCGTTCGACGCAGTGGTGAACGCAGAACGCTGTGCCAGTTCGATTTTTCCATCAACTGTCAGTCGAACAATCTGCAGAGGTTGCTTTGTTCAATGGTATGATGACAGGCGCAAAATTTTGCGTTTGCGTTCAGTCCTGACGGACAATCTTTTTCTTACCTTTATGGGCGGGACAAATTTGACATGCGTTTTTCTCGGCTTGCTGATTTTACATATGGGACGGACCCGATTAGAGCGGCAAGCGTCAGCAATACCTGTTGATACTTTTAAAGTCACGACTACAACGGGCAAGGGACTTTCTTTCCAAAAACATAACAAATCTGCCACACTTTAGTTACATTTAAAATATATTAATTCTATAGCTTATCGCTTCAGCATGCATGCATCACGCGTTGATTTGTACGCATAAAAATAACGGTAGCTCGATTTACCTTTAAAAAACGATACTGTCTAAAACTTGTATTGTGTATGTTTAGTAGTGTACTGCGTGGGTGTTTGTTGTGGAGAAGTCTTCCTATACATATAAGTAGAGATGCGTGTGATGTGGTTACTCGAAGGCGGGCAGCCCAAACTGTTCGGGCTTGAACTCCTCGAGCGAGTCCAGGACCACCGTGGCGTGCTTCCGCTGCTCTTCGCTGATGTGCGGATCGGGAACCATCACGACCTGCATGCCGGCGGAAACGCCCGCCGTGACGCCGTTCGGGGCGTCCTCGAACACAAGGCACTGTGGATGGTTAAAAAAATTATAAGAAAATTGAACTTAATGGAGACGCAGTATACTTTAGTTAATTTCAAAATACCATGCGTCTCCTTGATTTACAAAAAAAACTCACCTGATCTGGTTTGGGGCTGTCCGGGAAGCGTTTGGCCGCCACCAGGAAGATGTCCGGCGCCGGCTTACCCTCCTTGACTTCCGCGTCCGACGAACCCATCACCTTGTGGTTGAACAGCGCAAACAGCTCCTGGTGATTTTTGATTTTGACCTCGACGGAGTCCGCCCCCGAGCTGGTGGCCAGGGCGATGGGAATGTTGTGCTGGTGCAGATGCCGGACCAACCGCTCGGCACCTACAGGGAGGGAGGCAAAGCAGCACTTGCTAGGTTATGGTTGTTCGATTTCGGGGGTACTTACGGGGCGCGCGCGCCTGTGATCTAGGCTGATCGGCTAATGAAAGGATAAAGTGGGGGAGGTTGGGGATGGTTTTTGGGAGTTGGAAAAGGAATCTTTCTAGCAAAACACACAGAGAAAATTGGTTCAAGCACGTGAAGCTGATGACAATTTTTAATCTAATTCAGCCGATACCTTTCAGCAAGGGCGCACCGCCCAGTTCGAGCAGCTGTTTCTCGCGGAACTTTTTCAAAAAGTCGTCCACTGTACAGGACAGCTTCAGATCGTTCACAATGATCGAGACGGTGCGCTGCTCGGTCGTTCCGAGGACCCGCATGCGGGTGGCCCACGGGTACGGCGAGTTGTACGATTTGCACACGTCGCCCAGAATGCGCTCGTAAATTTTCTCCGTGTCTGTGTTGGAAAGAGCAATGTGGAAGAGAGAGAGAGAGAAAGAAAGAAAAAAAAGACAAAACAAGAAAGAACCGATTAGCCAAATCATGCGCCAAGGAACGTCGGAATACCTGGCATCAGCTGGGCGTTGGACATCAGCTGGTTAATTTTCTCGGTGGAAACCTGGACGTACTCTTCGGGGGTCATCGGCAGGTCCAGCGCCTTGACGATGGCCGCCGCGGCCGGGTCACGCTGCAGACCCATGACCGACTGTTTAATTTCCCACGTGAACGTTTTGCCGTACGGATCGGCGATGCTTTGCGTGACCTCCGTGTACAGCTTTTCGGTGTCTGGATTTTAGCGGGGATTTTGATTGATAAAAATACAGAAGACAGACTCTATTATGCGCATTTCAATGGAGCATTTCCATTCGAGCAGTTTTTGTTTTTTTCTACAATGTATTCCTTACGGGAGAACTGTCATTTCTACCACTCGAATCCGGTGCTCCATTCTAATCTAATCTAATCTAATCTAATCAGACCCTAGCGCAGCCAATCTTTCGAAGGGATCCTGGAGAGTGCCTTAGGTTAGATGACGCCTAGCACTCTTCTTGTCATTTATTAACATTTGTAGTGCGCCATTGCATTAGAATACATTGAAACATCACAAGCGTTAAAGCGGCCAGGCCTACTGCGTAAAGCCGTATCGCAGAGATGATTCGTAATTGGGTTGAGTTTGAGCACTGAGTGTTCGAACAACAACACAATTCTGAATCGACAGGGGAGGAAGAAGCGTGGGGACACACCACCATACGCTCCGAGATTTGGTTGTATTCGTTGGGAGCACCATGCTAAGAAGGTTTGGTACTCCGGGACCCTCTGGGATGGGACATTGTATTTCCACGAATGCCCTGGACACTATTTGCCGTGGTTAAAGCGCCACAACTCGCTCCCACTCGAATCCGGTGCTCCATTGTGCAAAGAACTTCAAATACGAAGTGCTTCAATATGATTTGAGAATAGGTACTCTACACAAATTTAAAACCTGTTTAAAGTAGCCCGTGTGAATTGTTATTGTTGTTGTTAATTCTTTATTTCTGGCAGCTTTAACCTGTGCGGTCATTCGCTGCCCCCTGTTAATTGGGTTTGACTCAAATTTCGGTGTTTTAAAGACACCCAGGAGTGAGCAAACTTATACTTATTTTTGAAAATCTGATTCTGAATAAAACAACAGTTCAAATCCAGTATATTTATAATTAAACGTATCAAACAATTTGTTTAACTAATGCATTCGAAACTGCACAGAAAAAAATTTTGGTAATATTCAGCCCATAACTAAGGTATTATGTACAATTCAGGGTTGCGAATGAGCGAGCGAGCAAGAATCCGTGCTCGCTCATTTATGAGCATGAGGACTTAACAGGTAGCTCGTGCTCGCTCATGCTCAACGCATGCGCTCGCGCTCAATGAGCGCTCATCAGTAAATCAGGTAGATTTTTAGTATTGTTTATAAATCTGGCACAGGCCAATTGGATTGCCACTTTTGAAGATAATTTCATCGCGAAAAAGGGACATGAACTCATCAAAGTTGAGCAATTCACTACGAAATCGGTCTTTTTTCTTTAATTTTAATTTTTGTATTTTTTAATCCGGATGAAAATTTTGGTATTTAAAATCAAGACTAACATTTCTAATAGGCGTAATATTGAATGTTTGGTCCGTTTGAAATGTTAGTCTTGATTTTAAATTTTTGAAAATACTTTTTTCGAAAAGTTCGGAAAATTTCATGAATGTTTCATATCTTGACATTGTAAATCGGACCATTAATTGCTGAGATATCGACATTAGAAAATGGTGTGTTGTTTTGGTGGGACTTAGAAAACATCAATTTTCCAGTTTTTAAACCTTTGCATGGCAATATCTCAGCAACTAAGGGTCGTATCAACAAAGTTCAAAAATGCAAAATATAGAGAATTTCATCAGCTTTTCAAAAAAAATTTTTCAAAGTGTGCAAACATGTGCACTAATTTAAAAAAAATGACAAACTGCGACTTTTTTTCAAAAAAATCACCTAAATATGGATTTAACTTGAAAACGGTGCACTTAATCAAAATTTCACTAAAGTACTTTTTGATTGCAAATTTGATTTTACATCAAAAAATGAAGTTAAAAAAATTTTGCGACCAATATTTAGATTTTTTTGAAAAAATTAGTATTGATTCAAAAATTTATAACTCGCTCAATGATTTTTTGCACAACCTGGAAATTTCTGAAAAGTTGGCATTTTATGTCCTCTGAAACATATCAAAAAATTAAAAAAAATAAAAATAGTGTTTTTGTGCAAATCAAGTTTTAGTGATAAAAAGTTAAATAAAAAATCACCAATTTTTTTACTGTGTATCATTTTTTCCAGTGTAGTCCGTATCCATACCTACAACTTTGCCGAAGACACCAAATCGTTCAAAAAATTCCTTCAAAAGATACAGATTTTTGAATTTTCACATTTCATTTTTGTATGGACAGCTGCCAAATTTGTATGGAAAATAATATGAACGAACGAATGATGCAAAATGGCTTCTTTAGGCATACCGAAGGCACCAAAAAAGTTTCAGTCGGATTAAAAAATACAAAAAAATAAAATTAAAGAAAAAAGACCGATTTCGTAGAGAATTACTCAGTAGGGCTGGTTGTTTCAATTGTTGGTATACATTTTCGAGTGTTCTCGGATATATGAGCAACTCTCTACACAGAAAAAAATGATGGTAATATTCATCAGGAAATGGTGAGTCATGATTTTTTGAAAAATAGTGATTTTTGAAAAAAATCGAATTATTATGCAAACACAAATTGCTTCAAAAAGATTGCAAAAATATCTGTAATACTTTGTTTCGCTGTATGCTCAAATTAAAATAAGGCTTTAGGACCACGTTTAGGACTCAATTATTTAACAGAAAAAAAATCATACAGCGTGGAACGTTTGTAAGTTTCCAAGTGGTTTGCGGATGGTTTATAGTAGAATTTTATTATTATTTGTATGTGGACACTTGTTTGAACGAAACAACCACGTGAGAAAGAATGATTCTCAAAAAAACAAAATTTCATGCGGAAATGTTTTTGAGGGGTTACATACATGTAAATTTCATCTATTATCAAAACAAATTTGAAGACATTTGGCTGTTTCATTTCCGAGATATAGCTATTTGAAGTTAGCAGTTTCAAAAAACGGGTGCCACGATATATCAACACTGCCTTGACCAAATCGGCTCAAAATTTTGGTAAAGACTCGTTAAACCGGTCCTGTGTGCATGACGAAGGCCGATTTTCGAAAAGATTATTTTAAAAAAAGATAAAAATATTTTTGTGTGTTTTGTGTGTTTTGTGTCCTCTAAACCTTAACCCTGAATTGCCACGTTCAAAAAACTGATTTTTTATGGTTTGCTCAGATGCTTTCTATAAATTTGGTCGTTGAAGGCGTAGATTACGAGATAAAATTTCGGTGTCTTCGACAAAGTTGCTTGGATTGGCAACCTCAACTTTTTTCTAGAAGACAAAAAAAATCCCAAAAATAATCCTGAAAAGTTTCGATTTTCAAAATCACCCTAATCGTGAACTACCCTAATTTTCAACCAAGCCAAAAGTTGCCCCTTTTTATTTACAACAACTCTTCTCAAGACACCAAAGCTCCAAAACTTCACTATTTTTCGGAAAATCCGTTTTCCACTTAATTTTTGCGATCTGGACCACTGTGCAATGGATCAAAAATAAAGCAAATTGAAAAAGTGATTTTGTTTGAAAAATTCCAATGAAATTGTATTGGTGAAACCCATCAGCAAATCTAAGAACAATCCATTTTTTTTTATCAAAACTTTCGCATTAAATATCTAAATTTATTGTATCGACCAGTGTATCCCGTTTATCTTGCCACGTGCCAATCGCGTGTGCAATTTGGTGATTGGCGATAGCTTGAAACAAACTTGTTCATTGATATACATATTGGTTTAGCTTTTGTTCGGCGATATTCGGCAAGATGGATGGCATGAAAATTAGCTTTTTTGGAAAGAGTTGTATTTGTATGCCCCGAGAGAGAGAACGGGGTTTGGTGCCATGTGCGTGCAAATACTGATAAGGTGCAAGTTCACCTTTCCCATTGTGTTCTAGTTTAGTATGAGTGAGGAAAGTATCATTTTGGTGTTGCTAATTGGTGCAATTATCTCTCAGTGCACATTGTAATGCTTTGAAATAACCAATCTGTTTTTTTACAGTAGGATGCAAAGCGCAGTGAGTAATTTTGAGCTCAACGACCCTCCTAGCATTGGGAACGTTTTAACTACAAATTGAATAAAACCCGTACCGTCAACTGGGGCGAATTGGGATAGCAGTTTTAACCATGTTAGAGCACAATATTTTGATATTTCTGGTTGATTTCGGATAGAACAGACTCAGACCAAAAAAATGTGTACATCCATTTCCAAATTTAAAACCTTTAAGTGCTCTAAACACTGCTGTCCCTATTCAGACTATAGTCCCGATTCACCCCAGATGACGGTAAGTTTGATATTTAAAATTTTGCATTCACCCTGGAACACCACGCGTCTCCACTCCATGAAGCTCAGCTTTCTGGCAGTTGGCCAAAGCCAATTTCAAAATGATCATCATCAGCTGAGTTCCCTCTCCAGAACAACAACAATACCTTGGCGATGTCTGACGCAATAAAACATCAATACTGAACGCTGTATAGCGGTGTACAGTTATACAGCTTTTCCAGCATCACACTGCAACCCGTCGTACGATTTGCAAAACTTAAGGTGCAGTTGTGCACATGCACCAAGGTCATCGCGTAAAGGAATTTTCCGACACTTCCGCTCACTGCACTGCAAGTCGGTTGCTTTCTGTTGGTTCGATAAAATATCACGCACAAACTAACAAACTCATACACTGGACCAGGAAAGTTAAACGAGACTGCACCCGTTTCCGATGTTGAAGTTGATAACAAAACGTGAACACTGATAACTACAGACTACAGGTATGAAATAAAACCACACTAAACTATAGATCACACTAAACTAGTGGTACGTCGGTCCCACGTGTGTGTACTGGCGTGCAATGTGAGCGTGGTTTCAACCGAGAAGAAGAAACAGTGAAGTGGTGCTGCCAGCGGTGCACACAGAATCCGGATTTCCGGAAGAATCCTCCGGACTCACCAAGCAGCAGCCCGTCCATGTCGAAGATGCAGTGGGTAACCTTCCGGAAGTTGCTGGCCATCCTGGTTGCTGTTGAAGTTGCTCCGCTCGCGCCAAGAACCGAACCCGAACTGAAGAGCCGACTCATTTTCACCTAGAAGCTAAGCGCGTCGAAGGGGGGAAGGAAAAAAGAATCAAAGTGAGAGCATATTGGACACACAGACGGGAGAGAGAGAAAGAGAGTGGTAGTTAGTTAGTAGATAGGTCATCGTAGTAGGCTGGTTTGGGCCACGCGTCTAGTAGACACGCCGCTTGAAGGTGATGGACAGCAGCGGCGTCGCGACGTCGACTTTACAAGGTGGTGGCTACTCATTTTAATTTCAAATATTTTTTCGGATTTTGAGTTGAATCATAAAAATTTTAATGTAATGTTTAATGTAAAGCATGCCCGGAAAACTAAGGATCGAGCTAAGGATTCTATCGAGGTTTTTAAGCGAAGATGGCGTTCGAATGGTGAACACCCGAAATGTCAAAATCACGCAGTGGTACCAACATTACGGAACAAGTGTGCCATGGCATGACAGCCATATTTTTTTTGCTACTGCGCGATTTTGACATTTCGGACGTTCACCATTCGAGCGCCATCTTCGCTTTAAAACTTGGATAGTTATATTCATTGTTTCAGCAAAATTAGCTAGAATTTTCAATCACTTTTGTATAGCTTATTTATATGCAAACTGAATACTAATATTGTATATATTTTCAAAAAATAAATCTTGAAAAGTAGAAAAAGATAATAAACCAAATTAAAAGGACTTGTCAATCAAAAACTTGCTTACAGTACAGGGGTTGCGATTGTCCACGGTACACACATGGACGGGTTGGTGATTTGAGATTTACAAAAAGTGTCCACGTGGTTTATGGATTATCCCAAACAATGTTAACAGCACCAACGGGGTCAAAACTTACGCGAAGCACCAAGGGAGTCAAGGAAGTTGGAAATTCAACTTCATCCATCTGTATCCCGGCAAAAACTCTACCGATTTGAATCTTTCGACTTCGATCTAGAAGGATATCAAGAATCATCTACAACAAGGTAGATCCAAAACAGATGCGTCTACGCTAAGTTACAATGGAATGGCATTTTCAACTTTTTTTTCCAATGGTCCTAAGAGCCAGTGAATTTACATTTCCACCTTTTTTTACCCCGTTGGTATTACAAGTGTTAAAGTGTTTATAACTTGAAAACGGTGCACGATATCAAATTTTAGTTAATAATTTATTGTAAATTTGATTTCAGCGATTCCACGTCAAACCAACAGGAATCAGGTCAAAAGTACTCCGATTTGGCTCAAATTTGGCATAAAAGTTACTGGGCCAAAATAATAAGACAAATATTTTGTACTCGCAAAAAAAATTTGGAAAAAACATAACTCCGGAAAGGCTGAGCCAATTTTAGCTCATCACTTTCAAAAGAAAGGTGATTAGTGGGGATTTAAATGAAAAAAAAAAACGTAACTGAAGCACCATTCGTCTCCATCAAAATGTACTGAGAACTCATTTCTATGGAGAAGCATGATACTTTTAGTTCTATTGATACAGTCATGCCTCGGTTTTGCACGCCTCGGTTTTGCACTGCCCCGGTTTTGCATCGTTCAGCTGCCTCGATTAAGCACGGCCCAGTGCTTAACTGAAGCACAGAGCTTATGGGTTTTTGGCTATATGGGAGACATTGGCTTTAATCTTATGAAAAATCATGCAAACATCAAAAAATTATAGTGTTTTGGAATCGGGATGATTATCCATTAAAATTATTATTTCATGAAAATTTTCACAAAAATACGTATTTTTCCTGTATTTTGAATATGCATTTTTTTTTCTCTAAAGAATCCAAAAATATATTGTTATTGGAATATGGGTATCAAATGATCAGCTTTTTTCATACATTTCGGATATAATAACAAAATTTTTAGAAAATACTCCAAATTTTCACAAAACTACGTTTTTTCGAAAAAAAAATACTCAAAATTTCAATTTTACAATATGGGTACAGTCATCCCTCATATTCGGAACAGTTTACAGATCGACCAGTGTTCAGGGTTGGTATTTTCTCATTTCCTCGCCGATGGCCGAGGGCTTTTAGATATCGTCCCTCGCTCAAATCATCAAATTTTCGGCGTTCTCCCAAAACTGCATCAAGAGAGCGAAGCGAAAACGACGCCGATGAAATAGCGAGCAACGAACAAACGGATCGTAAGACGGAAAAAAAATCTCTCACACAGCCAGTCCCCTCGCTCAAAAAGCAAGAGAAAGAGCAATCGTGAAATTCTCTCGCCCGTAAGCCCTGTAGAAATGAGTTCATTTGTGTGCGTGAGCTCCAGTGTATATATACAGCAATTTCGTGTGCGTGTCTCCGGTTGGAACGATAGTTCCATCCGAGCCAGCGATAGGGTATTTCTCGTCGATGTGATGGGCTTTCGATATTCGCGATAGCAAGCCGACCATCACTCGGCTGCGAAAGAGAAGAGAAGTTTTAAGAGACGAGGAACGCACCGAAATATGCATCAATGATAGTGCGATGGTGATGGTTTACCTACCCTGCCAGTGTTCGAAAAATCATAGAAAATCGATAATTGAACATAATGACTTGCTTTTACCTGCATGTCGACGTCGTCGTGCTATCTTGTCGCACCCGCCATTTTGACGTTCCGAGAAAAACGCGTTTTAATGTTTGACCTTGAATATTCAAAAACGAGAGCACGCAATGTAAACAATAACAAACACGTTTTGTTAGGCTCACCATTCTCTGCATTGTCCCAAAGTTTGGTTGAAGTTGGTTGCTGGAGTCCCGAGTTATAATTACAAATGTTTACGGTAGTCTAGCTTGTACGTGCGACAAACGCATCCTGACTTTCCTGGCCTGAAATCCCTTTGGCCTTTTGTCGCACTTACATCAATTTTCATGGAGTGACAAGATAGCACGACAAGATTGAAACTAATTTCATATGTAAAGTGACAAAAATGCACGGAGTTTTTTCGGTTTTTGTTGAATATCTCAGGATTGAAATCGAATTTTGGGGATCTGTGAAGGTCAAAAGGTGAGGCATTGTAAGCTGCACAAAATGGCGTTCTTAACTCAATTTAGCCCAAAATGCACGTACGACAAGTTAGCACGATGGCGACGATGTGAAAGCTTTTCTTGCAATCTTTCAATTAATGTTTTGACCGGCTGTAATTTTTTACGTTTTATATCAAGTTTTCAAAGAAAAACATTGACCCTTGAAATCCACTAATTCGGAACACTTTTTCTTATGGATGTAAACAAACTTTGATTCTCTCCAGGACTACATATTTTCTACAAAATAATGACTTCACACACTGGAACCAATGAAACTCAAGCTTAGTAATGTTTCATAAATGGTCTAATAACTTTTTTTTGATAAAATATCAGTTAAATTCAGGTGTTCCACAATTGTGGGAAGCACAACAACATCCCCCAATTATGGAACAGGCAATTTGGAGGCAGTGTCTTGCTGTTCTGAATAAAAAAAGTCTTGAAATTAAGTTTTTTGTTCAAAAAAAACTTCTTTTTCTAGTGAAATAGCAAGAGAATGTCTAAATAAAGGTCCTAAAAATAGAAAGGTCGCCAGGAAAGATGCATTTGGCATGCTATTGACAATTTAACACAAAAGTGTTCCGAATTTGTGGGTGTTCCGAATATGTGGGATGACTGTATCAAACGACCGGGATTTTTTCATACATTTCGAAAGTAACAACAACATTTTTAGAAAATTCTCAAAATTTTCACAAAACTACGTATTTTCGAATAAAATACTCAAAATTTCCGTTTTTACAATGTGGGTATCAAACGATCCGGATTTTTTCATTTATTTCGAATTTAATAACAATATTTTTTTGAAAATACTCAAAATTTTCACAAACTATGTATTTTTGTAAAACTTTTCAAAATTTCAGTTTTAACAATATGGGTATCAAATAATCAAATAATTTTTTTTAAAAAATATGTAGTTTTGTGAAAATATTGAGTATTTTCAAAAAATATTGTTATTACATTCGAAATATATGAAAAAATCCCAATCGTTCTCACACCCACATCGTAAAAACGGAAATTTTGAGTATTTTTTTTAGAAAATACGTAGTTTTGTGAAAATTTGGAGTATTTTCAAAAAAAAATGTTATTACATTCGAAATGTATGAAAAAATCCCGATCGTTTGATACCAACATTGTAAAAACGAAAATTTTGAGTATTTTATTCGAAAATACGTAGTTTTGTGAAAATTTTGAGTATTTTCTGAAAATGTTGTTATTACATTCGAAATGTATGAAAAAATTCCGATCATTTGATACACATATTGTAAAAATTTAAATTTGGAGTTTTTTTCAAAAAGACGTAGTTTTGTGAAAATTTTGAGTATTTTCTAAAAATGTTGTAATTACATCCAAAATATATGAAAAAAAAACCTGATCATTTGATACTTATATAACAATAATAATATATTTATGGTTTCTTTAGAGAAAAAACATGCATTTTCAAAACACATGAAAAATAGTATTTTTGTGAAAATTTTCATGAAATAATAATTTTAATGGATAGCTGACATCATTCCGATTTCAAAACACTATAATTTTTTGATGTTTGCATGATTTTTCGTACGATTAAAGCCAATGTCTCCCATATAGCCAAAATCCCATATCCTCTGTGCCTCGGTTATGCACGCCTCGGTTTTGCATCCCCCATATGCGTTGCTTAACCGAGGCATGACTGTATACCGAAATCAGATTTTTTTTATTCAGAAGTTTTATATTTGTGTGAAAAGTCGAATTAAAAAAATAAGTAATTTATCTAAGAATGTAACTGTTTTTCTGAGCGGACGTAATCAATATCAATCCTTTCTCAAGATTCAGATTTTTTACTATTTACAGTATGTAAAAAAAGTATTTACACCCCATGGGCACAATGCACATTTGTGATGAAACATGTCTGGAGTTTTTTTTTTTTTTTTTTTTGAAAAGATCCAATAAACCAAATTTCCAGTTTTTGCTTTTTGGGTGTTTTTGAAACCGCCTTGAGTCAGGGGTATTAAAAAACACCCAAAAAGCAAAAACTGAAAATTTGGTTTATTGGAGCTTTTCAAAAAAAAACTCCAGATGTAAACAATTTAAAGTTTGACGGGAACTTAGTACTACGTTTCGTTCAGAAACTCATGCCGAATATTTTGCTACAAAAAGCTCACGAAAAGATGATTTCTATAAAAAGTTATGTAAAAAATACTACTACAAAAATCAAAAATGGTGCAAAAAAAGCTTGTACACCTTTCGCAAAATTAACATAAATAAAGCTATTGGTTGACAAATCACCATAAATCCAAACAGCATGATTCGAAAAAAAGTTCTCCGATCGAGCTCAATTTTTTTCCTGGGGGTTCCTTGGCCGAAATAATTAGACCCGTATTTTTTTTGTTTGGCCATTAGGGTGACCTACGCCGTGTTAGGGTGGTCCGAAAAATTGCCATTTTCGTCATTTTTCGCAAAAACCACTTTTTTCAAAAATCATATCTCCGCGCAATTTCATCCGATTTTAGCTGTCTTAGGAGCAAAAGAAAGATGATTAGTTTGGCTATTTGTGAAAAATAGTAAGAAGTTCCAAAAATCTAGCTTAACATTTGAAAAGGTCGTATGAAAACTTAAAATGCTGTTTTGAAGGTCTCGGGACCAAAGAGCCTATGTCTAAAAATATTTTTATCAGATTCCTCGGAAAATTTTATATAATATATCCAAAAATGGTGAAGTTATGTTTTCAATACTCTGAGATACGATTTTTTGAAAATAAAAACTGGATTTTTCGACGCGCCACGCCAAGTTGCGTATTTCAATTACGTAGTTAGTAAACTTTATATTCAATCCAATTTTTTTAATCAGTCAAGGATGCCTATTTGGAGTTGGAAGACTGGATTCATGGTGATTTGTCAACAAATAACTTTGTTTATGTTAATTTTTCGAAAGGTGTACAAACTTTTTTTTGCACCTTTTTTGATTTTTGTAGTGGTATTTGTTATATATCTTTTTATAGAAATCATCTTTTCAGCAGCAGTAGCAAAATGTTTTGTTTTGATTTTTGATAAAACAAAACAAGGCCTAAAAGCATCCGATTTTTTTTTCTGAGAAATCGACCATCTCGAGCCATCTTTACTTATAGCCTCCACACCAAAATTTTAAAATTTTATTTTTTATTTTGTTTTAGATAAGCGGATGAACAACGAATTACGTAATTCTGTTAGTTCGAAAACAAAACGAGAACTTGAGCCTGAAAATAGTGCATCACTTTTTAGTCGTCCGTCGAAATCGCACAATTTTTGCACAATTCGATTAAAAAATTTCTCGAAAATTTTCAGATTTGTCTACGCGTCCAGTTCTTTTAACTATTTGAAAAAAGATAAATTTGAAGATATTTCCTAAATGTGTAGCACTTCCAATCGATATTTGAGCTTCACAAACGGGGACGGAAATCGTTACAGATTTTGGTAAGAAAAAGTACGTAAATACAGTTTTCCAAAAAAGCCACTATGATCTCTCACTAAGGAAAAACAAAAAAAGTGCAAAATAATAATAATGAGTTGAAAAAATACAAGTTTAACCGCTTAATCTCCACCATGTTCAGCGATTCCGTTCAACGAAACGTTGATGGATAAAGAGTAAACGTCGTGATCCGGCGTCGACCGCGTGCTCACGCGGGACTCTCGGAAGTAGGTACATTTCCCTCTCTTTCTCCGTATAGTAGGCCGATTACAGACGCCAACGTCCGGATTTGGTGAACTTGAGAGCGCTGCGGCAGAGAAAATGATCGGTCAACGCAGTATGCAACGATTCTCTGAATGGGGACAAAAACATGAATGCCGTCGCTTGCTCGATTCAACAACACAGCCAGCTTTGTTTTCCCCCGATGTCAGCTCAGTTTATCCTACTTTGGTTGGTGTTGATGAGTTTTAGTAAAAGGTTGAACAACAAGCTTGAACTTTAATTATTGGGAGCGACAACAATGTAGCCACGCACTCGATGAATGAAGGGGTTCCGAGGCAGATGTACAAAATCGACTTATTGTGACAATTTCTGTATTTCATCAATCAAAGTTTACATTCAATTAAATAAGACGCACCTTTTGCTGACTAGGAAGCGGCTAGTGTTCAAGAAAACCAATAAAGAACAACCTTGCATAGTCATTGCTCTTCTGTTTACAATAATTTCCCCAGATTCATGGACACACAAGTCTTTAGTCGGCTTTCATAAACGTTAATACAATAAGACAAAGAAATCCACCGCCGTTCGAAGACAGTCACCCTTATAGCTTCCGCTTAAAATATTATGTCCAATTATATAACATTTAAATTCGCTACAATCAGCGGCATGATGGAGCGAATATTGTTACCTCGTTTGATTACTCGGAGTTAACGTTGTGTACGTGAACAAAGCTTTACCAGCTGTTTCGCCGATAAGAGACCCGGTCAAATTTGCTGAACTGATAACGCACTCGAAACACAACAAAAATCGCACGATTGGTGGAAAATTTGCATACACCACACGGGTTGTCAAAAAGTCAAGTTGGCAAGAGAACCAAAAAGCGTCACGGAGTGCCGAATCAAAATAACAACATAAACATACCGCTGGCAGTTCAGCTGATGGAGTGTTGTCAAAGTGACAGCGGTAGCTGTTACCCGTTGGTGAAAATATTTTATCAAGGTGTCTTGCCCCTAGTTTCGGACTATCATGCATATGTTAAAATTTTCAATGATGCAAACGATTAGAAAATATGGCATTTTGCTCGGATTTTGAACAAAACATTCATACAAATCAAGATAAAAATGATCTCTTTATTATGAACAATGTTGAATTTTCTGGAAACGTAAAAATCAAACTTAGCACCTTTAGTAATTATTAAACTCTAACCTACAAAATTTAATATCTCGCAAATGTAAGGAAAACATTAACAAAAATTAAAACCTCAAAATCCTTTGTTAAATTTTCTCAGGAACGCGATGGTCATGTCAAAACTGTTATTTAAATATGCATTCAGTATGAAATCAACTGACAAGCGTTAATCTGCGCAAAACTCGCTGAAAACTATTATTAATTTGAAAATAAACCGCGTCAATTTTTCTTTCCGAAATCAAATATATTGCAGTTTTGACCATGTTTATACTTTTGATTGGCTTCGGTTTAAACAGAAACAGAACACAAAATTAGTTATTCGCACGGTTATTCGGCTTCTAAATTTGATTTTTATGTGTTTTAAAACTGCTCTCCTATTCAGACTGATGTCCCGATTCGAATCAATTGACGTTACTGTAAGCAAACATGACATCGAGTATTTTTTTTTAAAAGAATACCAGGTTGTAGAGACTCCCACTGAGAATTTTGGCTCGAGTCTCGAGTCGATTAGGCTCGAAATCGAGTCTAAATCGACATGGGTCTCGAGCAGGGCTTGCGAAATTTCGACTTTGTTTGTGATACACCCTTACCAAAAAATCATGATTTTTTGAGTTCCAAATCCCACTTTTCATACGAATTTTTCAGTTTAACCCATATAACCATTTTTATGGTTGTAGTACCTGAACTCAAAAAATCGTATGAAAAGTGGGATTTGGAACTCAAAAAATCATGATTTTTGGTAAGGGTGTACTGCCCATGTTCGCATAAATGTTCCATATGCAAAAACAGCAAGCTGAGAAAAACGCATTTGAAGTTTGTCCCACACATAAGGCTACGTGTTAAGTTTTCGTGAAAAAACTGGATTTCCTCCTGATTTGTAGAACAAAGTACTGGATGTTATAGGTTTTTCGGAAAGAGCACACGATTTTGAACCAAACTGCATCATTAACTCAAAAACGATGAAAATGCATATAGGACATTTATGCGATCATGGACAGTGTAGCTAACAGAACACTCCAATCGTATTCACCACGGCAACCTGATTTTTACATTCTACTTTCGTTCGTTTCACACACAAAGGAATGAGTGTTACGCAAAGTAACTCACACAATCATTGACTTCCCTCCAGAAGAAAAATCACTTCGAGAGCGGTCGTTTGACATTCTACCGAAATTCCGATCATCTCTCCAATGATAGCAATCATATGATTTCTGTCACCAAGCAGCATACACTAGGAAGCGAGAGACAAAAACGAGAGAAAGAGAAAGAGCACGTTGTCTCGTTCGGGCGGCTGCTTGAGTGGTGCTCATTTTTCGTTCGTTTCGTCTTCGTGTTTACGATCAATCGACCGTCGTCAAGCAATGACGGTCATGATAGGCGTTGTGTGTCTGCGATCAAATATCATTTTGGGAAATGATCGCTGACAGAAAGTTCTATCGAATATCGAGCAGTCCCGTTCAGTGATAGATCCCTTTTCAAGTATTGGTCTCAAGCCAAAATTGTAAGTGGGCTAAAAAAATGGATGAAAACACGACCCCTTTTTGAGTGTGTTAGTCAATTTTCTGTGATTTTTATTTGAAATTTAATAATTTGGTTCTCTGAATCGCAATCACTTAGATTTTAGGAAATAAGATGAAATCCAGAGATTTTTTGGAATGATTTTTTTCCTGGGCCTTTTTCTTTTATATCGCAGGATATTTTTAAACCTTTATCTTTACCTTAACCAAGTCGCGTATCATACGTGTACTTTGTACACACTTTTCAAAAATTTTAGTGAAAAATTGCGGTACTATGTGCGGTACTGTGCATCGAAAATTTAAAAAAAGTCAAGAGAATTTTGAGTAAACCCAAACATGTTAAAATGATTATGCTTTAATTGATTTCAGATGATTGCCCTTGAATTCCGATAGAAATTTTTTAGTTTTTCGAAAAAAAGTTTGTTGCCCCCTGATTTTGAATTATCAATGCTTTCACTAAGAATTTATTTTTTGAAAATGTAGTAAGTTTCAAAGCATACATACCACAAAAAACGTTACTTAATCCACCTTTAGGTGGTTGGTGCCTTCCTCATATTCATAAAGTCAATACATTCTGTAAAACCAGCAACATGTTTAACAAATCAACTTCATTACTCATTTCTTTTGATAACGTTCACATACCTTGAATATTTCTGGCTCATCGGCAAGGTCTGATAAAAACCTACCCAACGATAGTTCGCATGGATGATTCAGGCAATATTTCTATCACAATCTATTCGGCCTCCAAAAAGTGTATAAATAACACTTAAGTGCTAATAACTTTTGATAGGGTTGTCAGATCTCCAATGTTTTGGACTCATTGGAAAGGTCTTTTCAATACCTTTCTGAAAATGTATAACCTGATAGGTTTTCTTGCAAAAACCACCCTTTACAATCTTCCGGACATTCGCCAAAATCGTTTTTAGCATAATTTTTGAAGTACTTAACTAAACTTGCTGATTTTAAATAGAGACCTATGGGACCCCAAGACGGATCGAATGAGACGAATACGATCAAAATCCGTTGATCCAGTCTGGAGATAATCGAGTGACAATTTTTTTGTCCACCCACCTACACACATCCACACAGACATTTGCTCAGAACATGATTCTGAGTCGATATCTGGAGTTTTTTTTTTTTTTTTTTTTGAAAGGTCCAATAAACCAAATTTCCAGTTTTTGCTTTTTGGGTGTTTTTAAAACCGCCTTGAGTCAGGGGTATTAAAAAACACCCAAAGAGCAAAAACTGAAAATTTGGTTCATTGGACCTTTTCAAAAAAACTCGAGATATGTATACGTGAAGGTGGGTCTACGAGGTCAAACTAATAAGTTCATTTTTCGAGTGATTTTATAGCCTTTCCTCAGTAATGTGAGGAAGGCAAAACACCGAAAATCGCATTTTTTTGGAAATTCTCAAATTTTTTATAATTTTTAATATTGGTATCAAACGAAGCGAAATGTTGTAAGCTTTTTCATTTTTATTAGGATTTCTTTTGTAAAATACTAAAATTTTCGCAAAGTACCGATTTTTTCGAAAATACTCATCTTTGAATATTTGCAATATTGGTATCAAACGAAACGAAATTCTGTATGCTTTTTTACTTTTATTATGTTTTTTTTTTTGTAAAATACTGAAATTTTCACATAATTTCTATTTTTTTTTTTTCTAAAATACTCTAATTTTCAATATTTGCAATATTGGTATCAAACGAAGCAAACTTGATTATGCTTTCAACTTTTATAAGGGTTTTTTAATTAGTATTTTCAACCAAATGCCATATTTTTTCCAAAATTACTCTTTTTTCAAAGTTGGCCATATTGATATTTTGTATGCTTTTTCACTTTCACACACTCGAATTTTCTCGAAATACCGAACTTTTTGAAAATACTTGAAATTTCATAATTTGCAATACAGTCCAGACTTGATTATCCGAAGTTTCGATTATCGGAAGGTTTGTATGGGACTTCGGATAATCACGAACAAAAAAATTGTCTTTTTTAATTTCCACATTCGGGTTCTACGACCCCATTTTAGTCAAATTTGAATGGTTGATTGTCTGGAAAATAAATAAAATGCCCCTCCCTCCTTCGAAGTCTGGCCTAAAAATCAGGGGCAAAAAATATTTTTCAGAGGACTTAAAAATTTCAATGGAAATTAAACTGCAATCAGCTGAAATCAATTTAAAATGCATTCCCCTGCGATTAGAATAATTTTTAAGCATGTTTGGATTGATTTAAATATCTTTTGAATGTTTGAAAATTGTCGATGTTTATTATCGCAAAATGTTTTTTTTTTTTTTGTTAAAATTTTTGTTTTCGTTAAATCTAACATTTTTTGAAGACTAACGAAAAAACGAAACTATTGGCACTACGCCCCCCGGGGCATGGCCTTCCTCTAACGTGGGATTTCTGCTCCAGCGCCTCTGACGAGACAGGAGAAACCGGGACCGACGTTTTACTTCACCATCCGATAGAAGCTCAGTGGATAAGGCGGGAATCGAACCCGCGTCTCATAGCATCATCGGGATCGGCAGCCGAAGCCGCTACCCCTGCGCCACGAGACCCACTAATGAAGACTAATGATTACAAAACAACTGAACTGTATAAAATGCATTTTAAAACACTTTTTTCATGCAAATTTTGAAACTAATGCTTGATTTGTCATTTTTTTTGATGTTTTAATTTATTTCAAAATAGCAGTAAAAATGCATGCACAATTTCGGATCATTTGATACCAATATTGTAAATTATACATTTTTTAGTATATTCGAAAAATACGGTTTTGTAAAAATTGAGTATTTTACAAAAAAAAATCAAATAAAAGTGAAAAAGCATACAAAATTTTGCAACTTTTCTAAAAGACAATTACATCGACTTTTCAGAATAAATACTAATACGGGACAAAAACAGAACGAAAAGCTCCAGAAGGATAAGGCGGGAATCGAACCCGCGCCCCATAGCAATTTAGGGATCGGCAGCCGAAGCTGCTGATCATCGCGCTACGGAGCCCTAGTTTACAAAGTTTATATCGCAAAAAAAGTAGAAAAAACATGGGAACTTTTCAAAACAAAAACTGGAAATTCAGCAAGTGATTCAAATAAAATAATGAAGTGATTAGGAAATTGCAAACTTTACAGATTTTTTAAGCCTAGAACAACACAATGTAAGAGAGTTTGGTAGAGAATTGATTTATAAGTTTTTTTTTGCTGTTGTATCGGATTTTACAAAAAAAAATGTGATATTTTTTGGACAAGTCCAAATGACACAGGAAAACAATAAAACAATCAATTATTGTTTTTCAACCACTCTAGGATGTAACGTAAATGTTTATTATGCTTCATTCAATTATGTTTATACTTGATACCATCGATATATTAATTTCGCGCGCGCAACTTGCCGCGCGCAATGATCAGTTATTTTCAACTGTTAAAGTGTATGTATTTAGTTCAAACATGTAAGTATTTCATTTAATCAAAAGGTAGAGGGAAAAGAAGGGGAAATAGATTATGCAAAAACTACGTTCTAATAGACAACACAAAACTGTCACTGTGATATTTTCGCTGTTGCCCTAGCTTGTTGTGCTCGCTTCAACTTTTGTCCAAGCATTTTTTGTTTTCTTTTAAATTAAAATTAAACGAATTTATATGTAGGTATGATGATTTTTGCACTGTACCTTGCACAAGTCACTCAACTCGAGTGCAAGCGCGCGCGCGTATCTTCTCTTCTTCTCGGAGTCCCACGCCGCGGCTGCCGCTGCTGCTGATGACGACGCTGCGATTCTCCTTACCTTTCTTTTTTGCTAGAGTTTTCCTCGTGTTTTTTTCTCTTATTCGAACAGTACAAAACAAGCAGCGATTTGATTTTGCTAGTTTGACAAATCTCTTGAATGATTTATTTGCGCTTTTTTTGTTGCTAGCTAATCTCTTATTTCCTTTTACAGTGAAGGTCTGTTTGAAAAAAATGCTGGTTGCGTCACCTCACACTAGGGCAGCCAATATCACAGTTTCAATTTGTTTGCTAATAATTCAAGTTGATTTTTTTTCCTTTAATTTTTATATATTATTATTCGTAGGGTGTTTTTGTTTATGTCCGCAGCTGGTAAGTTTATGTTTCTATTGGTTTTGTTTTGCAAACTTGAAACGAGCTGTTGCAAAGAATTTCTGTACGATTTGTTCGCTTTTTGCAACCTAATCCATCTAAGCGATTTTTGTATTTCTGGTAAATGTTTATGAAATTGTTTTTTTTTTTCTACAGGTAAGCAACACCGGGAATTGAGTACATTCAAAAATAAAAGTTGGGATTGCTGTTATTTTGCTATTATCGTTCATTCTTTTTACAGAGTAAAACTTGTTCCTACCTTGCTGCAACGGCACGGGTTGAATACGGATTCTTCATATTCACGCTTTGTCTAGAGTAGAAGATAAACACACTTTCGGCTTAAGCTTCGTCCGTTTGCGACGGCGCGCCGGATTCCTCCGAAGGAGGTCCGGCAGCAGAACCAGCGTCGACGGCCTCTGCCTGAGGAGGAGGTGCCTCATCGGCAAAGTGCTGCGGGTCTGGAGCAGACTCCGCACCGGTTCCGGCTCGAAACGCTGCGGTTCCGGCTCCGGCTGGAACTGTTCTTGCTGCGGTGGCTGCTGCTCCTGCTGGAAACTACGCTCTTCAAAGCGCTCTTCCGGTGCAGCCTGCGGCGGCGGCGAAGGCGAGTACAACTGGGGTCGGTTCGGCACCGGAGATGGTGCTCTCTGAGGCTCCGGTTCCGGGTCACGCTCTACTCTGCTGGGCGGAGGGCTCGAATTGCGGAACATTTCCGGCTCGCGAGCCGCGGCCGGTGCCGGCGCGGACTCGTCAAACAACGGAGTTACGTTGCCACCATCCTGGCGGTCCTGCTTGGAATCGCCGCCACCGGTCGAGTCACCACCGAAAGACGGCGGCTCCTCCTGGCGAGCAGGTTCCGAAAAGATCGGAGCAATGCGCTTCGGTGCGTCGCACTCCCACTCATCGCCGCCACCGAGAATTCCCGTGTCCTGCGAATCGCGCTGGGGTTCCTCACGCGGCTTCTGCTGCTGGACCGGTTCGTCACGCTGGGGAGGACGATTGTCCTCACGCGGAGGAGGACGATTATCCCCGCGCGGCTTCGCCGCCGGCAAATCATCCCAAGTTTCATCGTTCTCATCCCACCTCATTCCTCCCCTTGACCTCCCTTCCTCCTTGATGATGCTGCTGCTGATCATCTCCTCCACCAAATCCACCAAAGTCATTCCGGCGTTGATTTCCGCGCTGCTGTTGATCTCCACGGCGACCAAACCGACCTCTTCCGCCACCACCATCGCTATTGTCCCCGCCGTCGTTATTATCGCGCCAATTGCCACCCCGACCTCGGTTTCCACGATCATTCCAGTTGTTTCCACCGCGGCGATTTCCAAAGTTGTTGTTGTTGTTGTTACCACCGTCGAAGAACTGCTGCTGCATCTGCTCCTGGATCATGTCCGGGTCCATGTTGCCACCGTCCATTCCGCCGCCCGGCATGTCTTCATTGTTGAATATCAGCGACATGATGTTTATCGGTCCGCCCTGCTGCATGTCGCCACCGTCTTTTGATAGGGAGAAAGAGTCGAAATAATTTATTAATAAAATGGAGATTTAGTTGGTCGAGACAAACACAAAAGTTAAAACATTATTGTTTGAGCAATTCTCTCCAAAATCGGTTAAAAGCCTTTATTCACTTGTAAATGCTAGTACGGAACTGGTAAGAAACAAAAAACTCAATATGAAAAAAACAGCCAAGAAAGGGGTGACAAAAAACATAGAAAGCTTAAGCTCTAAAAATATGTAATTATTATTCCAATATAAACTGTATTTTTGTGTTATTATTTAACCTTTTAAATTAAATTGTTAATTATTCTCATAATACAATTTTTTCAATGTACAATTTTTTAATAGCTATTAAATAATAGTATCGATTTTTGAGTTTTATTTTTAATGAACATTTTTTGTATGCAATCGTAAGTTGCTATTAATTTAATAATTTAATAATTCAATAATTTAGTAATACAATAATTTAGTAATTAAATAATTTAGTAATTAAATAATTTAGTAACTAAATAATTTAGTAATTTAATAATTTAGTAATTTAATTATTTAATAAATCAATAACTTAATAATTAAATACTTAAATAATTAAACAATTAAATAATTTAATACTTTAATAATTTAATAATTTAATAATTTAATAATTTAATAATTTAATAATTTAATAATTTAATAATTTAATAATTCAATAATTTAATAATTTAATAATTTAATAATTTAATAATTTAATAATTTAATAATTTAATAATTTAATAATTTAATAATTTAATAATTTAATAATTTAATAATTTAATAATTTAATAATTTAATAATTTAATAATTTAATAATTTAATAATTTAATAATTTAATAATTTAATAACTTAATAATTTAATAATTTAATAATTTAATAATTTAATAATTTAATAATTTAATAATTTAATAATTTAATAATTTAATAATTTAATAATTTAATAATTTAATAATTTAATAATTTAATAATTTAATAATTTAATAATTTAATAATTTAATAATTTAATAATTTAATAATTTAATAATTTAATAATTTAATAATTTAATAATTTAATAATTTAATAATTCAATAATTTAATAATTTAATAATTTAATAATTTAATAATTTAATAATTTAATAATTTCATAATTTAATAATTTAATAATTTAATAATTTAATAATTTAATAATTTAATAATTTAATAATTTAATAATTTAATAATTTAATAATTTAATAATTTAACAGTTCAATAATTTAATAATTTATTAATAAATATCTTAATAATTTAATAATTTAATAACTTAATAATTTAATAATTTAATAATTTAATAATTTAATAATTTAATAATTTAATAATTTAATAATTTAATAATATAATAATTTAATAATTTAATAATTTAATAATGTAATAATTTAATAATTTAATAATTTAATAATTTAATAATTTAATAATTTAATAATTTAATAATTTAATAATTTAATAATTTAATAATTTAATAATTTAATAATTTAATAATTTAATAATTTAATAATTTAATAATTTAATAATTTAATAATTTAATAATTTAATAATTTAATAATTTAATAATTTAATAATTTAATAATTTAATAATTTAATAATTTAATAATTTAATAATTTCATAATTTCATAATTTAATAATTTAATAATTTAATAATTTAATAATTTAATAATTTAATAATTTAATAATTTAATAATTTAATAATTTAATAATTTAATAATTTAATAATTTAATAATTTAATAATTTAATAATTTAATAATTAAAAAATTTTATAATTTAATAATTTAATAATTTAATAATTTAATAATTTAATAATTTAATAATTTAATAATTTCATAATTTCATAATTTCATAATTTCATAATTTCATAATTTAATAATTTAATAATTTAATAATTTAATAATTTAATAATTTAATAATTTAATAATTTAATAATTTAATAATTTAATAATTTAATAATTTAATAATTTAATAATTTAATAATTTAATAATTTAATAATTTAATAATTTAATAATTTAATAATTTAATAATTTAATAATTTAATAATTTAATAATTTAATAATTTAATAATTTAATAATTTAATAATTTCATAATTTAATAATTTAATAATTTAATAATTTAATAATTTAATAATTTAATAATTTAATAATTTAATAATTTAATAATTTAATAATTTAATAATTTAATAATTTAATAATTTAATAATTTAATAATTTAATAATTTAATAATTAAAAAATTTAATAATTTAATAATTTAATAATTTAATAATTTAATAATTTAATAATTTAATAATTTAATAATTTAATAATTTAATAATTTAATAATTTAATAATTTAATAATTTAATAATTTAATAATTTAATAATTTAATAATTAAAAAATTTATAATTTAATAATTTAATAATTTAATAATTTAATAATTTAATAATTTAATAATTTAATAATTTAATAATTTAATAATTTAATAATTTCATAATTTCATAATTTAATAATTTAATAATTTAATAATTTAATAATTTAATAATTTAATAATTTAATAATTTAATAATTTAATAATTTAATAATTTAATAATTTAATAATTTAATAATTTAATAATTTAATAATTTAATAATTTAATAATTAAAAAATTTTATAATTTAATAATTTAATAATTTAATAATTGAATAAATTATTAATTTAATAATTTAATAATTTAATAATTTAATAATTTAATAATTTAATAATTTACTAATTTACTAATTTAATAATTTAATAATTTAACAGTTCAATAATTTAATAATTTAATAATAAATATCTTAATAATTTAATAATTTAATAATAAATATCTTAATAATTTAATAATTTAATAACTTAATAATTTAATAATTTAATAATTTAATAATTTAATAATTTAATAATTTAATAATTTAATAATTTAATAATTTAATAATTTAATAATTTAATAATTTAATAATTTAATAATTTAATAATTTAATAATTTAATAATTTAATAATTTAATAATTTAATAATTAAAAATTTTATAATTTAATAATTTAATAATTTAATAATTTAATAATTTAATAATTTAATAATTTAATAATTTCATAATTTCATAATTTCATAATTTCATAATTTCATAATTTCATAATTTCATAATTTAATAATTTAATAATTTAATAATTTAATAATTTAATAATTTAATAATTTAATAATTTAATAATTTAATAATTTAATAATTTAATAATTTAATAATTTAATAATTTAATAATTTAATAATTTAATAATTTAATAATTTAATAATTTAATAATTTAATAATTTAATAATTTAATAATTTAATAATTTAATAATTTAATAATTTAATAATTTCATAATTTCATAATTTAATAATTTAATAATTTAATAATTTAATAATTTAATAATTTAATAATTTAATAATTTAATAATTTAATAATTTAATAATTTAATAATTTAATAATTTAATAATTTAATAATTTAATAATTAAAAATTTAATAATTTAATAATTTAATAATTTAATAATTTAATAATTTAATAATTTAATAATTTAATAATTTAATAATTTAATAATTTAATAATTTAATAATTTAATAATTTAATAATTTAATAATTTAATAATTTAATAATTAAAATTTTATAATTTAATAATTTAATAATTTAATAATTTAATAATTTAATAATTTAATAATTTAATAATTTCATAATTTCATAATTTCATAATTTCATAATTTAATAATTTAATAATGTAATAATTTAATAATTTAATAATTTAATAATTTAATAATTTAATAATTTAATAATTTAATAATTTAATAATTTAATAATTTAATAATTTAATAATTTAATAATTTAATAATTTAATAATTTAATAATTTAATAATTTAATAATTTAATAATTTAATAATTTCATAATTTCATAATTTAATAATTTAATAATTTAATAATTTAATAATTTAATAATTTAATAATTTAATAATTTAATAATTTAATAATTTAATAATTTAATAATTTAATAATTTAATAATTTAATAATTTAATAATTTAATAATTTAATAATTTAATAATTAAAAAATTTTATAATTTAATAATTTAATAATTTAATAATTGAATAAATTATTAATTTAATAATTTAATAATTTAATAATTTAATAATTTAATAATTTAATAATTTACTAATTTACTAATTTAATAATTTAATAATTTAACAGTTCAATAATTTAATAATTTAATAATAAATATCTTAATAATTTAATAATTTAATAATAAATATCTTAATAATTTAATAATTTAATAACTTAATAATTTAATAATTTAATAATTTAATAATTTAATAATTTAATAATTTAATAATTTAATAATTTAATAATTTAATAATTTAATAATTTAATAATTTAATAATTTAATAATTTAATAATTTAATAATTTAATAATTTAATAATTTAATAATTTAATAATTTAATAATTTAATAATTTCATAATTTCATAATTTCATAATTTCATAATTTCATAATTTCATAATTTCATAATTTCATAATTTCATAATTTCATAATTTCATAATTTCATAATTTCATAATTTCATAATTTCATAATTTCATAATTTCATAATTTCATAATTTCATAATTTCATAATTTCATAATTTCATAATTTCATAATTTCATAATTTCATAATTTCATAATTTCATAATTTCATAATTTCATAATTTCATAATTTCATAATTTCATAATTTCATAATTTCATAATTTCATAATTTCATAATTTCATAATTTCATAATTTCATAATTTCATAATTTCATAATTTCATAATTTCATAATTTCATAATTTCATAATTTCATAATTTCATAATTTCATAATTTCATAATTTCATAATTTAATAATTTAATTATAAAATTATTAAATTCAATTATTGAATAATTTAATAAATTGAGAATTTGTAACAATGTAATAATTTAATAATTTATTAATTTATTGATTTGAAAATTGAATAATTAATAATTGAGTTATTAAAAAAAATAGAATTGAATTATTAATTTCATGATTGAATATTAAAATAGTTTTTAGATAAATTTGTAAATTGTAGATTGATGCAGATAAATTTATATTTTTTTTTTTTTTGATTTAGAAGTTTTAACTCATTTTTTTTTTTGTTTAAAATTGTATGAGTTTGTATTTTTTTATAATTTTATTATTTCATAATTTTATAGTTTAAAATTGTATGAGCTTGTATTTTTTTTTATTGCAGATATTTTTATGATTATTTAAAGATGTTGATAACTTTATAATTTAATGTATAATAGTATGATCTCACATTTTTTTAACTGTAGATATTTTTTTAAATGGTGATTATTTTTATAATTGCAAATTTGTAATCAGGCCGTTGCATTTTTTTAAGTTGTTTATGCATTTTTTAAGATTGTTTTGAGTTGTTTTGACTTCTATTTTCATTATCTGGATTTAACAAAAAAAAAAAAAACAAATGCAAAAATAAAGCAGCAGAGAATTGCTCAACTTTTGATGAATCGACAAATATCACTGTTAGTACGAAACACACAAATGAAAAGCCACCAATAACCAGACAGACAGACAGGACACAGGTGACACTAACCTGGACCACCGCGCTGTTGCTGTTGACGATTGTGCATGAACCCACCTCCTCCGCCAGGACCACCCCGATTATTAAAACGACCTCCGCGCTGATTCTGGAAGCGTCCTCCCTGCTGGAAATTTCCACCCCGGCGTCCTCCGCCAAAGTCATCTCCTCCGCGATTGTTGAAATCTAGCAAACACAATCCAAATTAGCTTCTACAACATCTCCAGAACAATCGCTCTCGTTACTCACCATCGCCATCGTTGTTCATGTTGCGACCACCTCTAAAGTTCCGCCCGCCAAACTGTTGCTGCTGTCCCGGCCCATGCTGATCATTGCCATCGTTGCGCTGGCTAAAGTCTGCCCCGGCCAGCTCGCGCAGCCGCTCCGACAGTGGTCGATCGTCGCGTCCATTGTCGCTGCTACCACCGCCTCCTCCTCCGCGATTCCGGTCGTTGCTTCCCCACCGGCTCTGTCGCGGTTCGTTCCGATCCTGTCCCTCCTGGCTGCCATCGCGGAAGTTTCTCCGTCCGCGTCCTCCCGGCCCATCCCGGCTGTTGTTGTCCCGGTCAAAGTCTCGACGGCCCCGATCGCCACCGCGTCCGCCCCGGCGGTCAAAGTCGTTGCCGCGATTTCCACGGCCACCGCGCTCGTTGTTGTCCCCGCCAGCATCCATGCCCTGCTGGTTAAGTCCGGCCATCGGGTTGTTTCGGTTAAAGTCCGGCGGCATCAACGGGGGTGGAGGTTGGTTGAAGAACGCAGACGGGTCCGTCGGGGGTTGCAGCGGGTGGTTCGAGTTGGAGTTTTCGTCCTCCATCTCGATGTCCATTTCGTCTCCGCTGACCAGGTTGACCACGTTCGAGGACGGGGGCGGCGGCGGAAGGGCTCCAAATCCAGCGCCCATCGGAAGTGGTGGCGGATTGGCGGCAGCGGCCATCATCAGATTCGGTGGTGGAACGTTCATACCCAGTCCGGCCATCAACGGCAGGCCCATCATTGGGAGGCGCGCACCCAGCGGGAATCCGGCCAGGCCTGCCATTCCGGCAGCTGCCAGCATCGTGGGCGGTGGCGGCGGTTGGCTCGTGTCCAACGGGTACATCGGATTGATCAGGCTGGCTGCAGCCGCCGCGGCAGCAACTGCTGCAGTGGCAGTCGCCGGATCGCTTGGGGCGCCCTTGTTGGCGATTTTGTCCTTCAGCCACTGGGGCATCGTTTCGTCGTCGAACATGCCACCCTCCTCCAGCGCTTCCAGGTCGGTCGCGTGGCTAACCTTGCTCCACGGAATGTAACTGCAACCTGTGTGGGGCATAGTTTGAATAGGTTAAAGATAAGTAAAGGACTGAGACCATAATCAGTTATTAGAGCAAAGTCAAGTTACAGTTTGGATGAATCCTTAAAAGAAAATTGCCGGCCTGAATCAGAATCTGTATGAATAAAAATATTCTATCTGTAAAAATTGCGTTTTATTTTTTTATGTTTTTCATTTACCAGACCTAGCCATCTGTGACTTACATATGGTCCCAAAAGATCAAGGGTTTTTAAGGCCACCTGAAGTTCGCATAACAAATTAAAGTCTTGTGTTTTGACAACCACACAGCAAAAATCCAATTTTAAAATCGCATGTAAAAGCTTGCACATCACCTGTACTGTTTTTCAACACACATAAAAAAGTTGAAACCTTCGGGATTCAAACCAAGCACCAGCAGATAGGAATGGCTCATTAGCCAGCTCGGCCGTCAAAAATGACGAACGCCTTAATGAACCTGACATTCCGGTCAAGTAGGTTTCCCATACTGACGGGCTACATATTTTTGAAATACGTACAAAAAATTAAATAACTTTTTTTCAAACGCAATGTTTACCGATAGAATATTTCAATTTGTACATATTCCGATTTTGGCCTCGATTTATAAAATATTGCTCCAGCCATGGGCGCGTGCATAAACCACGTGGTCTTCAAATTTGAAATTTTCATATCGAGCTAGACCTAGAGATGTTCTAACGGTGCAAAATTAAACTTATTCAGAAAGAATGTATTTTTTTCCGAAAATGTGTTTCAAAAATTATTTTCGATGTTTAAGAAGTATTTTAAAACCAAAACCTTAACCATATTTTCTTCTTAATATTTTTTATTCAGGCTGTTGCAAATATTTTCCAACATTTCAAATTCTTTGTTTTTTTTTTCAATTTATAAAAATGCAGAACATTTTTAGTTTTTTTTCCTCTGTAATATTTTTTACAAATATTTTTTTAAATTTTTTTGGGTTTGAAATTATGGTTATTTTATTGATTTGTTTTAAAGTTTCATAAACTTACAATTAAAAGGCCTTAAATTTTAAAATTCTAGATTTTTTTTCAGAATTTTGGCAAGTATTTTTAATTCCATAGCAAAAGTGTCCAGGGCATTTGTGGAAATACAATGTCCCATCCCAGAGGGTCCCGGAGCACCAAAACTTCTTAGCATGGTGCTCCCAACGATTAATTGCTATAACTAACAGGAACGTGAGCGGGGATCCCCACGTTTCTTCCTCCTGTAGATTCAAAATTGCGTTGTTGTTTGGACATTCGTGCTCAAACTCAACCCACTTCAACGAATCATCTTCGCAGTAAACTTTACGCAGTTGGCCTGGCCGCTTTAACGTTTGTGATGTTTCAAAGCATTTTATTGTATTGGGGCACTGCAATTGTTAATAATGACAAGAGGATGCTAGGCGTTAATCAACCTAAGGCATTTTCCAGGATGCCCTCGAAAGACTGGCTGCGCTAGGGTTAGATTAGATTAGATTAGATTAGAATTTTGGCAAGTATTTTTTTAATTCTTTGAATTTTTATGTTTTGTGACGCTCGTTAAATTTATTTAATTTTTGAAAATATTTAATAATTACATTTTAAGTTTCGGAAATTATGATTTTTTTAATTTTCATTTGCAAATATTTTCCAAAATTTTAGAATTTTCACGATCAATTCCAACGACCGTGAAAAAATATCACAAAATCCCGTTTTCAACTCAATATACAACACTTTTTTTAAATAAAGTATTTAAAAATAAAAAAATATAACTATTCAAAAATTCAAAGGTTTAAAAAACAAAAAAAGACGAAAATTCTAAAATCAGAAATGTTTTATCAAATTAAAAATTTAAAATTCTTTGACTTTTTTCAATTTATAAAAATGCAGAACATTTTTTCATTTTTTTATCTTTGTGAAATTTTTACAAATATTTTTTTAATTCTTTGAGTTTGAAAATTACCAAAATTTTAAAACAAATCAGTATTTGTTTTAAAAATTTTGGTATTTTTTAAACCTTTGATTTTTTTATGTTTTTTAAAACTCGTTAAATTTATTAAATTTTTGAAAATAATTATTATGTGCTTTTTAAATTTTAGTGGTTTGATTTTTTTTCAACTCTCAAGTTTTTAGTTTAGGTTTTATTTGATTTAAGATTTCTTTATTACTTTTTTTTCCAAAATGGTAAAAAAAATTGAGTTTAAACCTTGCTATTTTTTTTTAATTTCAAAAATTCTTCGATAAATTTTAAATTTTGCTGTTTTTTTTTATTGTTGCATTTTATAAAAACATTTTGATACTTTTTAATTTTTTCCGATGTTTGATTTTTTTCAGCTTTTATAATATTTAAAATCTATCTTTTAATTTTTTTCATTAATTGTTTTTAAACAGGGTGACCACTAAAATTCCATTTTCAAATTCCCGATTTTTCCCGACTTTTTCCAGACTTTTCAAACGAAAAGCTTTCTATAAGAAAAGTCAATATTAACCACCAAAAAAATCTCTATGAATTTAAAAAAAATGCAAATGTAGGCATTTTTTATAAATACAGAAACTAAACAACAAATAAAGAAAGCTTCAAAAATGTAATTTCATTATTATGATTCAGAGTAGAAACACAAACAATTAGTCTATGAAAAAATAATCGAAAGTTCACAAATACTTATAACTTCCATGGTATTTTCTAAATTAACAAACGTATAGTTTTTGATATTTTTGTTTAAGACTGATTAAAACATAATTGCTGTTATTATTCATTCAAAGGGTTTCGGAATTCATAAAAGAAAATGTTTTTGCCAAGTTCCCTTTTTAATTTTGTAATTTTTGATATTGAATTTTTTAATCAATGTTAATTTATCTAGTGGTCAGTATTTAACTGTTCTTTTTTTCAATGATAATTCAGCTTTATATGATTTTATGTTTCCCCACTTATTTTAAGCAAAATGTTTGAAAATACAATTTTTTAAAAGGATTTTGCAATAACTCAAAATTTCTTGGATTTTTTTTTTTTGCAATTTCAATATTTTCTTTATGTTTTCAAAACGTAAAAAAGTTTTTCAATTTTGGATTTTATTCGATATTTAAGTTTTCCGCAAACTGAAAATCAAGCTTTATCTATGGTAGGTAATTTACCCATACTCACAAAAAAAAGTTCAAGGGCAACATTTGGAAAAAAATTACATATTTTAAAATACTTAATGAATTTAGTTAAACAATTACAAATATTTACCCAAAAAAAACCATTGCCAAACTCAATTCCGAATCCTGTTTCAAATATTCAATTGTGTGACAAAATGAAATAGAATCGTAATTTTATTTTTATATTAGTTTTTCATTAAATTTACCTCTGGTTTTATGAACAAAAAATAATAGCGATCATTTGATTCATAAAAAAATATTATGAAAATCAGTGTCAAAGACTCCAATATTCACAAAGATTTTGAAGGTCTTAAGCAGCTTTTCCATACTCAAATATATTGAAATAGTGAAAAGATCCTTAAATTTAAAGTAAGTTACTAAAACAGAAATGAGTGAATTCAATTTGAAAATTGTACAAAATACTACAAAATTATTCATGAGTTAAAAAATAATTTTCAAACAAGTATGCTCAGAATTCCCGACTTTTCCCGACTTTTTGACAAAAAATCATAAATTCCCGACTTTTTCCCGATTTTTGGCGGATTTTGGTAAATTCCCGACTTTTTCCCGACATTCCCGATTTCCCAACTTGAGTGGCCACCCTGATTAATAATGTTTTTTGAAATCTTTGAATTTTATGGATAACTTTTTAAATATTTACCGATGATTCATATATAGTTAAATTTAATTTGAATTACAGATTGATCGGTATTTTAAGACAGAAACGCACGCAATAACTCGGCTGTTTTGAAATTTGATTTCAATTCAATTTACCGACCAGATAACCGATCGTTCAGCAGTTGAAAAATTGGTAACATTTTACTGAACGTGATAATAAAAATCAAGTCAGCTCGAATAGAAGTTTTCATTGTTATGTCCAAAGTTTTCAAGATTTTTAGTTTTGATTTACAAAACATCAGGAGAAGAGGTGTTTAGGTATTTTTTTAGTTGCTCATACAACCAACAAAATTTTAGTTTAGAAATTATCATTGTAAATATTAAGCTTTACGACAGCTAGTCAATCTTGATTCACATACTTTTAGTTTATTTCTTTTTATTCAAAATTTTGGGAAAATATTAAATCTCACATTATTTTTACAGTTTTTACAGAAAATTAGGAAAGCTTAAGCATTTGCTTTAAATTTAATGCAGTTAATTTGTAAACGTGGAGAAAGGTCCAGAGGTATAGGTATTTATGAAGTTAATTTTTCGAGTGATTTAATAGCCTCAGTGAGAAAGTCAAAGCGAAAAGGCCTCTCACTAAATTGTTTAAATTGTAACGAGGTTACACATTGCTCAAATGAAATCGAGCAAGCAACATATTTTTGAGGGTTTTTTTTATATAAGGTAACGATGCCTAATTAAATTTCAATTACATATATTAAAAAAAAACATTTAGCGCTGAATTTTCTCTTCATCCAAGCTGACTGCCTTGCCCGTTTCCCTTGCGGTCCAAAAAACAACAATCGAATCAACCCACCCAGCTCAATGTCCCAGTAGTCCTTCCACTCCTTGCTCTTGACGCCCTTGCCGGTGGCCCACGAGATGGTGATGGTGCGGCCGTGCATCTTGTGGTTCTTCAGGCTCTGCATGCTCTTGTGCGCGTCCTGGCGCCGGTTCATCACGATAAAGGCGCACCCACGCGGCGGAATCAGGTCGATGCTAACAATGTCGCCGTACTTGCCAAACGTATCGGACAACTCCTCCTGCTGGACCAGCTTCGACAGGTGGCCCACCCACAGCGTCGTGCTGCACACTGCAAAAACGACGATAAATAGTGATCGTGTGTTACTTCCGGGTGTTCAATCCACAGAGAAGAAACACGTTGCAAATTTCACGCTCACGCCTTTTCTCTCTTTCTTTCAAACGAAGCTCGCCTCTCGCCAGGGGGTGATCCCTTCCGGATGTGCCACTCTCATCGGCCGGAAGCCTTCCGGAAGAGACCACCCCGTTCTCCTTACCACTGAGGTGCTCCTTCCGAATCTCGGGCAGTCCGCGCTTCTTGCGCTCCCGCTCGCGCTCCTTGTCCCGTTCCTTGTCCTTCTGGCTGGCCCGTTCCCGTTCACGGTCCCGCGATGACCCGCGTCCACCTCGGCCGCTGGTTCCTCCTCCGCGGCGCGGCGAATGCGACCGGCTGCGTGACCTCGACCGCGATCGACGGCTGCGACCTCCGCGGTCCCGATCACGTCCACGATCCCGCGACCGCGAGCGGCTCTTCCTACGACGCGACGAGGTCGACGACTTGTACGCGTTGTCCGGGGGGCAGACTCCGCGGCGACGAGCTGTGCGTATCGCTGATGACCTGCGTTTTTTTTTTTTGTTGGAAGGGAAGAAAGAAGGCGTGAAAAATTAACACAATCCGGACCGCCGGCGGGGGGCCAGTCCGGAAGAGAACTCTTGAGCTTTGTTCTTGCTGGCTGGCGGAGAGCTGACGACGTGGGCGTGGTACAATTTGCAACGTGTTTCTTGGGCTGATTTTTTTTTCTTAGATCTTGGTTCTGGGGGGGCGGCCAATGAATTGCGTGTTCAGCTAATGATGAAGATGATTGGGAAGAGGACTTACCGGTGTTGAAGAATGCCACTTACAACTCGCAAGGGATTCTTGAAGAGTGCGCGCGCGCTCACACGCAGGTCAAATCTCTCTCGATGTGCCTTTGCAAAGATTGTACTTACTTAGAGATGCACGCGTCACGATGAAGGCAATTTTTAAGGCAAATGTATTGTTTGGCTTTTGGCATGAGTTATCAAACGGTGGATAATAATTTGAATATTGCTGCAGGTTGAACCTGCTACTATTCATTAGATATGTGTAGCGATCGAACAATTTAAGTAGCATTTCAGTATTTTGAAATTTGTCTTCATCTGCGATTTATTTGTGTCAATTATTTTGAGCTTTAATCAATTTGTAAATATCCTTCAATATTGTTAGTTTTTAAATTCTTATGGAAATTACAATTTTTCTGCACACTTTTACCGAATTCGGTCAAATCTACCGAATTCACAACTGCTGAACAGTTCGGTAAACTGAAAATTACCGAATGCGGTACAAACTTACCGAAATCCGTACAACTGATTTCGATAAAAAAAATTTAATTTAGGAAACGCTTTTACCGATCAAAACTTTACAAATTTCTTAACCACTGATTTCGGTAAATAAAATGTGAGTGTGTAAAGTTCAGGTACTCGAATTAGCTATATTTCATCAGAAGTATCGTTTCATTCAACTACTAAACATAAAGGCATGAAAATTATTTATTTATGTATTTATGTTGTTCTTCCTGTAAGAAAAATGCTTCACCTGTACACAATTTGAATTTTTACCGCATTCGGTATCAGTAAACTGAAAATTGAATCGAAATTCGGTAATATAACTTAATAAGGTTCATCTTACAACCGAGTTTCGGTAAAAAAAAGTTCATTTTGACTAACTATGGTTTAACAATCTTAAATTTACCGATCTTTCAACTACCGAATTCGGTAAGAAAAAACTTGGTTTTCGTTGAAGAATGGTTTGCAAATCGACTCTTCTTTGTTTTTTTTTTTCAATATTTGGGCGAAACTTCGTCCATGCATTCTCAATGTCAATAGATGTCATTTTGAATCATTAGTTTTTTCATACAAGTCTCTATACATTTTTTGGGGCTGGTATAGGAAATGGGTTTGTAAATATTTTGGAAATTTTGCATTTTTAGATCGATTTGGTATGTTTCAGTGCACTAAACATCATCTTTTGAGCAATAATGCAAATTTTGGTTTAGAAGACATGAATTAAAAAAAAAAATCCAGTTGTTTGGAAAATAACGAATCATTAAAAAAAATATTTTTTCTAGACAAATATATTTTAAAATCTAAAAGTACTTTACCATTCCTTTTTGTAAGGTGTACCGATTTTAAGTTATAGCTATATTTAGATTTCAAATCGCACCCTTTAAAAATATGTTTGAAATGCTGAGCTGTCACCAAATAAGCATGTAACTGACGATACCTCGGATCTATTGGTCCGATTTTCAATGTTTAAAATAAAAATTTCTGATCTCTGCATTATTTTTTAGCTTATTTTTCGGCATAACTTTTGAAAAATTCTTTAAAAAAAGACAAATTTCACCAAATTATAAAGTTTTAAAATATTTTTAATGAAGAGATAAAAAACTTTCGCAAAAGTATCAGTTTTTTTTAAATAAAATACTAAAACTTTGTATGTTTTCAATTTTTAATAGTTTTTTTTTTACAATTTTTTACAATTACATTTTTTTGAAACTACCCTTATTTTGATAATTTGCAATACGGTTTATCAATCGAAGCGAAATTTTGTATAATTTTTCTCTTTTAATAGTTCTATTTTTAAATATTAAAATTTGCACAAAATAGCGTATTTTTCTAAAATACATAAATTTTCATAATTTGCAATATGGCTATCAAACAAAGCAAAATTTGGAATGCATTTTTATTGTTTTAGAGTTTTTTGAATGAAATACAAAAATTATTACAAAATACCGTTTCTTAAAAAAATCAATTATCCTAATTTGCATCAAACCAATTGTATGAAACAAGGCAAAATTTTGCATGCATTTGCACTTTTAATCGTTTTTTTTTAACTCAAATTTTCACAAAATACGGTTTTTTTTTTCAAAAATACTCAACTTTTCATAATTTGCAATATGGGTATCAAACGAAGCGAAATGTTGTATGCATTATTCAAATTTTAGTGTTTTTAAAAGAATATGGTATTTTGTGAAAATTTGGGTGTTAAATCCAAAAACTCTAAAACACTAAAAATGCATGCAAAATTTGGAACCGTTTGACACAGATATCCCAAATTATGGAAATTTTAGTATACAAATTTTAGTATTTTCAAAAAATATGTGATTTTGTGAAAATTTAGTGTTTTATTCAAAAAACTCTAAAACAGTGAAAATGCATGTTTCGAATCTTATATGCAAATTTATAAAAAATTTAGAATTTTACAAAAAAAAAACTCCAAATCAAATTTCGATACCCATTTTGCGCATTGTGATAATTTGAGCGTTTCGAAAAAAAACGGTATTGTAAAAGTTTGAGTATTTTACAAAAAAAAAAAACTCAATTTAAAGTGAAAATGCAAACAAAATTTTTATAAATATTTCAATCAAAAAACATTGATGCTTTTGTGAAATTTTCGGATCTCTACATTAAAATATTTTAAAGAATTTATAATTTGGTCTAAAATCTGAAATTTATCTATTTGAAAAAAAAATTACAGGTACAGCTTGATTTTAAAATTTTAAAAATTATTGTTATTGCAAAGATTAGAAAATTGAAATAAAAAAAAACCTTATTTTGTAGAAATTTTACAATTTCAATTGAAAAAAAAAAACACCAAAACAGTGCAAATGCAAAACTCTAAAGTAGTGAAAAAGCACACACAATTTTTGCTTTGTTTTATACTCATATTGCAAATTATGAAAATTTGAGTATTTTCGAAAAACGGTATTTTGTGATTTTTTAGTATTTATGCTTTTAAACTTACTTTAATACCAACAAATAAATTTTTAGATAAAGTATTGCAAATTTAACATGATATTGATAGATAGTCAACATTAGAAAGATTTTAAAAATGAGTTATCGTCGATAGACTTATCGAAATAACGATAACATTAGATTTATCGTTATCGTTATCGAAACTACGTAATTTTAGCGTTAACAACGTTGGTTAAAAGTTAATTAAAAATCGTTTATTTTCCCATTTAACTATGTTTTCCTTGCCGAAGACACAAATCGATCAGAAACTCCCTTCTGATGCATGGACAAAGTTTCATTCAAATCAAAAAATGAAAATAAAAAAATCGAAAATCGATGTTTCATTACATTACTGCCTTAAAATTAAATTAAATTTAAATAAACAATCCCGCTTTAGACGGGCTTCGATCTAATCTTTATTAGGCAAGAAATAATTTTAAACCAATTTTAAATCTTCAAAAAAGAATTGGAAAAGATTACTTTTTTATATAAAATCTTGAATTTATGATTTAACGTGTTTCATGTGATTTTGTCAATGATATGACAAATTAATAAAAAAAAAATCTGTGGTCAACTCTGGCTGTGTTTTCACGAACATACCCTACTAAACGACAATAAAAATAGATAATAACACTCCGATCATAACCAGATTGTTCCCTTACACAAATCATCCCACCCCAAACACGCAATACGTCGCAATGCTAGATTTCGTTTCGACTTTTCCTCCCACAGAGTCACAAGTCTTTCCAAATCCATCAGTCAAGAACAAAGAACCAAGACCACGTCTGTCGCTTCGTGTACAGGCCGAATATAGTTACCTCCGTGACCATGCCAAAGTCATCGCCGTCGCCATCCTTGGACGAGGACAAACCTGTAATGAATGAAACAAGAACAGAATTCCATTATGGCATCAGTAAATTAAATCTTTCAAGTGTTTTTTTGGGATTTGCAACGAGGACTTTAAACTCACCCGCGTTCAGATCGATCGCCGGCTGCCGGCTCAGGTCACACTCGTTGGCGAAGGGCAGTTTCTGTCGGTAGAGGTAGAGTAGAGGTTGTTGTGAGCGGGTGTGTCGCATTGACGTTGGCGATTGGGTTCAGGTTTGGGGAGTAGGAATAAAAAAAAAACGAAAACAACATGTTAGTACACACGGCAGTCACACACACGGTGCTTACATTCTTCATCAGCTGCTGGTGGGCAGTGGTGAGATTGCTAATAGAAGAAGAGCTAGTAATGGCAGCGAAAGTGCTGTTGTTCGTCGGTACCTTGAGGACGCTGGCCAGATGCTTTTCGAACTTTTCCTCCTGGAGGCGCATCTCCGTCAGTTTGCTCTGCTTCTCCTCCATCTCGTGCTGCTTCAGTTTTTGCAGGTTCTGCAGCTGCTGCAACTGCTTCAGCACGTTCGGATCGGACAGGATGGCCGCGATGTTGCCTCCGTCGGGCAGCAACGTCGTCGACGGCACCGACGGCGAGTTCTTGTCCTCGTCGTCCTCACTCCCGTAGTCAAAGTCCGCCGCCAGCAGCTTCTTGTCGAACTTGACCTGGTTCTTGGCCGCTTCCGACGCGCTCCCACTCGTCTGGCGCATCAGAATCTGCTGGAACTGCTGCAGCTGGCGAATCGTGTTCTGGTCCAACACTTTGCTCGGATCCGACGACTGGGAACCGCCCACGCCGCCACCACCTCCCCCTCCGCTACTGTGGTGGTCGTCGTGCGACATCGGACCGGGCGAATCGTGCGACATGGCCGACGTGTTGAGGCCACCGGCACCGTTCGAGCCCGTACCGGACTGGTCCGCTCCGCCACCACCGGCGGCCAGCGACGCGTTGTACTGCAGATGAATCGGATGCTCCGGATTGGCCAGGTCGAACAGCGGCTGGATCGTCTCCGGCGCGAACACCATGTTCTTCTGCCACAGGTTCAGCACGCGGATGATTTTACTCTGGAGAAGGGACAGGTTGTTAGTGACACAGGGTAAACCCAAATTATTCGAGATTTTTCAGCGTTCCCTTTTCAACTGTAGCATTTGACCCTAATTCCGATTTTTTTTTCGAAAGCAAAAATGTTTGTTTTGCGAGCTATAAAAGCGTCACGTTCAAAAACTGATTTTTGATGGTTTGTTTTTAGGCTATTGAGCAATTCTCTATGAAATCGGTCTTTTTTCTTCAAATTTATTTTTTGGTATTTTGACAAAGAACTTTGTCCTAAGGTTTCTATACGTGGTATCAATCCAAAATTTTCGCGAAGCGAAAACGTTACGTGACGAATTCCCCTCTCGGAAAATTTCCCCTCTAAAGTACACGCTGGTTGGTCGAACAAACGTTTCCCAATCAGTCAATCGAGAGACGTGAGATTGATGTATCTAAAATTACCCCCACTCCACCTCATAATTTTCGGATCGTCGACGGGGCAACAAAACTAAACCTAAACCAACAAAACTCGGCTCGGTTGGACCCGAAAATTCATTCTGTTGCTGGACGTCGACGAGTCAACATCAGGAGCAGATGGACTGGTGGCCCGGGAGCAGATGGCATGGATCAGCCAAGACATGCCAGCCGGCATTAGAAGGAGTCGATAATTGGAATTGGCCACCACCTGGAGTGTTCGGAGGCCCCGTGGATGTTCCGATGGGGGACATTTGCCGAACCATAAGAGTAGGGGCAATATGGGTATCAAACTTTATGGTTATTAAGAATCTAGTGAATCTTGGGAAAGTTTGGACCAGACAATGTAATCGAAAATTTCAACAACCATCTTGCAAAGTTCTTTGTCATACTGGTCATGTGTAACATAACCACCTGCACCTTTTTAATCCGGCTGAAACTGTTTTGGTGCCTTCGGTATGCCCAAAGAAGCCATTTTGAATCATTAGTTTGTCCATAAAACTTTCCATACCAATTTAGCAGCTGTTCATACAAAAATGATAAGTGAAAATTAAAAAATCTGTATCTTCTGAAGGAATTTTTTCATCGATTTGGTGTCTTCGGCAAAGATGTAGGCATGGATATGGACTACACTGAAAAAAAATTATACAAGGAAAAAAAATTTTTGGGGCTTTTTAATTTCACTTTTTGTCACTAAAACTTGATTTGCAAAAAACACTATTTTTATTTTTTTTTAATTTTTGATATGTTTTAGAGGACATCAAATGCCAACTTTTCAGAAATTTCCAGAATGGGCAAAAAATCTTTGACCGAGTTATGATTTTTTGAATCAATAAAACTTTTTTCAAAAACTAACTTAATCCACCTATGTGGTTGATGCCTTCCTCACTTTTTACCAAAAATGGGTATATGAGTGGTTTCATCATTTTTTTAGATCCAGAAAAAAAGAACACAATGTATAACTTATGTGGTGATAACTCGATACAGGGTTGTCAGTTCTTCAATGCTTTGGACTCATTGGAAAGTCCTTTCAATTACCTAACCAACGATGGGTTGGATGCTGGATCGGACATAGTTTACATACATTTAAGTGAGATCCGGCTTCAAAAATGTACATGAATACCACTTAAGTGGTCATAACACGAGACAGGGTTGCCAGATCTTCAGTGTCTTGGACTCATTGGAAAGGTCTTTCAATTACCTAATCAACGATGGGTCGGATGATGGATCCGGACATCGTTTACATGCATATAATTGAGATCCGGGTATTTGTGAAAACACATTTTTATACATAACTTTTGAACTACTTATCGAAACTTCAAATAATTCAATAGCGATGTATGGGACCCTAAACCAAGTCGAATGCAACTGGTTCGATCAAAATCGGTTCAGCCAGTGCTGAGAAAACTCAGTGAGAATTTTGGTCAAATACATACATACACACACACATACACACACACAGACATTTGTTCAGTTTTCGATTCTGAGTCGATATGTATTCATGAAGGTGGTCTATGAGCTTTTAATAGAAAGTTCATTTTAGAGCAGGATTATAGCCTTACCTCAGTGAGGAAGGCAAAAATCGAAATATTGGTCGCAAAATTTTCCATTTCATTTTTGATGTAGAATTGAAATTGCAATCAAAAGTACTTTAGTGAAATTTAAATAAAGTGCATCGTTTTCAAGTTAAATCCATTTTTAGGTAACTTTTTGAAAACAATCACAGTTTTCATTTTTTAAATTAGTGCACATGTTTTCCCACCTTTAAAAAATTTTTTTTTGAAAAGCCGATATTATGAAAATTCTCTATATTTTGATTTTTTGAACTTTGTTGATACGACCCTTAGTTGCTGAGATATTGCCATGCAAACGTTCAAAACCAAGAAAATTGATGTTTTCTAAGTCTCACCCACCAAACACCAATTTCTTATGTCGATATCTCAGCAACTTATTGTCCGATTTTCAATGTTAAAACATGAAACATTCGTAAAATTTTCCGATCTTTTCGAAAAAAAATTTTCAAAATTTTTAAACCAAGACTAGCATTTCAAAGGGGCCAAACATTCAATATTACACCCTTTTAAAATGTTGAAAATAATTTTTTTCGAAAAGATCAAAAAATTTCACGGATGTTTCATATTTTAACATTGTAAATCGGATCATTAGTGGCTGAGACATCGACATTAGAAAATGGTGGGTTGTTAGGTTGAGACTTAGAAAACATCAATTTTCCTGTTTTTTAACACTTGCATGGCAATATCTCAGCAACTAAGAATCGTATCAACAAAGTTCAAAAAAGCAAAATATAGAGAATTTTTTCAGCTTTACAAAAATATTTTTTCAGAGGTGGGCAAACATGTGCACTAATTTAAAAAAAATGAAAAAGTGCGACTATTTTCAAAAAAGTTACCTAAAAATGGATTTAACTTGAAAACGGTGCACTTTATCAAAATTTTACTAGAGTACTTTTTGATTGCAAATTTGATTTTACATCGAAAAATGAAGTTGAAAAATTTTGCGACCAAAATTTGGATTTTTCAAAAATAAGTATTGATTAAAAATTCATAACTCGGTCAATAATTTTTGCACAACCTGGAAATTTCTGAAAAGTTGGCATTTTATGTCTTCTATAAGGCTGGTACAAATATTTTTAAAAGTTTTGTCACCCCCTTCAAAATTGGCCCGAAAAATCAGGGGGCAAAAAATATTTTACAATAAACTTCAAAATATCAATAAAAATTCAAGTGCAACCAGCTGAAATCAAATTAAAACACATTCTTCTGCGTTTAAAATCATTTTTAGCATGTTTGGGTTTATTAAAAATTCTTAAATTTTTTGAAAATTTTCGATGCAAAATCTTTTTTCGATACAATTTTATTTTTGTCAGATTTTAGATTTTTGAAAACTAGAGATTGCAAAACAACTGAACTAGTGTAAAATGTATTTTAAAACACTTTTTCATTTAAATGTGAAGACTTTGGCTTGTTATTTAAATTTTTATATTTTTTTATTTTTTGCCCCCTTGACCTCGGCCAGGGCCGAGGGACAAAAACTTTTTTAAATATTTGCATCGGCCTAACATATAAAAAAAAAAATAGTGTTTTTTGCAAATCAAGTTTTAGTGACAAAAGTTAAATTAAAAATCACCAAATTTTTTTTACCGTGTATCATTTTTTCCAGTGCAGTCCGTACCCATACCAACAAATTTGCAAAATGGCTTCTTTGGGCATACCGAAGGCACCAAAAAAGTTTCAGTCGGATTAAAAAATACAAAAAAAAATCGAATGACCGAAATCTGAGAGAACTGCTCTATTGATAAAATAAATCAGACTAGAGGTGGGCAAAAATAGCGATCCGTTTAAAGAACCGGTTCATTTGGAAGAGTGAAGGAAAAATGGCTCAGAAAAAAGAGCCGCGGTTCTTTTGAAACTTCAGTCATTTGAAAGAACCGTTCCAAGATAGAAATATTTTTGAACTTTTGTCTATTATAATTTTATAAATATAATTTATTTAATTTGCAACAGATTGTAGTCTCAAGTTTGTTTTTAAAAATTAAAAACATTTTTTTTTCAAATACAGTCCAGACTCGATTATCCGAAGGTTTGTATGGGACTTCGGATAATCGAACCACGAACAAAAAAAATCGTAATTTTTCATTTTCTTGTTTTGCCTTCCTCACTTTATTGAGGAAAAGCTTTTATATCACTCGAAAAATGAACTTCTCAATTAGACCTGCTAGACCCACCTTCATGTATACCTTTCGACTCAGAATCAAATTCTGAGCAAATGTCTGTGCGTGTGGTGGGATGTTGATTAAAAAATGTCACTCGATTATCTCGACACGGGTCCCATAAGTCGCCATTAAAAATTATGCAGTTTAGTTAAGTACTTCGAAAGTTATGCTAAAAAAACAATTATGACCAAAGTTCGGAAGATTGTAAAAAGGGTGGTTTTGGTAAGAAAACCCGTCATGTTATACATTTTTAGAAAGGTATTTGAAAGACCTTTCCAACTCGACCAAATCATTGAAGATCTGATAACCCTATCAAAAGTTATAAGCATTTAAGTGTTATTTATGCACTTTTTGGAGGCCGGATCTTGGATATTTTGATGAAAACGTTGTCCGGATCTAACATGTGACCTGTCGTTGGATAAGTAATTAAAAAAACCTTTCCAACGAGCATGAATTGGATCGGAGATCTGACTACCCTATCATAAGTTGTAAGCACATAAGTGCCCTGAATTATGAAGATCTGACTACCCAATATGATGGTATGAATAATTAGTCAAATTGATAAAAAAAAAACTGAAAGGTCCGCCCTTTTGTGTCTATTTTTGATAGCATTACCCTTTAAATGCGAGGAAGGCACCAACCACCTAAGGGTGGATTAAGTAATTGCAAATGTGACATCCTGGATCAGAACAGTTAAATTCTAATAAAAACACAATTGAATTGAATTAACAGTTAAAAATACTAAATCATTTTAGCGTAGTTTAGGGATCATACCTAAGCTCGACAATCAAAAATTAGACAACGAAAAAAAATGAACTTTTTGCAAGGCCGATCGAGTCTGGACTGTGCCGTAATGCTCAAAATTTATGTTAAATTTCTCAGAATTGTAACACTTTTTCAAGTACAAATTTAAAACAAGTTTCCCGACATTTTCAGAGCTGAATCGACATATTTCGTTGGAAGTCTATAGGAACTTTCTCATAAATCTCTCTAAATAACTTTTATGCCAAATGTTTTGAACATGAATTAGAAATTTTTAAACCATATTTTTTGCCGAGCTCTCGTGGTGTAGTGGTACGGGTTTCGCTTTGTAAGCGGAAGGTCGATGGCTTGAACCCCATCTGGCGAGGCAAAAGGGGCAGGTGGCGGTCGAGGGGGAATTTCGGCAGCTGCGGGAATTGACTTTGCCAAGTCCCCAAGCCTCCCCAAACCCCATCCCATCCAATCTCTCGGACGATCGGTTGGCGACTGAGTCTGTGCGTTGGCGACATACACTTTGAAAAATAATGTCGACGCAGATAATTTCATTGGAGCAATTCCAGCTCAAATCAGGATTTTTTCTGGTACTTTCGTACCCGACCCTCTCCGATTTCAATGAAACTTTGTAGACATGTTATCCTAGGCCTATATAAGCCGTTTTTGTGTATATGGAGCCTATAGTACTCGAAAATAACATTTGAGAAGGACATAAGGTATTTAAATATTTTTGTATTTTGTAATTTAAAAATTACTGTATCTTAAAGCCGTTGCGTCGTATCAAAAATGGTGAAAGACAAACATATAGGAAATTGGACGGGCTTTCTGAAAAAATACACTGAAACAAAATACACACCACATCTATGAGATTTTTGATTTTAAGTCTAAAACTTAAATTTAAAGGTGATGTCACGATTTTTTCGTTCAAAATTTTTGAGGAAATAGCCAAGAATGTTACCAAAAGACTGACGAAAAATGCAGGATGGTATGTCGCTCCTAAAAAATACAAAAATCATTTAATAAAACTGTTTTTTTTTTAAAGTGGTCTAAACGTCAAAATTTTTGAAAACCGGTGGTGGGAATCGATTCTCCAGACAATTTTACATAAAAGTCTCTATATTGACCATTGTCCTATGTCCAATCTTTGGGAAGATACAGCGGTTTTAAAAATGAAAATGTTGAAAAAACGGTTTTTTTGGTGATTTTTAACTATTTCTATATTGTAGCAGTACCATCAGTACAACCCTCTGCCGCAAGATCGGCAGACAGAAAAGATGAATTCGCCAATATTTTAGCGTGCCATAATTATGGTTGGCTTATCTTCTCGCGCTACGCCTCGACCTAATTATGTCATGGGTTGAGCGCCACCCCTTATGGGAGACTTTCAAAATACTTTGCCTTGACCTGTTATGAGATCCGCACAAGAAGGAAGAATCTTCAGATGCTAAAGTTTGCGACAAGAGCACTTTTTTGACTCGAACGGGAGGTCGATGCACTCTAGTTCGGCAGTCAGAGATTGCAAATTCTTAAGAGATGCTTCGGCTAAACTCGCACAATTATTGCAATTGTAATGTTGCTCGAGTTCTAGAGAACCGAAGTTGTTCTAATTGCACCTCTACTGAGGGTTCTAGAACTTCGACTCGGTCACTTTTACCCTGATCGTGGAGGAAGCAGGAGTGGTCGAAGGACCGTTTGGAATCGTTTTTTTGGAAGTTAGTTTAAAGTCGTGGAAGTGTTTCAGTGGCAGAGGTTAATTCTGCGATTTTATTTCTAGAGCTCGCGGCTAGGTAGAGTTAGGAGTAGGGTAGTGGCGGAACCGTTTGAAACCCTGATACTCCAGGTAACGTTGTTAAATTGTGGTTACCTAGTGCGTTGGCTCATTTTTGGGGAATTGGTTGGGCGATCTTCTCGGCACAGGTGGCAACCGGCATCATCCGTAGCAGAGCGACCACTCCAACCGACAACCCAGCGCTTCTGGACTCCACCAAGGGGTCGAAGTTCCGGGTGAACCCCAAGCAGCTCGTCCGTCAACACACGAGCTGGGCGGCGTCCGTCAACACACGCCGCGGTCGAACCCTCGATCCAACCGACCGAACCGGAACGGCCTCGTGGAGGCCTAGGTACACCGCCAAGTTCCCGCGCGCATCCGCGCCGTCGTCGCAACCGACGCTATCATCGCAGCATCCTAGCTGCACACCTGTGCGCCCCCGCACACCGGAAGTGATGCTGAGCACCCGCCGATAGTGCCAACCCGTCTGCTGTTAGCCGCCGGCGGAACCATCTCGCCGTAGCCGAAGCTGTAAGCGCGCCACCACCTGATCGCCGGATCGCCAACCAACACACGTAAATCCATGGTCGTGTAAGTACAAACCCTTTTTCGACATGCGCATGATCGATCGTTGGCCAGTTCTTTTTCCGCCAACCCCGTGGGCAACATAAGCCACCCCATGTTATGTTGCGTGATCGCAAGCCCCAGTGAATGAATTATAGCGACCCCGAATGAATTTCGCCCCCAAGCCAACGCACACCTAGCCAAGCAGTGCACTGCAAATGAACAGGTAGAGAGACAGGAAAACTCGAGTGGTACCGAGGTACCGTGTAGGACTAACATGCTGAAGATCTGCGGATCGAATCTCGTAGGGCCAAGTATTTTTTGTAATTAAATAAAATTGTAGCTACGAAAATGCGAACCTGAATATACGATTTTTGAGTTCCTAGAGTAATGTTGTGGTTTTTCTAATGTTTTCTGAGGCATCTTTTCACGACTTTCGCGGTAGTTTTCTGTTTGGTTCCGCCATTCTGGCTTCTGAAGCGTTCTGGGGAAATTTGATTGGGGAGATTTTCTACCTGTGATGATAAGAACGGGGCAAGTACAATCTTTTGTTTTCTAGATCTGAGGTATTTTTTTGAGTTTGCGATCTTTTTCTTCCGTTTGTAGCGCCTCGGCTAACCGCCGAGTTCTCGGATGAGTCGGATCGTTCTCAATCGCAAATTTTGGCATCAAGGATACACCCGCCCTGTGGCAGGGTCTCATAGCTGGGCAAAGCAGCACATGATGAATGGTCTCCTTTTGGGAGTGGCGCTTAAGCCATTCGTTTAATTACGCCAATGCGATCCGACCGACCGCCTCCGGTTACATTTGGCGCCCAACGAGATTTGGCACGTAAATTTTCTAAAGCGAATTGATTTTTTTCTGGCTATTTTTTCTTTTGTTTTATTTTTTTTTGGTTCTCGCAGTTTGATGAACTTTTGCGTAAACTTTTTCTTGTAAATAATTTGTAGCTTTTAATTTTTTTGGAGTTTTGAGGCAATTTATTTGGTTTCATCGATTCTTCCCGTTTTTCTTATTCATAATTTGTAGTTTTAATAATTTTGTAGTTTTAGAAATTTGTAGATCTTAAGAATATTTTTTTTTTGCTGCACCATTCCATTTAAATAATAATATTTTCAAAATGGCTCGGCTTCCTTGTGCAGAATATTTGAATGCAGAGCAAGTTGATTATGAGCTAGTGATCCGCAACCAACTGACACCGGAGACTGACGGTCTTGATTTGGTAGGCAAACAAACACTTTTGAGAACACTGTTCAAAAAGACGTTAAAAACTGGCAAAATTATCATTCCCACTACATGATTGGTCAAGAAATTGACGGAATTAAGAAACATGTCGCGTTGATGTACAGTGCGTTGCTCAAAACTGGTCGAACCCCAAAAATTGAGGCTCGGTTGTTGCATTATTGGTTCCGAACGAAACGGTGTATAGCTATGTCTGAAGAGGAGAAGGCTCAAAGGAGAGAGATGGTAAGGGAACTAGAGGGGATTATGAGAAAATTTGAAATTGAACCACCTTCACCGGCTCAGGGACAGCTCAAGCATTGGTTGAATCCTGGGACAATTCCAGATCCAGGAAATGAGGTTGGCGCAGACGGTAACCCCGCCGGCGGTTCAGGAACGTCCGGAAACGGTACTCCAGCACCAGGAAGCGGATACGGTACACCACGTACGCCGGGAAACCACAACACCGGTGGAAATGGAGGTAACGGTGGAGGAACTGGAAATGAGAATGGGGTCATGGATAGACGCCTTGCTCATCTGGAACGGATGTTGTCCGGATTGACCGTTACGGTCACGGGTATGGCCGAGCAGCAAAAATCTCAGCTAAACCAATCTCAAGGCGGCAACGGAATGCCCTCGGGAATCCAACCGGATCGATTCAGAAGGAGAAACCGAGATTGCGAGTCCGCCGCAGTGGTTTGTTTTCCCCGGTCGCAATCACAGACTCGAGTGATGACGACGGGGACTTTGAATCGAGGAAACGTCACAAGGACACGGCAAAAGATTCTTATCAACGTGGGCAAGCAGGCAAGAACCGAAGTGACGATGACGATCTGTCCTCGCTTCTCAGTTACGGTTCGCGTGGGCGAAGACGACACGCTGAGCGGTTGGATGACCGGGATCTGCTGTACCGGATTGAGAAGTGGAGGTTGCGGTTCTCAGGGGACAATAGGTCCATGAGCATCGAAGATTTTTTGTATAAATTGGACACAATTTCCAGGCGCGAGGGAGTTTCTCAAGAACAAATCTTCCGACACGCTCACATGTTTCTTGATGGGACAGCCTCTGATTGGTTCTTTACGTTTGTCGACGAGATGGACAATTGGGAAACATTCGAGAAGCTGGTCAGGATTCGATTTGGGAATCCAAACCAGGAACAAGGTATTCGGAGCAGAATCCAAGGGCGGAAACAGCACCGGAACGAGAAGTTCATCGAGTTTGCTTCGGACATCGAAAGGCTTAACAAGCAGTTGTCAAAGCCGCTTTCAACTCACAGCAAGTTCCAGACGCTCTGGCAAAACATGCACTCGCACTACCGGACAAAAATCGCACCTGGAACGCAAATCAAGTCCCTGAAAGACTTGACAGAAGCCTGTCAACGGATCGACGCTGTGGACATGAGCTTGAATCCGTCCGGGGAAATATCTCACCAGAGGATGGTGAACAACGTGGACGTTGAAGAGAGCGAGAACGATTCCGAGGCGTCGGCGGATGTAAACGTGGTACGAACCCGTCAGGCGAGGGGCAACCGGTACACGGCTAGACGGCGAGAACAACCCGAGCAAGAAGGAGAGCGAGAAAAGGTATTCCGGCAGCAACCTCCGCAGCATCAGAGGACGGAACGGAATCAGGTGAACCCAAACCACCAAGGACAGCTACGACACAACCTAAGTCACGGCGGAAACGGTGAACCAGCCGGCGTTGTGAAGTGCTGGAACTGTCTGGAGGAGGGCCACATCTGGAGAGAGTGTTCGCGTCCCAAGGTGATCTTCTGCTACGGTTGCGGAAACCTAGGCCGAACTATCACGTGTTGCGAAAGATGCGCGACAAGAAACTTCCAGTTCAGCAGCCGGAACAATCAGGAAACTAAGTTCGGGGTGCAAGAAAGGGAATCCTAGCAACCCCCAACCTGAATTGATTCCCAACGCAAGAACAAATCCTACTGAATTTGACCCACTTTTAAGAGTACACCACATCCGCGTGAGTGTGACCAAATGTCCACACATCCGCGTGAAGATATTCGACCTCGAGATGGAAGCGCTGCTGGATTCGGGCGCTGGAATCAGCGTGATCAACTCGCCGAGCTTAGCTGAGCAATACGGCCTGAAGATCCAGCCCGCAGCGGTAAAAGTCAGCACGGCAGATGGCACGGAGTACAAATGTTTAGGCTTTTTGAACATTCCGTTTACCTACAAGAACATCACGAGAATTATCCCTACGATTATTGTCCCTCAGATTTCCAGGTCGCTGATTCTAGGTGCCGACTTTTGGGAAAGCTTTAAGATCCAGCCGATGATCGACGTTGGCAACGGACCAGAGTCCATCGAAACGCTGGACATCGCGACCGAAACGCAACTCTGTTTTAACATCGAACCGTCTGGTGAGCTTCCGAAGGTCGACGAGAAAGAGCCAGACGATACCCTGGACATTCCAGCGTTCGACACGCCTGGCGAACCAGCTCCCGAGAGCATCGAGACGGAACACGAGCTGACGCCGGAAGAGCGGGCGGAACTGATCGAAGTCGTCAAGGATTTCGAGTTCACCGCGCCCGGGAAGCTAGGACGCACACATTTAATCCAGCACGAGATCATCCTGAAGGAGGAAGCAAAGCCGAGGAACCAGCCCGTCTACAAGTGCTCGCCGTTCATCCAGAAGGAGATCGACGCGGAGATCGAGCGGTTCAAGGAGCTCGACGCCATCGAGGAGTGTTACTCCGAGTGGACGAACCCGTTGGTGCCGGTCCGGAAATCGAACGGCAAGATCAGGGTTTGTCTCGATTCACGGCGGATCAACGCGATGACGGTCAAGGACGCGTATCCGATGCAAAATATGCAGGATATTTTTCACCGGCTGGGCCGCGCGAAGTACTTTTCAATTATCGATTTGAAGGACGCTTACTTCCAGATTCCGTTGAAGGAGGAGAGTAGGAATTTCACGGCTTTTCGGACATCCAGGGGTTGTTCCGGTTTAAGGTCTGCCCGTTTGGTCTGACCAACGCACCGTTCACTATGTGCCGGCTTATGAACAAGGTCATAGGTTTCGACCTTCAGCCGCAGGTCTTCGTCTATCTCGACGACATAGTGATCGCGACCGAGGATCTGGAACAGCATCTGCGGTTGCTGCGAATCGTGGCCGAACGGTTACGCAACGGCGGTCTCACGATCTCTCTTGAGAAGTCCCGTTTCTGCAGGAAGCAGGTTATGTACCTGGGCTATCTGCTGACGGAACGAGGCGTGTGCATTGACCAGTCGCGGATCCAACCGATCCTGGATTACGCTCGGCCGAAGAGCGTGAAGGACATCCGGCGACTCATGGGCCTCGCGGGCTTCTACCAGAGGTTTATCGAGGGGTACAGCCGCATTACGGCGCCGATCACGGATCTTTGAAGAAGGAAAGAAGAAGTTTACGTGGTCTGAAGAAGCGGAAAAAGTTTCAACGAACTGAAGTCGGTTCTGACGTCCGCGCCGATTCTGGCCAATCCGGACTTCACCAAACCGTTCACGATCGAATCTGACGCTTCGGACAACGCCGTAGGAGCCGCGTTGGTCCAGGAACAAGAGGGAGAAACCCGAATTATCGCGTACTTCAGCAAAAAGCTCAGCAGTACGCAAAAACGATATTCGGCTGTTGAGAAGGAATGTTTGGGGGTACTCTTAGCGATCGACAACTTCCGGCATTACGTCGAGGGGACACGCTTCAAGGTGGTCACCGACGCGCGCAGCTTGTTGTGGTTGTTCAAGATTGGGGCGGAGTCCGGCAACTCGAAACTTCTTCGTTGGGCTCTCCGCATTCAGTCGTACGACATCCAACTCGAATACCGGAAGGGCAAGAGCAACATCACCGCGGACTGCCTGTCGCGTTCCATCGAGTCTCTGGCCGTTTTCAGATCGATCCGGACTACGAGGAACTCGCTGCTAAGATCGCGTCCAGCCCGACGGAGTACGCAGATTACCGGGTGATCGACGGAAGGATCATGAAGTACGTCAAGAGCTCGTCGCGGCAACAGGACCCACGGTTCGCTTGGAAGCAGTTTCCGATGCCCGAGGAGAGGAGAGATCATCCAGCAGGAGCACGACAAGGCGCACTTCGGATTTGAGAAGACGGTGGCGGCCATCAAGCAGCGATTTTTCTGGCCGAAGATGAACGAGCAGATCCGCAAGTTCTGTCGCGAGTGCCTACCGTGCCAGACCAGCAAGGCCGGAAACGTGAATGTCACGCCGCCCATGGGATCGCAGAAACCTGTCGAGTACCCGTGGCAATTCGTGACGCTCGATTACATCGGGCCGTTGCCCGCGTCCGGAAAGAACCGCTGCAGCTATCTTCTCGTTGCGACCGACGTGTTTAGTAAATTCGTCCTCGTTCAACCGTTCCGAGAGGCCAAAGCCGGTCCTCTAGCGGATTTTGTCGAAAACATGATCTTCCGACTGTTCGGCGTACCTGAGATCATTCTCACGGACAACGGGTCCCAATTCGTCTCTAAGATTTTCAGGGGTTTGTTGGAATCGTACCACGTGACGCACTGGTTGACACCTGCCTACCACCCGCAAGTCAACAACACGGAGCGCGTGAACAGGGTCATCACGACGGCAATACGAGCCACGCTGAAGAAGGAGCACAAGCATTGGGCGGATGACATCCAAGCGATTGCGGCCGCGATCCGGACCGCTGTCCACAACTCGACCAAGTACAGTCCGTATTTCATCGTGTTCGGAAGAGACCAAGTTTCAGACGGGAGGGAGTACTCGCGGATCAGAGACACGCACGCCCCGGAGGCGACCAAGGAGACGGAAGTCTCAGCGCAGAGGAAGAAGCTGTTCGAAGACGTGAAGAGGAACCTGGCGGCCGCGTATCAGCGCCACGCAAAGCAGTACAACCTGCGATCTAGCTCGAATTGCCCGAAGTACGCCGTGGGGGGAAAAGGTCCTCAAGAAGACGTTCGACTTGTCCGACAAAGGAGCAGGGTTTTGTAAGAAGCTGGCCCCTAAGTACGAGCCGTGCGTGGTGAAGAAGGTTCTGGGAAGCAACACCTACGAATTGGAAACTGACGAGGGAAAAAAGAATTGGAGTTTACTTCGCAGACCAGCTGAAAAAGCTGAAATCTGCTGACTGATTTTGACGAAATTTGTAAATATTATGACCCAACAAGCTATGTAACTTTTATCACCATTCAAAAGTGACCACAAGTTCGAAAATGAACGAATTTTCAAAAATACCGTTAATGGGAAATTTATAACCACGAAAATCCACCGATTTTGACTCCTGTCGAGGCAGATGATTTGATAATGGGAGGTTAATTCGATCAATGAAACCCTTGAACGCGGGAAAGCTTTTCATTCCACAAATAAGATTGAGTTAAGTCGATGACCGGCCCAGAGTAGTGAACTCGATTCATGACTGTTTAACGGGAGACTAAACGATGATATCGAATGAGTCGTGGCCTGAATCAGGCGAAAGAAGTAAAGCGAGTACCAAACGATCGTATTGACCGAACAGCATCGAAAATTCACGCCAAAACGACGGAATTTGTACAAATTTGTAAATATTTAGACATAATTTAGTTAGTAAAAGTTTAGTTAGTAGTGTACCTACGTTAATTCTAGTTTTAGTACTTATTCTATTGAATTTTGTTAGGAAACTTGAAAACTATTCACGGTTTTGCACAGGGACAGTGTGCAGCTGTTTGCTGAAGTTTTCGAAGCTTTTCCAGTTGATTATTAGTTTTTTTGTAAACATTCTCCATAATTTTCCATTGTGTACATATTTTCCATCTTGATGATATTTTGTTGCATTTCCAGTTGATAATTTTCCATTTTGCATATTTTTTCGATGAATTTCCTCCAGTAGTGGTCAAGGTTGATGTTCACCTAAAACTGACACATTCTGGCATTAGTTTTTGTAAATATTTAGTGAATTGTGCTAATTAGCACTCAAATTACCTTTTTCATTGAATTTTCCCTCGCAGTAAGTTTTTCCATCGGAGGTAAATAGTTGCTTCCATAATATCAGCATAATTTCTAATTGGTGTTGATTATGGTCGATGAAGTAGTTTTGTTTACGTTGAGAGGTTTGCTTTACCGATCTTCTTCTCCTTTGCAGTTCTTCTTGATCGATCCTCCTTTGTATTTAGTCGTAGGTAAACATTGCATTTTTTCCATTCGCGCCGCATGATCACGTTGCAGAGTGAGCGAAAGCTCTACTTTGCCGACAAGAATCTGCGCTATTTTTAGTTTCTTCAGTTCTTTTGATCCAGTTCATCCAGGTTCTATGGCCGCCTTCTGCAGCCTGCACCTGAAAATAAAATAGAAAAACACCTTTTACAACCAAACACAATTAGCGACACATTCAATTTCACTTTCCTTTTCCGTTTTCCATCACTAGAGCAGTTTTCCTAGCACCATAACATTTTTCCGCGACAAAAACACAGATTTCCCGACACACATTTTTTCGTTCCACGCACTTTGTTTACATCCCGTTGACTGGTAGACTGGTAACAGGGTGAACGTGAAAATGAACACTTGTTCATTCAGGATGGACGAGGGGTACGTCAATGCAGTTTTTTTATGTTTTGTTGTTTCATGAACAGTTTCGTAATTAATGCAAATTAATGTTAGAGATTGTTGTGAATTTGAGTTTTAAACTTCATGGAAACGTTTTTTGGGGATATCGAGGTAGTTTCCTGTTGTTTAGAACAGACCAATTTTTAAGACAAATTTGATGATGTTCTGTTTTCTTGGGAAATTTTCTTCTGAGGTTTGAACACTAGTTAAATTTGTCGGTTATTTTTTCACTTAAGGTGATAGATTGAATAGAGCGACTCTTTGGTTTTTGGTGTTTATCACTGAGGTAGAAGGTCGTTGCTGATTTTTTGGGAATGTTTTTAGGATGAGATTTTTTTATGATTGTTAGAATGTTTGCGATGCCAGCTACCAGGAAACTTTTCAAAGTCAGTTCTCAATATTTTTGCAGTAATTCAGTTCAAAATCAGCAGATGATTTATGCTGTTGTTTGATATTTTTTGAAGTTGCGGTTTTTTGTATATCCTTTCCTCATGTAATATATTTAGTTAGCTCTTCTTTATTCTTGTACATATTTATTTGCCGAACTTTTGTAGATATTATTATAGTTTTAGTTCGATGAATTTTATATGAAGTTTTGGATTTTCTTAGTAGCTTCTGCTGGAGACCGGAGTCTAAACACGTTGATGGTCTAGTAGCAGCCGTAGTTTTGAAATTACGTGCTGGAAACAGAGAGTGAGCCACTGGCGATGACCCTATATGACCCCGGAAGCGAAATGTTATTCAGAAATTCAGATAAATTTCAGCTTCGAAAATTTGATTGGTTTTGGGTAAGAAATTTTCAATTTCAGTTCCAAACCAATCAAATTTTCGAAAATTTAGTAGGGAATGATGTAGCAGTACCATCAGTACAACCCTCTGCCGCAAGATCGGCAGACAGAAAAGATGAATTCGCCAATATTTTAGCGTGCCATAATTATGGTTGGCTTATCTTCTCGCGCTACGCCTCGACCTAATTATGTCATGGGTTGAGCGCCACCCCTTATGGGAGACTTTCAAAATACTTTGCCTTGACCTGTTATGAGATCCGCACAAGAAGGAAGAATCTTCAGATGCTAAAGTTTGCGACAAGAGCACTTTTTTGACTCGAACGGGAGGTCGATGCACTCTAGTTCGGCAGTCAGAGATTGCAAATTCTTAAGAGATGCTTCGGCTAAACTCGCACAATTATTGCAATTGTAATGTTGCTCGAGTTCTAGAGAACCGAAGTTGTTCTAATTGCACCTCTACTGAGGGTTCTAGAACTTCGACTCGGTCACTTTTACCCTGATCGTGGAGGAAGCAGGAGTGGTCGAAGGACCGTTTGGAATCGTTTTTTTGGAAGTTAGTTTAAAGTCGTGGAAGTGTTTCAGTGGCAGAGGTTAATTCTGCGATTTTATTTCTAGAGCTCGCGGCTAGGTAGAGTTAGGAGTAGGGTAGTGGCGGAACCGTTTGAAACCCTGATACTCCAGGTAACGTTGTTAAATTGTGGTTACCTAGTGCGTTGGCTCATTTTTGGGAATTGGTTGGGCGATCTTCTCGGCACAGGTGGCAACCGGCATCATCCGTAGCAGAGCGACCACTCCAACCGACAACCCAGCGCTTCTGGACTCCACCAAGGGGTCGAAGTTCCGGGGTGAACCCCCAAGCAGCTCGTCCGTCAACACACGAGCTGGGCGGCGTCCGTCAACACACGCCGCGGTCGAACCCTCGATCCAACCGACCGAACCGGAACGGCCTCGTGGAGGCCTAGGTACACCGCCAAGTTCCCGCGCGCATCCGCGCCGTCGTCGCAACCGACGCTATCATCGCAGCATCCTAGCTGCACACCTGTGCGCCCCCGCACACCGGAAGTGATGCTGAGCACCCGCCGATAGTGCCAACCCGTCTGCTGTTAGCCGCCGGCGGAACCATCTCGCCGTAGCCGAAGCTGTAAGCGCGCCACCACCTGATCGCCGGATCGCCAACCAACACACGTAAATCCATGGTCGTGTAAGTACAAACCCTTTTTCGACATGCGCATGATCGATCGTTGGCCAGTTCTTTTTCCGCCAACCCCGTGGGCAACATAAGCCACCCCCATGTTATGTTGCGTGATCGCAAGCCCCCAGTGAATGAATTATAGCGACCCCGAATGAATTTCGCCCCCCAAGCCAACGCACACCCTAGCCAAGCAGTGCACTGCAAATGAACAGGTAGAGAGACAGGAAAACTCGAGTGGTACCGAGGTACCGTGTAGGACTAACATGCTGAAGATCTGCGGATCGAATCTCGTAGGGCCCGAAGTATTTTTTTGTAATTAAATAAAATTGTAGCTACGAAAATGCGAACCTGAATATACGATTTTTGAGTTCCTAGAGTAATGTTGTGGTTTTTTCTAATGTTTTCTGAGGCATCTTTTCACGACTTTCGCGGTAGTTTTCTGTTTGGTTCCGCCATTCTGGCTTCTGAAGCGTTCTGGGGAAATTTGATTGGGGAGATTTTCTACCTGTGATGATAAGAACGGGGCAAGTACAATCTTTTGTTTTCTAGATCTGAGGTATTTTTTTTGAGTTTGCGATCTTTTTCTTCCGTTTGTAGCGCCTCGGCTAACCGCCGAGTTCTCGGATGAGTCGGATCGTTCTCAATCGCAAATTTTGGCATCAAGGATACACCCGCCCTGTGGCAGGGTCTCATAGCTGGGCAAAGCAGCACATGATGAATGGTCTCCTTTTGGGAGTGGCGCTTAAGCCATTCGTTTAATTACGCCAATGCGATCCGACCGACCGCCTCCGGTTACAATATGACAGAAAAAAAAAAATCGTGACCTCACCTTTAAATTTAAGTTTTAGAGTTAAAAATCAAAAAATCTCATAGATGTGGCGTGTATTTTTGATTCAGTGTATCTTTTTTTTTTTTTTTTTTTTTTCAGAAAGCCCGTCCAATTTCCTATAAGTTTGTCTTTGACCATTTTTTTGATACGACGCAACGGCTTCGAGATACAGTAATTTTTAAATTACAAAATACAAAAATATGTCTACAAAGTTTCATTGAAATCGGAGAGGGTTGGGTACAAAAGTAACAGAAAAAATCTTGATTTCCATTTTTAAATTTTCATTACTTAAAGTTAAATTCACAAAAAATGTATTTTTTTTAATTTCAGAACGTTTTTGATATGTTTTAGGGGACTAATACAGGACTGGTTCAGAAGATAGGATTTTTTGAAAAAATAGTAATTTCTTGAAAATGTCAAAATAACGGACAAAAATAAATTTCAAAAAAAAACATTCTTAATAACAGATAGAATTTGCAATCGAAAAAACTTTTGATTATGCTAAACATATCTATTTTTTACAAGCTGAAGCAACTTTTGGTTACATATTTTTGAGGTTTTAGAAATTGGACTATTAGTTTCTGAGATACAGTTCCACAAAGAATTCGAATGAATGAAAATAAGTTTTTCTATGAAATTTTCAAGTGACGTTATCTCGAAAACTTTCCATTTTTAATGTTGAAAAAATGTTTTTTTTTGTGAAATGTTCTGGTCTTTTCTGAATTGCTGAAAATTTCCAAAACGGTGCACTTTATCAAAAATTCCTTAAAATCTGGAACCAGATTTTGCACCATCATGCACTATGGCTCAAAAGATAAAACATATATCGGAAAATTTTGGAAATTTTAAACCACGTGTTTTGTGAATCTCACTTTTAGTAAAACAAATGTTAAATAAAGAAATGGGTATTTTTTTAAGTGTGATTTTTTCTGAATAGTCCTAAAGATTCTTAATTATAATCATCAGAATCAGATCAGAAAAGCTCGTCTCAAGATACAGGTTTGCATATACAGTCCAGACTCGACTATCTGAAGGCCTTGGTAAAGTTTCACTTCGGATAATCGATACACGATTTTTTATTATTATTATTATTATTATTGAGCTTTAGCATGACCCCTAAACTACTCTAAAGTGATTAAGAATTTTTAAATTCAATATGGCGGCCAAAATGGCGGTGATGCAATATTGAAAGCAATCAACCATTCAAATTTGACTAAAATGGGGTCGCAGAACTCGAATTTGATGTTTAAAACAAGAAAAAGAAAAAAAGCGAAAAAATATGTTTTCCTCGCGATTTGATTATTCGAAGTTCCATAGAAACCTTCGGTTAATCTAAACTTCGAATAATCGAGTCTGGACTGTATTTACGTACCCATTTTGTATGACCAGCCCGCAAAATTGTATGGAGACTTATTTAAAAACTAATTATGCAAATTTGCTTTTTTGACGTTAGGAATGCATGGACAAAGTTTTAGCCAAATGAAAAATACAAATTTTAAAATATCGAAATATTTTGCGAAAATCTAAAGACTCTACTTTTTTTTTGTGGAGTTTTAATTTCAATTTAAAGCAATACAGTGTAAAAATGGACCAATGTGGACGTTTAAACAAACTGTCTACCCTGCTTATGTTAAATTTAAACATCCACTGAATAAGTAAGATACTAGTTTGCAAATCCACACTGGTAATGTTATTTTTCTTTTTTAATCGAATTTTGATGCCTTTTTAAAACATTTAGTTGTTTAAACTTTCACATGATTCACACTTAGCTAGGTAGTTTTGATGTTGAGTTCGAGTTTAAATTGGCCAAAATAAATTAACTTTAATTCTGAAACACTTTTATCAAGACATTTACTTGCACTTTTACTTCAGAACGTTTAACTTTCTCATCTTTATCACACGTTTTCTGAAAGATAACACTATTTCTGGAAACCACTACCACCTTCGATACCTTTAAAATCTAATTCGACCACCTCACCAATTCTCTTTTATTTTAACCAAACTAATCTCACTTCTAACCGGCATCTAACGGTAAAACCACGTCCCTCCCTCTCTCACCATCCCTCCCTCTTGCACTCCTACAGCACTCACCTTATCCTCCGGCGGGCAGCGGAACAGGTGCGCAAACGTTGCCTCCATGTTGCGGGCAAACCGCGGCGCAAACACGTCCTTTTCCGTGCCGAACTGGTGCCGCGACTGGCGCACGATCGAATCGATCACGTACAGCCCCGGAATCTTGTACTCCGACTTGCACTTGGAGATGAACTTTTCGACGCTCTGCACGACGTGCTTGTAGAACTTGATGGCCTTCATCGCACTCCGGGTAATCGAGGCCATCTTGGCCTTGGAGATCGGCGGCTTCGCTTCGTACAGCCCCGAGAGCTGAAAGTAGGAGGAGGAGGAGGAACACATCGTTTAGCACACAAACCACTTGATTCTTCTTCGGCGGGCACTTCCGGAACCACTTTCCGGGGGATCTCCCCCCCCTATGTTTACGTAACATCCCCACACTGATAACCGGATTCCCTTTCCCCCATCAGGGCAAAAGAAGTTCTGCGGAGCACCCACTGCTTCTTCTTCGGTGTTCTTCTTCTGCCGAGAATTGGATTTTTGCAAAATCCACTTTTTCTCACCTCCTGGTTGAAAATTCGCACCGTATCCATCGTAAAGCGTTGCGATTATCGTTTGCGCGTAAAATTCACCAACTTTTGGCCATTCACTGGCATATTTTGCACGGTAAAATCCGCGAAAAACGTTCCGATTTCACACCGTACGGCTTTGTTCACACACGCACTTTGGGTTTTGCTCAAAATGGCCGCGAACCGTTTTTTTCTGCTGCTGCTGCGGGCGACGATGACGTACCGCTAGGATGACAGTTACTCGCTCGCTCGGGAGAAGGTGGTGGGTTCGGTCGCCGGAGGTCGAAAGGCGTTAGGTCAACTTTTTAGGTTGAAATTTTTAACACAGTCCAAAATCGATTTTTTTTTTTAAATCAAGTTTGAGCTTGGTTTGAGCTCTGCGACCCCAAATTAGTCAAGTTTAATCCTAAAATGAAGCTTAAAATTGTGATATTATTATTCACAACAAACAGCTTTGAAACTGAGAACAACCTCAAAAGATAAAAATGGATTTGTAAATCAAATTGAAAAAAAAAACTTCGTGGCCCATTTTGACAGCTTGTTGCAAGATCCATCGAAAAATGTTGACTTCCTTTTTAAACTTGTTTTTACCTTTTACAAAACAATTAAAGACTGGTATGCAGATCGGAAGGAACGCAAAACTCCATGGATATAACGCCCAAGAAACGGTCAAGGAAAGGGTCACGAAAAGATTTTTCTTAAGCGGTACGTAGCTGAAAAGTAACAGAATCGGAAAGATTCCGTTTGACGTTTCTTCGCGCGGTTCTTGTTTGTTATATGTTTTGATGAAAAATCAAAGAATTGTAATTTTCCTTTTGAATGCGACTGATAATTACAAATGTTTTAATAATTTTGTATTGGATATAATAATATTTAAAATTCCTGCCGAATCTCAAAATGCAGAATAGTGAAATTAAAAGGACAGATTTAGTTTTTTGGTCGAAATGGAGAAAAAAGAAAGAAGTTGTCTTTGTAGATGTCAGCCATCGTGTCACCAACTATTTATTGCTAGTACCAACCAGCTACCTCTGGATTACGAGTCCCCTGCGCTGTCCGATTGATCCACACTCGCGGGACCAAAATGAAGTAAATCAGAGTGAAATTAAATTTGACAATGATCATAAAAAAATATATATGTTCTAACTAAAATACAATAATAATCTGATTTTTTTAAATCCAACAAAACAACAAATAGAAAAATATGAAAAAAAAACAAACATTTCAGAAATTTCAAATTACTTTTTTTTAATAATAAAGAAAATATGCACTATGCAGAATTGAATAATAATTTTAATATAATTTTTTTTATAAATTCAATAGCTCAAAATATTCAAATTCTAAACGAATGCACAAGTCGAAATTTCAAAAGCTTGAAAAATCGGAAATAGAGAAATTCGTAAATACAAATTTAAGAAAACCTCGAAATTATAAGAATCAAAAACTATATTTTTTCCAAAATTATAAATAAATCTAGAACGAAAAATTTAGAATTTAGAAATTTAAGAATTTAAGAATTTAAGAATTTAAGAATTTAAGAATTTAAGAATTTAAGAATTTAAGAATTTAAGAATTTAAGAATTTAAGAATTTAAGAATTTAAGAATTTAAGAATTTAAGAATTTAAGAATTTAAGAATTTAAGAATTTAAGAATTTAAGAATTTAAGAATTTAAGAATTTAAGAATTTAAGAATTTAAGAATTTAAGAATTTAAGAATTTAAGAATTTAAGAATTTAAGAATTTAAGAATTTAAGAATTTAAGAATTTAAGAATTTAAGAATTTAAGAATTTAAGAATTTAAGAATTTAAGAATTTAAGAATTTAAGAATTTAAGAATTTAAGAATTTAAGAATTTAAGAATTTAAGAATTTAAGAATTTAAGAATTTAAGAATTTAAGAATTTAAGAATTTAAGAATTTAAGAATTTAAGAATTTAAGAATTTAAGAATTTAAGAATTTAAGAATTTAAGAATTTAAGAATTTAAGAATTTAAGAATTTAAGAATTTAAGAATTTAAGAATTTAAGAATTTAAGAATTTAAGAATATAAGAATTTAAGAATTTAAGAATTTAAGAATTTAAGAATTTAAGAATTTAAGAATTTAAGAATTTAAGAATTTAAGAATTTAAGAATTTAAGAATTTAAGAATTTAAGAATTTAAGAATTTAAGAATTTAAGAATTTAATTCAATTCAATTCGGTTTTATTCGTGAATAATCAATTTACAATGAGTTCATTTAGGTACAAAACAGAGTTTTGGTGTTCCTTTCAGCTGTGATTTACATCGTAATTCAATCGAAAAATTATTACTTATAACTATGGAATAGACAAGAGTAAGAAAAAGTTTTCAAAAAACTTACAGAAAGTGCAATGGGAAAAGGATAGATAGAGAGAATGCTTAAAACTAGATCACAGACAAAAATAATATCAATTATAGATGTGCTTGATCATCAGCTCCCCGAGGGCCAGAAATTGCTCCGCCTTGTTACGGCAGCTCCGAAACCGCGTCATCATCTCTCCCGCGAGAGCAAAGAACTCCGGCAGGGTAAAGAGATCTTCCCCGGTGACTCCTTGCTGGGCCGCATCGCCGCTACCGGCAGCGACCACGCTGGCAAACGAACGCCCCCATCCAGGAGGGATCGCTGGGTTTTCCGCTGGAACCGTACGCTGCCCAGCTGCAGGAACGGCTGCGCTCGTACTTCGCTGAGGAGAGTGGGACGCTGCTGCTTTCTTCTTCCTCTTTTCCTGCTCCTCGAGGTAAGCCTTGCGCGCGACGCATCCGCGGTAGTTACCAGTATGGTTGCCGTCACAGTTCGCGCACTTTACGCGCGGCTTAGTTTGTTCTGCATTTTCCCCCAAGTCCGCCTTTCGTGGCAGTGCGCACGCCTCCGAGAGGTGTGATTCACCGCACTTCACGCAGCGGGGCCGGAGGTTGCAGTTCCGCGAACCGTGGCCGAATTTCTGGCAACGGTGGCATTGCGCTACGTCTGTCGGGTTCTTGGTGTAAAACCGCCAGTTTACCCAAAAACCGTCCAGTGTCTTAGTCCGCCGCAGATCTTGGATCTTGACGGTGCCGCGGTCGAAGTACAACAGGTACAGGGTGTGTGTACCTGTGACTGTTGTCTTTCGCGAGAGCACTTTTATCTCCCGTGGCTTTATTCCGGCGTTCGAGAGGTGTCGCTTCAGGTCGGCGATCGGACGGTCTTGGTAACCCTGCAAGACTACCTTAACAGGGGGCTTCTCTGGGTCGTATGTGTAGAAGTTGAAGTTGCTACGCTTCAGTTCTTCAAGCACCAGGTCAAAATCTTTTCTGTTCAGTGTGATCACTTGCACTGCCGACTTACCGATTTTCAGACAATATCCGAGGCCTTCCAGCAACTCGTCAACATCGTCCGCCAACGTGTCCAAAACAAAAATTGGAGGTGGTCTTCGTTCCGTTGGAGAATTGTTCTTTTTTGACGTCGGCACTTTTTCCGTGCACGACCATCATCGTCGTCGTCGTCGTCGGTAGTGCTGCTACCGTCGGTGTTGTTGTTTTCTTCGTCGTCGCTCAGCATCTGGAACTCGTTCCTGATGGGGATGTTGGCGGATGTTGATGTGCCACTGGTCGTGGCACCGGAAGTACCGGAACGGGTTCGCACTGGTGATCTCGGAACATACCCGGGATGTAGTAACTTTTTATCGATTCCATCTGCGCTCACGCTCCCCTGCGCGATGGCGGCCGACACGGCGTTGGTTTGTTTACCTTTTGCACACGGCCGGTAGACGAACTTCGCGGGTTTTTCGAGGCCGCACTCGAACTGCCACGGCCACGGCCGGCCTTTGGCATGCTGCAGGAGCAAACTCGCGGCTAATCACGGTAAACTACGGCGAAAAAATCGAAAAACGATGGAGCACTGAGCACTTGACTGCTGCTTGCTCTCGTGCGTACACGGAGGTGATTTTTTTAAGAATTTAAGAATTTAAGAATTTAAGAATTTAAGAATTTAAGAATTTAAGAATTTAGGAATTTAAGAATTTAAGAATTTAAGAATTTAAGAATTTAAGAATTTAAGAATTTAAGAATTTAAGAATTTAAGAATTTAAGAATTTAAGAATTTAAGAATTTAAGAATTTAAGAATTTAAGAATTTAAGAATTTAAGAATTTAAGAATTTAGGAACTTTGGGAGCGTTCTTTTATTACGTAACGCAGATGGTGTGAATTTGTTGAGGTGACAGTTGTCAATGTCAAAAGTTGCAGTGCTGCCAAATTTGGTGCTTTTTTAGGAAACCTCAGTTTGACGTTTTGAGTTCCAAAGTACACGGAGGGGTACGTCGATTTGGGCCCACTTTTTGGACCCGAGTGGCTTGTCGTGTCGTCGGTTTAACTCTATGTTGCACACACTCTCATTTTAATTTCTCGATGAATTTAAAATCAAAATCCAATCAAATTATTCGCTCTACAGCATTGCCTTGGCGTTCTCGATTGCGAGATTCCTACTCGAAACTAGGTGTCCGAAGGCTTGATTGTTGAGGCAATTGCAAACCTCTTTTTACACCTTAGCTTCCATCCACCCCGAGATTCAAACTGACGACCTTTGGATTGTGAGTCCAACTGTCTACCAGTGACTCCTACGAGGCAGGACCCAGGAGACGACTCCTACACTTGGACTGAGCTAACGACCTAATATCTAGGTTAGTCCGGGGCCAACATTTACTTCCCTGTCCGACGGAAGGCGTGATCAGACAAATCTCATCTCAAAATTGGCCACCGGGACCTTCTGGGATCGAACCCAGGCCGACTGGGTGAGAGGCAATCACGCTTACCCCTACACCACGGTCCCAGTAATTTTAATTTTAAAAATAGAACAAAAATAAATTCACTGGAATACACAGAATGTTTACAACTAACGTTGACCTAACAGAATTCGACCAGTTAGTCCGATTCCCTGCGTGTGTCAATCAACTCCGACAATCTCCCTCAAACTACCACCAAACTTGTCGGAGTTAGTCCCTCAAAGATGGCGACGGTCTGAAAGCAGAGAAGAACGTCGTCAAAAGTTCCGTTCGTTTTCAACCAGAAAATTCGCCGCTGCGTCGCTGGTTTCGATTCCAAACCCGGGTTGTTTGCCGTGTTCGAAGTGTTCCGCTCAGTTTGCGCTGTTCAAAGGTACGATTATCGTCGCGTCGTGGACGTTTGGACCGTACGCGCGGCCGGTCGCCTCCCGATCGAAAGGATTACTTACGTGAGACGCAAAATTCGGTTTCGGCAATGGCTGCTGGCAGTTTCAAGATGGCAAGGTGGAACAGGAGACCGAGGGGTTGTGTGGCCACCAGGCAGCGAATCGATCCAGATAGCGCGGTGGAGGAGAAAGGAATAACGATTTTGACGATGTGGCAGAAAAAAAAGTTGATTCCTTTCACTGTGTGAATGTTGGTGCACGGGTTCCACGATCGGAACTTCCGGCGTCGGTTTGACAGTCGCGCGATCGATCGATAATGCGGAGAGCTTCCCGCGCGTGTCACGATGTGCGGTTCCGTTCGTTTTCGATTATTCTTTTCCGGGAGCCTTGAAATGCGAGGACCAGCGTTTCAAGCTTCCGGAATCGCGTTCCGGTAGATTCCCGAGTGGAGTACGGTTTCGTCGTGTTGTTCGTATCAGTTGCCACCGGATTGGTGCTGCATCGCGAGCGTCGTTTAGCGGTTTAATCGCGCGTCGTGACGTCTTTTCGGGTTTCGGTTCCGAAGGAAGCTTCCGCTTCGCGTTCCGTCGCGTCTCGACGTTGGACATGATTATGGACTTACACGTTCCCCAACACAAACCACAAATCTCAACACTGATTCTGATGCAATTGTCTTCCGCTTTTTTCACCCAAACGCCTTTTCCAGAACGAGATTAAGAACTTCCGGAAGCGCTAAATCCGTAAATTCTAGATTTTCAGTGCGTTTCGCGTTCGTTGTGCCGCGCGAATGGACCGTAACATGTCCATGGCGGGTCGCCTAACGCGGCGAAGTCCGTCACCGTCGCGTGGTGGCGGCGGAGGCGGCGGTAGCAAGCTGCGCATGGACCGGAAGCCAAGTCACGTCCGGATTACCGGTAAGATTGCTTGTCCAAAGCTAGGTCCATTATTGCTAACATTTGTTTCCTCTCGTCTAGATCCGATCGATAACGTGATGCGCAAGGCACGGGCCTTCCCGAACGAAACCTGGGACAAGAAGTTGCTCGAAGCGGAAGAAAAAGACCCGAACCGTTGGCGCCACACGGGCTTCAAGAAGATGTACATCGAAGAGGACGCCAGCAGTTCCGATTCCGATGCCGGCCCCCAACGGCCACCTCCCGGCCGGTATGGCAATGGCGGCGGTGGAGGTCCCCCAGGACGTCGCAGCCGCAGCCGATCCCGTTCCCCAATGATGCGCCATCGGCGCAGCCCCTCACCGCTGCGTAAGCGACGCGTCCCGGTTTCGCCCTCTCCGCCACCGATGCGCCGTCGACCATCGCCATCGCCACCTCCGGAGCGGAGACCGCCTCCCCCGAGGCCAATGCGTCGGCCGTCGCCGCCGGAATTTCGTCGCAAGTCCCCCGGGGGACACCCGATGGGATCGCCACCACCACCTGGGCGCGGTCGCGGTCGAATGTCTCCGTTGCCACCACCGAGGGGACGCCCGAAGCGGCCACCATCGCCGCCGCCGAAGGTAAGTGCTAATTGATTGACTGTTTTGAATGGTAAAGGAATTCTCGGATTAAGGTGAAACTGGACGACGGCCATTACAAAACTTCTTTGCGACTTAAATCAATTTTTAAACTTGTTTTCTAAGATACGGTTACCCTCAACTCAATTAGATTTCTGAACTCGACAGTTGGCTTGCTATTGTCCTTTTTCTCGTCTGCAACAAACAGAATACGTTTCTCTTCTTTCCATTTTTATCTACCATGTACCATTCTTAATTGTAAAAAAAATACTTGGTGGGACAATTATGCGTAGAAGTGTAAAGCTAAGAACATGATTGCCGTTCTCTCCTTAAACTCCATACTTGGAGATCATGTAACTGACGAGGGTTACTTGGTCCAAGCGGGTCTTGCAGGTCTTGAACCTGGCGATGTACTCGGAGAAAATGCCCACAGCTCAGCCGAACTGTAGAGCACATCCCCAGCTTCCTTCTCCGTAGCTCCACCGTCTCGGGAGCCACTGCTTCCTTTGCTGCTTCCTGCGGGTCGAGGGCGATCCTTCGATTTTCCGTTCGGAACTGCTCCCGGCAGCGGAGGGAACTCCGCCGGCGTGAACGCCGGAACTGCTGGACTCTAGTTTCGGCATCGACGCCTGCTGTCGACGCCTCCGGATGAAGTCGGCACGCTTGGGGCAGCTGCGGTCCGTGGCTTCGTGGGCTCCAGAGCAGTTAGCACACCGCTTCGGCTCTGCTTCTTGGACTTTGCACTTGTCCGTCTTGTGGGGACCCCCACAGTTGTTGCACCTCCCCTTGAGGTGACAGTTCCTGGTCCCATGACCCAGCTGCAAGCAGCTTGATTTCAGTCAGCTCTCCTTTTCTCTTGATGGCATGCACCTCCACAGCATCCAAGTTGTGCGATTCCTTGAGTTTCTTCTTGACGAATTCAGGTGAAGCCGGTGGAAGTCCTCTGACGACAACACGGAGTTGCCGCTTGCTTCGTTTCTCGTGGGTATAGAAGTGGGCCCGCGCGGTTTCGAAACGCTCCTCGGAGATACACAGCAATTTGACCCCAACCGGAGTCAGCTTGTAACTTGGCTTGGTTGTGCACGACAACATCACACTCCTCAGCTTGCCGAAGCTCATATTCTTTACCACCAGAGGAGGTGGTTTCTTGGCCACTGGAACCGGTGGGACGCTTCCTTTCCCGGCAGGGTTACCATTGTTATTGTGGCTGTTGTTGTTCTCCACCAGCGGGCTGAACTTGTTGTTGTTGAGGAGCTGTTCCTCGTTGCCATTTCCGACGTCGGCTCCGTCGTCACTTGTCTTCTTCCGCTTTCGCGTTCCGACAACGGGAAGAAAACTGTAAAAGGTGGAGCGGCAGTAGAAATAAAAACCGCGTGTAAATTTGTCAAAGTTTAATTCGAGAATGTTTACAGCAGAGTGAAAATATCTGACAGGAGTTGAGCTACACGCTAAAGGGCGTTTACTCATTTCTTCTTGTTTACTTATCTACCACAGACAAGTGGACAGCTTAAATCTCCAACAAAAATCGTCATCGGAGGAATCTTCCACAAGCACTTTGCGCGCAGCAACAACAGAGGAAAAATGCGTCCTCCACGTCGAACTGTCAAACGGGTTGTGAATCTACAGGGGTTGCTAGGTTAGATCTGGCATGCCTGTTGACGACTTAGACTTGGTTTTGTTTTCATTAGTTTCCGAACAAAGACTTGGTTATTAAAGAGTGTGAAAGAAACACGTCTGTTGGGTTTGGAGTTTATTCGGGTAAGGGCATCTCCAGCGCTGGGGTGCAAATCAAATTTGCACCCGGCTCATGAATACCGAGATCAAATTTGCCACATTGAAAAAACTTCGTCATCCCCACCGCTAGGGTAGCAAATTTGCCACCGAAATAAGCCCACCGCGGGGGCAAATATGGTTTTTTTAATTTTTGCTCTCGTTTACCTTCAAAATCAATAATCATGTGTTGATTAATGCCTAGAAATGCTAAAAGTTTATTAAACTATTTAATCCTATTGAAAATTTCAAAGAATTTCATTTTTCGAAAATGTCGAAAGTTAAACCATTTGCTACCCGATTTGACTCCCACCAAATTTGCTCTCGAGTTTGCCCCCGAGTCTCCCACCACGCGTAGCAAAGCAGGTATCAAATTTGATCTCAAGTTCATCTGTAGAAGAAAAATATGTGTCGGTACCTGTCGGGTATTCAGTTTCTGATGTATTCTGATTGCCCCCGGCTTAGTTTTGAATGCGTGTTTTGGATATTTTTGTATGTCTGCTCTTGTGTACCTATGATTCAAAAAATTCAAAGTTAAAAAATTTAAAAATTCAATAAATTTAAAATTCAAAAATTATCAAATTCAACAATTGAAAAATTAAAAAAATCCAAAATTTTAAAATTCAATAATTCAAAAAGTTGAAAATTTCAAAATTCAAAAATGCGTTTAAATTGCTTTATGTTTGGTGTTTTTTTTTAATTTATTGTGCTATTTTTGTTTTTTTATTTTTCAATCTTTTTAATTTTAATTTTTAAATTTTTTTATTTTTAAGAGGCAGTATTTGTAAATTCTGCTCGGTTTGTTCTAGAGGTCGTATCGAGGTGCTCGGATTTGGATGAAACTTTCAGCGTTTGTTTATCTATACATGAGATGAACTCATGCCAAATATGAGCCCTCTACGACAAAGGGAAGTGGGGTAAAACGGGCTTCGAAGTTTGAGGTCCAAAAAACCTAAAAAATCTTAAAATTGCTCGCATTTCCGTAAAACTTCATCAAACCCAACTCTCGTAGATGCATTTGAAAGATCTTTTGAAGCACTTCAAAATGGGCCATAGACATCCAGGACCGGCTTGACTTTTTCTCATAGCTTTTGCAAAAAACTGTTAAAAATTGATTTTTTTTTAAACCCTAATATCTTTTTCCAGCAGCCTCCAACACCCATACTCCCATAGGTCAAAAGATAGGTAATTTCATGGACTATAATCCTTTGGAAATAACTTTTTGGCCAATCGCAGTTTTTCTCATAGTTTTTCGATTTTTCTATAACAAACATTTTACAACGTTAGTTTTTGCCCTGTAGGCCTCCGGCACTTTTTAGTCTCAATTTTGTCATATTCGAAATCCTCGGAAAATTTCACGTTTGTTAGAAGTATTGAACTTGTAAATTTGATTTAAAAAATAAATAAATAAAACATTTTAGAAAAAAGAAATGGATCTTATTTACCTTGTGATCAAAACGTCAAATGCCGTATTAAGTAGGCGAATATCTGTTCTACCCCTAATCCGAAAAAAGTTAAAAATATTTTAATTCATTTTAAATGGCATTTTTCCAATCAAATTTACAACTCCAATACTTCTAACTTACGTGAAATTGTCCGAGGATTCCGAATATGACAAAATTGAGATCAATATGTGCCGCTATGACGGCCTACAGGGCAAAAACTAACGTTGTAAAATGTTTGTTATAGAAAAATCGAAAAACTATGAGAAAAACTGCGATTGGCCAAAAGTTATTTCCGAAGGCTTATAGTCCACGAAATTACCTATCTTTGACCTATGGGAGTATGGGTGTTTGAGGCTGTTGGAAAAATATAGGGTTTTAAAAAATCAATTTTTAACAGTAATTTGCAAAAGCTATGAGAAAAATCAAACCAATCCTGGATGTCTATGGCACATTTTGAAGTGCTTCAAAAGACCTTTCGAATGCATCTACGAGAGTTGGGTTTGATGTAGTTTTACGGAAATGCGAGCAATTTTAAGATTTTTAATGTTTTTCGACCTCAAACTTCAAAGCCCGTTTTACTTCACTTCCTTTGTCGTAGAGGGCTCATATTTGGCATGAGTTCATCTCATGTATAGACAAACAAACGCTGAAAGTTTCATCCAAATCGGAGCACCTCGATACGACCTGTTACACATTGGTGAAAAACTGGCTCTTAAAATTTATTCATTTTTTTCAAATTTTTTAACTTTATTTTTAATTTTTTATGTTTTTGAATTTTTTATATATTTTAATTTTTTTTATATTTTTTTAATTTTTTAATTTTTTTAATTCTTTTAAATTTTTTAAATTTTTTAACTTTTTTAATTGTTTTCCATTTTTTATTTTTTTCCATTTTTTATTTTTTTAATTTTTTTATTTTTTAATTTTTTTAAATTAAACAAATTAAATCTTTTTAATTTTTTTAAATCAATAAGTTTTTTGGATTTTTGTGAGTTTTTCTTAATTTTTTGATTTTTTGTTATTTAGTTTTTAATTTTCTTTAAATTTTTATTTTTTTTTTAAATTTTTTTATTTTGTCATTTTTTATTTATTTATTTATTTTTAATTATTTTTCTTTATTTTTTAATTTTTTAATATTTTTGTTTTTTTTTAATTTAAAAAATTGAAAAATCTTAAAAAATTAAAATTTAAAAAATTTAAAAAAATTTAAAAAATATTACAAAATAAAAAACGTTACTTAATCCACCCTTAGGTAGTTGGCGCCTTCCTCACATTTAAAGGGTGCTACCCAAAATGCAGAAAGTGCATAACTTACTCTGAAGTGCTTATAACATTTGATAGGGTTGTCAGATCTTCAATGTTTTAGACGCGTTGGAAAGGTCTTTTGAATACTCATCCTACGATAGGTCGCATGAGAGATCCGGACAGCATTTTCATCAAAATATCTGAGATCCGGCCTCGAAAAAGTGCGTAAATAACACTTAAGTGCTTATTGTGATTTCGGAGATAAATCGAATTACGAGCGGCACTCTCGGGGTACTTGCGAAAAAATCTAACCAATCCTCTTTTTGAGTGTACTGACTTGGTGCGTCAAACGTCACTGCAAAATATAAACAAACAAAAAGTCACAAATAAACTTGCAGCAATGTCGCTTTCGGAAATTGAGTAAGTTTGTTTTATTTTCTAATTTATACACTTATATTTAATTTACGTACCGTTAAATAAGATAATATAATAGAATTTTTCAATTTTTCAGTGGAAACTACAATCCGATTCAGCCGGATTCGGAAGGAAGCTACGAAGAAGTTGAGCATTTGCTCGAAGAGGAGAAGGAGGAGGAAGACGATACGGGGGCAATTGACTACAATCCCTTCTCGGATGACGATGAGCAAGAGGATCTGGCCGAAGAAGATCCGCAGCCTGTGGCAGAGTGCTCGAAGTCGAAGAGGCCCAGATGCGAAAAACTCTTCTCCTTCAATGCTGTGTTCTGTCAAAAGTTGTTCCGGAACCAGCTCAGACCCAAAGAAAATTCGTCGACCAGAGTCGTTGGAGATTCGATTGAGGACGTTATTGCGTGTCTTTGGGATACAGGAAAGGATCTGATCAAACGGCAAGTTGTCTTCCAAGACAACGTCCCCAAATGGGCCGTCGATGAGAAACCTAAATTCGATGACGTGGGAAAGTTCTTCCTTTTGCAAGACATGAATGCTCGGAAGACTTACGGCATTGAAAATCTCACTGCAAGATTGCTGCAAAGGTGGCGCGACCAATTGATAAAGATTTTTGTTTTCGCGTACTCGCTGGACGTAGAAAACAAGAACCAATTCAACGAAGTGTTGAAGCATTTAATCACTCCAAGCAAACCTGACCGTGCAGGGGCAAACTCAATGCGAGACGAATCTTCTCTGGCGAACGAGCTGCACGCAGGACACCCTCACCTAGAGGGCCACTTTAGTTCGTGGTTGCTGTGGGCCAGTGTCATTCATGCTGCCCCCGCCCACGAGCAAGAAGGCATGAAGAAGGCACCGAACCCTCCAGCAACAATCTCCAAGTATTTTCGATGGGTGGGGGTCTCAGAGGCAGCACGCTTAGATGGTGTGCATCGAGGGATGGTTGTGGCCAACACGATCAACTCCCGGAACTTGCGACAGATACGAGAGCTCAAAATGGAATTCTCAACAGCTATGGTTGTTCTCCAGGGGGCTTTCAAGAGGCTCGAAGTAATGGAAGCGGAGGCGGAAGCAAGCGGTGGAATCGTTTCCGCAATGGAGACTGTGATGCAACCGGAGGAGAGTGAATTAAGCCAGCAATTGGGCGCCAAAGTCACCAACTGCTTCGATGATCAACATGCTTAAGGATTGCTTCGTGATAATATTACATTCGTGGAATAAATAAACTGGAGGGATTTGGTATTTTTTCTTTATTTTTATATAACTTATTCTTCATGGTAGAATATTGAGTCCAAATTGCTTCGGATCTTGTCCAATCCCTTTTTCCGGCAAAAAAGTTCCTCCGGCATAATAGCCACAGTGCTCGAAAAGTCGCAAACACGGGTAAATTTTGAAACGGTTCACCGCATCGAGTACTTCGTGCATCACGGGAACATTCTGCCGGTGCTGCCGCTGCAAATCCTTCTTAATCAAACCGAAAACTACTTCCAGGGGATTAAAAAAATGGACAATAAGCCGGAAGAAATATAGGCAAAATGCCAATTGTCCTCAGATATTTGACGATGTGACGATCGCAGTGGATCTTGGCCCCGTCCAAGATCCATACGGAGTGGAATCCCGGATAGCGCTGGACTTTTTTGTTCTTGAGGGCAAATGTACGGCAGCACTCAAAGAATTTAATCCTTGTAAAAGTGCCTTCAGTCCAGAAACTATCCAGCATTCCACCGGAACCCAGAAAACAAAGCATAGATGCACGAGGCTTGCGGCAGAACTCTCCACGATAAATCACCTTCTGACCAACGATTCCGTACCCCTTGGTCCGCAGCATGTCACGGTTGTCAAAGCTCACCTCATCCAGAAAGACAAGATTGAACAGGTCCCACGGGAACGAGAGCAGCTCTTTGACGTAACGGACAATTTCGTCCTGACGAATTTGAATCGCACGCCGTTCTATTCGCTTCCACGACATTCCAGCCTCGTGTAATATGGCCCACACGGATGATACGCTTATCGAAACTTTGAACTTCCGCTGGAACATTGCTTGTGCTTCGTCGAGGAACAGAATCGGGTGCTGATTGTACAGTTCGACTAGCCATGTCCGCATTTCGGCACCGAACTTTTGTAGACTTGTACCCGTTTCTTTCTGTTTACTGCACCGGTCTGTTCGTACTTCGCGAACCACTCGGTAATCGTTGATGGAGCTTTTCCGTAGATTTCCGCCAGTTTCTTTTTCGATATTCCCAGGAAAAAATAGCCGTACAAGGCATGATAAATCGTATTTGTGCTGGCATGTTGACGCCGGACATAGGGGGATGGCGTCGCTATTTTTAGACCACGTTTTCCACTTTTTCTCATCGAAACCGACTACTTTATCGACTTCATTTTGCTGGGCGAGATAGGATGCCGTCTATTTTTAGACGATGACTTAGCATTTTTCCACTCTAGCGCTTAAAAAAACCAGATGGCAGCACGATGTAACGCCACGTCCCTATTCTGGATGATGAGGTTGGCCATTTCTGTTGGTAAAGTGAACGTTTATTTTATAAAAATAACACAAAAATAAAAATTATAATAGAAAATACCTGTTACAATTGAAAATCACCTCGACCAAAATCAAGAAGGAAAACCAAAACAAACCGGCCTACACACTGATTGGGAATCGTGCATTTCAGTTTGACAGAAAAAAGGAAAGTGTGATTCGTCGCGAGAGTTGGTCTCGTTCAATTCGGTTTAGTGCCGCGGCGATAATATAACTTTTGATAGGGTTGTCAGACCTTCAATGTTTTGGACGCATTGGAAAGCTCTTTTGCATAGGGGAGAGTGGGGAGACTTGATCCCCGGGGACACTTGATCCCAAGCCTGTATCTCGTCAGCATGTGGGTAAAACAATTAGCTTTGTTCTAGAAAGTTGTGCGAAATTAACTAAAACTCATTGTAGAAAACAAAGAAAAAAATTAAAAAATGTTTTGATTCAGTTACACACATTTTTCTAAAACGAACTGCAAAAAACTTCCAAGAGATCTTTTTTTCTTTGTATTAATATGTATAGAAAACACTCAAAAATTATTCAAAAAATTATTTTTTATACATGAATTGTTTGATAAACTTATCAACTCCAAAACCCTTACGCATTTGATGTTAAATTTATCGTCATACTATTTTTACAATCAATTGTTTAAAAAAGTGCGTTTAGGGAGACTTGATCCCTGCCTTTTTACAGTCACTGGAATCAGCCTCAACATTAATTAATTGAGCTGGGTTTTCATACATAGTTTCCTTTAGTATAGTTGTACATAACTTACTGCAGTTTGAACCATTTTTCAAAACTTTTGTAAAAAAAATGACCAGCTTTTGTAAACATGCTCAATTTTGGTCTAAAAAAGAAAATTTTAAGTTTTTAAATATTTAACATAATAAACTTGTTATATTTTGAACACAAACGTACAGGTTTTATGTGAAATTGCTGTAACTTATAGAAAATTAAAAGTTTGGATGAATAAGAAACATTTTGCTTAAGATTTCTTCAAAATGTTGAAAGGGGGATCAAGTTACCCTAACATTTTTAAAATGCCGGTTAAAAATATTTTTTTAAAACGCTTGGCATGATTCGAAGAGTTCATCTGATGAAATATCCTTATTAGCCAAACATAGATGAATGTTTAAGCTTTCAATTCGTGCAAAAAGTTTATAGTTTTGTGAGAAATTGACAGAGTTATGTGCGATACAAAAAAAGGGGATCAAGTCTCCCCACTCTCCCCTACCTATCCAACGATAGGTCGCATGAGTGATCCGGACAACGTTTTTGTCAACATATCTGAGATCCGGCCTCCAAAAAGCGTATAAATAACACTTAAGTGCTTATAACTTTTGATAGATTTGTCAGATCTTCAAGTCGCATTGGAAAGGTTTTTTAAATACCTTTCTGAAAATGTATAGCATGACGGGGTTTCTTACAAAAACCACCCTTTTTACAATCTTCCGGACTTTTGTTAAAATCGTTTTTTAGCATAACTTTTGAAGTACTTAACTAAACTGCATAATTTTTAATAGCGACTTATGGGACCCCAAGACGGATCGAATGACGCCAAAACGGACAAAATCGGTTCAGCCAATGTCGAGATAATCGAGTGACATTTTTTTATCAACATCCCACCACACACACAGACATTTGCTCAGAATTTGATTCTGAGTCGATAGGTATACATGAAGGTGGGTCTAGAGGTCTAATTGAAAAGTTCATTTTTTGGGTGATTCAGTAACGTGAGGAAGGCAAAAAAATAAATAAAATAGAAAAAAATATTTTTTTATTTTTAATTTAAAAAAAAAAATAAATTCTTTACATTTTTTTAAATGTTTTTTTTTATTTTTTTATTTTTTTTAGTTTTTTTTTATTTTCTTGATTTTTTTTTTAATTTTTTTTTAATTTTCTAAAATATTTTTAATTTTTTAATTTTTTTTTAAATGTTTTAAAAGAATTTTTATTTATTTTAAATCTTCTGATTTTTTTAATCCCTGGGCTTTGTCATAATGAGTATCATAGGTTTGATGCTTGTTTGGCAAAGAGTATGATTTGATCCAATGTGGAATTAAAATCGAAGTTTTCAGTATATTGCTGAAGCTTCCATTTTTACACATGGACACCACTTCATGCTACGAGAACCCACTTTGACGTAGTCTCAGGGCTTAATCAATGGCCGGTAAGCTGTCATCGAGACCAGGAGGTTCTCCTATAGTGGAAATATCACATTTGTACAATGAAACGCTACATATGTGATTTTTTCCCTATCTTAAAGTGGGTGTCAGGTTAGGATGCGGGTTTTTAAAAAAATAGTTTTTGTAGAATTTAGGATTTTAACTATAAATATCAACTTTTTATATTTTGCCTTTAGTTATTTAGTGACAAAATTAGTAATAGTGAATTTAGTAATTCTATCAGAATCGGTGATTTTCATTCAAGTAGCATAAAAACCATTCTGATTTGTCAAAATTTCCATAGAGTCTCGATCAATCAATAGTGAAATGATATCGGACCAAATTCGTTGATCTGTTGAACAAACGGTTGTCGGATTATGATTGTATCGATCATTGTTGCGAATCGAGGATCTACTGGAATTCTGACGATCAAATGGTCGTCTCTTTTTCAATTCACGACTTGTAAAATATGAACTGTTAATCTATTTTTTTTTGTTTTTGTTTTTTTAAATGAAGCCAGACAGGTTTTAAAAGAAACGTTCTAGATTTTTTGGCTATTAATTAAAATGTCGGGGATTTGAGATAAGAGTAGCTTTCGGATAGGTTACTTTAAATCTTGTATTCAATTCAAGTTAGGTAGTTATCCGCAAATGAATATTTGGACTTACATGAATAATTGAACTTTTTGGACTTATGAATAACACACAACTGTGCATTTATTCTAGAGTCAGATCCATACAGCGTCAGTGTTTATTTGGTCGTAGTGTACTAATTCATTGGCAGATCTGGTTCTAGTTGTAATGTACGACAAGACTACTGACGGACGTGACAGGACGAGGGCCCAGTTTAGAGGTTTCAACATCAACGATGTGCGGCTGGATCACCCTCCCAAAAAAAAAAAATCTTCTGATTTTTTTTAATGTTTGTTTTTTTTTTCTTTTTTTTTGTTAATTTTTAATTTTTTTTAAATTTTTATTATTTTTTTTAATGTGAAATCCTTTTTTATTTTTTTTAATTTTGTATTTTCTTTTAAACATAAAAAACAACTTAATTTTTTTCCGTGCATCATTCCATTTGCCGCAGTAGCAAACCAGCAAAATAACGGGTAGCAAAGTGAAATCCCGAAGAACTGAGAGCAAATATGCTACCGCGACAGGTACCGCGGTGGGGAGACGTCGGGTGCAAATTTGTTTTGCTTCGATGTTTGCTACCCGCGCTGGAGATGCACTAATGACATAAATTATTGTTGGACCGGCACCGGCCACTCAGTTATATACAACAAAAGTATTATATTTTAAGTGTTTTTCTAAAAGTATACATCAAAATAAACTCAAAAGTTTAAAAAAGTCGAAATCGTAAAAAAATGACGTGGGACAATTATGCGTAGAACGGCAGTGAAAGCATTGAAAATTAAGCAGCCATGTTTGTTTCAGAAAAACATTCAAATTTTGAGTTTCTTTGTGTTGTTTGTAGAAGCATTTTTCATATCGTGATTATTTTTGCCTTCTTCACCTTACTGAGGAAAGGCTATAAAATCACTCGAAAAATGAACTTATTAATTTGACCTCGTAGACCCACCTTCACGTATACATACACTCAGAAAAAAGTACTGGCGAAATCCATAAGAACGTCTTATGATCATTCGACATCAGGATTTTATTCGAATGTCATAAGATTTTCTTATGTCTGGGAGGGGAAATTTGACAAAGCCGTTACTTAAGATTTTCATCGAGCTATCTTATGATATTGGTACGAAGATTTTTATGATATCAACAATTGTTTTATTATGGAAATCAGTGTTTTTCATAGAGCAATCTTATGATATTTGTAAGAAGGTTTTCATGACTTTAATAATTATGTTATTATGGATATCAGTGTTTATTATTATTGTTTTATACTGGCATACATATCAAATTGAGATCTAGATTCGATTGGAAAACTGTGAAGGCCAAAGTTCTCCAGAACGATGCTCTCTAATCTGTTTTCATCACCGGTCCCCGAAGAGTCGCGCCAAAGCAGGTTCACTAGGATGTCCTCTTTACTTTCCCGGATTTCTCCGATTCCGCACCAGATCTGTCCGGCGGCCACGAAATCTGTGCCCTTGGCGGTCAAAGAACGGCGATCCGGGACGTGCAAGAGCCTCGCGTCTCGATCGGCAGAATTGATTTCCGGGAAGAGCTCGTCGCGTCACTCTCGCTGAAGCTCGGGATTTATTCCACCGGATCGGTCTGTGGAGTGAAATTTAGGTTAATTACTGGTTCAAATTCAAACATGTGTACTTACGTTAGATTTTGCGAGTCCGTTTTGGCCGGGGGCACAAGATGCCGTCCTTGCCGGAGCCTCCAACTGGCGTCTCGATCGGTGAATTGGCGCTCAGGGATGGGCTCGTCGCTTCGTTTTCACTATTTATCTGGACCGAGCCTACGGAATCGACTTCGATTGTGGTCCTGTAAATGTAATGAAGTAATAGTTTATATGCCATAAAAAATTAAAAAGCAATAACTTACTTTACGGGTCCTCCACTCGGAAACAACTTCCCACAAGTTTGCTCTTCCGACGCCATGTTAAAGTTTGGGTGATATAACATTGTTTTAAGTTATTTTCACACTGCTGACATTTGTAAATAGCGAATGTCCAAGCTGTAAAATCCATAGGAAAATCTTATGAACTTTGTTGCCAGTTCTTATAAAAAAACAACAACATGGCATTGTTCGAACAGCATTGGAAAATCTTATGTAAAGCATGCGCTGATTCGATCTGATCTCATAAGCTTTGCTAATGCTTTCATAAGCTTAATTATGAATTTCGTGAGGGCTTCAATGGACACAGCTGGGACCTCGTTCATAAGACTTAACTTATGGTATTAATAGGAGCTTTTCTCTCAGTGTATCGACTCAGAATCATGTTCTGAGCAATTCGTACATTGTATATGTGAAGGTGGGTCTTGGCGGTCAAATTAAGAGGTTAATTTTTCGAGTGAATTTAAAGCTTTTCCTCAGCAAGGTGAGGAAGGTAAAAAGGCAGGTTTCCGCCTGGGTTGATAGGTTTTAAAAGCTTAAATCATCAATCGGTCAAAATTTTAGTATAGCAAACTGATATGCACCGACTTACAACAAATAAAATAGTTGAAAATTATTTGTATGCATTTACTGTAGCTGATACTGCGCCCTCAAGAAAATCAAAGTAAGACCATCCAATTTCCAAAAAATTCAATCCCTTTTCAACGTTCTCTCTCTTCTTGCAGAGTGATGGCACCGACCTTAGAAACGTAATAAAAACAGAGCCCGCAAAAGAAATGGACGGATTTCAAACCCTCGGCGACTACATCGCGGCCGAGCTGCGCAAAGTGCCCGACCCGAGTACGGCCGCCGAGATCGAACACAAGCTGCTGCACACGTTGCAGGTCGCGTTGGACGAAATCGATTGGCCGGTTTCGGCGTCGACGGAGAAGCAGGTCGAACTCGATTTGCTGAATTTGAATACGGTTTTATTTCCTTCTCTTTTTTTTTTTGCAGGCCAGCAGCAGCGACGACGATTGTATCATCTGCCACGTTGACATCGAAGCGGCGGTCAACGTCGATGTGGACAGCGATTGATTAAGTGTAAATTTGATCAATTATTGTGTAATTTTACTACATTTTAATAGAGGTGTAATTCTAATGATTTAAGTACAGTCTTTTCTTCCTAATCCGAAATGCACTTAATCCGAGAATAATCTTTGAGCAATGTTTGACGAATAACTAACGGTCCAAATTCCCTCCCGCCAGATGAACCGCTCCCCGTCCGTGAGTAGCTGCTCCGAGGAGTCCTGTTCCGGTTGCTCGCTGGACGAACGCCACCGTCGTCATTCCCGGTAAGTAGAGCCGCAACCTTGGAATCCGCAACATTCTAACTGACCTCATATCCTAAAGTTCCCGTTCGTTGTCCGGTCCGCCGCCGCCGTCGCGAGCACGCGTCCGTGGGGCATCGCCGCCGCCCCCTGCCCACCTCGGGAAAATCCGCCGCCCGATGAGTCCGCCGCCGACGGATCCGCGCCGCAAGGAACCGCTGCCGAAGGTTCACCGCGTCGATAAGGTTTGTGGAATTGTGTCGATTGAGACGCTTTGTTTAACTTTGTTTTGTTTTGCAGGATCCCCGCGATCGGCCATCGCGTCCAATTCCGCCGCCACCACAGCCGGAGCGCATCCGGCGGCCGCAGACTCCCGAAATGGACAAGGCCCCGCCGGTGAAGGTTCGCGTCCCGAAGCACAAAGTCGTACCGGAAGATCCCCGGCCGGCGAAGGTTCGCGCGCCCAAGCCGGCCCCACCGGAAGCGGCAGCATCCGCGCCGGTGGCCGCCACCAGCAAGAAGCACAAGGAAAAGGTCGTCGAGAAGCAGCTGCGAGCGCGCGTCAAGATCGAGGGAGAGCCCAAGCCCGTGCGCCGGCCCCGATCGCCGTCGTCCGGTTCGGAAGACTCGTCCAGCAGCGAAAGCTCCCTGCCCCGGTTCACCGCGACCACTCGGCTGACCCTGTCGGAACGGTTCGGCAAGATGGCCCAGTGGAGCGTCGATCGGAGCAACATGGAGAACATGCGCATCACCAAGAACAGCTCCGGCGGTGACTTGAAGGTGATGATCGAGGAAGAAATGGAGGCGCCGCCGCCGGTTCGGTTCACCTACTCTCCGGCGCCCGCCGGGCACTTCCCCGAGGAACTGATGACCACCGGACCGACCGGGCTGTCCTCGTGGGATGACGTCCGCGTGCGGTACGAGTATTACAAGGGCCGAGGCTACCTGCGGGATCTGGATCTGGAGGTGAGGAAGATCTCCACTTGCTTTTGAACACTTTTCTCAACAATTTTTTTTCTGTTTTTCCAGGACTACGTCAAGTGGGAGGAGTGGTGGTACAAGTACCAGGAGTGGCTCAAGCAGGAACGCTACTACGAGATGTGGGAACGGTCCCGGATGAACCGTCACCGCAAGAAAGTGCCCATCGCACAGCGGTTGAACTAAATCTTGAATGTTTCTCACCCATCTCTTCCCGTTTAGAAGCAGACAGAAAAAAAACATTGCCTATTCCTATAGCGTTAACACAAACTAAGCCCCTGAAATGTGTAAGTTGCGTCGCAAACCCCTCAAACGAACGGAACAGTTCGTTCTCGGTTCTCCAGCCGAGTCGGGAAAAGGGCGCAATTTTAGAAATGTTTTAAGTCGAGATTAAACAAAAAAAAGTAAAGAAAAAAACACTAATATAGTAACTTATATTCTGTAAATGTTTTCCATGTGCATTATACAAACCTTGTCGGGCGGAATGCGGCGGAGATCGGTTCTCGTGGGAGACCAATTCTTCAGCGCGTCATCCAACAGTCGACGGTAAGTTATTTCCGGAAGGATATGTATTGCATGATTTACCAACTTTTAATTTAATTTCAGAAATACATACTTATGAAACCTTGATTAGTAAAATAAAGTAAATGTTTCATCAATTGAAATCAAAATTATTTGTTCAAAATTAATATCACCTCCTTAAACGAAAAATACAACAACAAAACCAAGTAAGATTTTCACAATTTTATTCCACCTTCAACTTTACAATTCAAACAAATCTAATCGCAACCCTGTCCTGGCCAATCCTTCACTGTCCCAGCTGGGCAATGTGCTTGGCCACATCGGCGGCGGCCGCGTTGGTCAGCGAGACGGACTTTTCCTTGCCCATTTCTGCAACGAAACGAAACGTAAACAAATCTCCAAGGCATCACCTCAGGATCTTTCCCGTACCGTATCGGGCCCACAGCCGGGGCTGGACGCCGCTGCACTCCCGGATCAGGATCGGCAGCTTCGGGTTGTCGCGCTTCAGGGCCGCGTACTGGCTGCTGACGAACTCCCTGCCAAAATTAAGGAAAATGTGATTGTGTAATCAAAACAAACGCAACCTTGCTTACCGAACGCCCTTGGACTCCTCGCCGGTCTGGCACAGGTGCACGCGCAGCTCCTTGAGGGCAGGGCTAAGGCGGGCCGCGCGCAGCAGGGACAGTCTCATCTTTTTTTTGTGGGGTTGACTGGGAGATTTTACGGAAAATCTGAAATCCGGGGCACCAGAACTCGGTCGCTGCGGTGAGAAAAATTGGGGAACTGTCAACGTGTTGACGTTTGGCACCTGAATTGGTACAGTAGAGGTTGCGTGTCGGAGTTGGGAGATTTCAAGCGAATGGAGTTGGGCGAAGCGGTCGAATTGCTTTAGGTCAATGGCAATTGGGTACTTTAGCCCTATGTAAATTTTTATGTACAACGGTAAAAAACACGATTAAAAACCATTTCTCATCACTTTTTTTTCATTTAAATGCAAAAATAATTTTTTGGCAATTTTTCAAAATTGATTTAAAAATCCATTTCAAACTCTTTGTGGTCGTACGAAGGGTAATTGTTCTCAGAACAATAAGCTTTATCGCTGTAAACAATAATATCAGCAATCTAAGCTTCATTTAAAATAAATTTCAGAATTGGGTCCTAAAATTCTAAAATTTATTTTAAAATATTCGTGGTTTAATATTTTTTTATTTTAAATTTATAATTTTCATGCCTTATAACTTTGTTTTAATTTTTATATTACTTTTGTTTAACTTTCGTGGCTTTAATTTTTTTTTGAATTTCTGAATTTTTAGTTTTGGATTTCGATATTGTGAAGGCAGACAAAAATCAAAATACGAGCGCAACCTGTCAAAGCCTGTTGCGCCACGGGCTGATGTACACGCTTACGACAAACCACTCAATTTTTGTATGACGCAACAGTTTTTTTGCGCAACAGAAGAGATGCGCACTTCGGTTTGGTGGTGCGCGGATAATATTTTTGAGCCATCACGCAGAAAAATATTTTGTAGAATCAGCCTGTACGAGGTTTGATTCAACAATTTTTTTGTTGAATATAATCAACGCCGATTTTGCGTTGAAACAAACCTTGATTTTGTCAATTCCACAAACATCTTTTGTTGTTTTGGAAAAGTTGCTTTGACGTTGATTCAACAAAAATCTTGATTTTCAAATCAACAAAACGTTTTGTTGATTGAAATATGCCTTATTTTTCTGCGTGATGAAATTGTTATATTTTAGCGTCTAAAATTTTAGAATATATCAACCCACAATTTTTTTTTGCGTGAAAAATAGTTATTTTTAAATTTTAGGCTAGAATTTCAAGATTTCAATCAAAAAATTTGTGGAAAATGCATTACACATCTGTATCGAGAAATTTGAAAGAGAGATGTAAGCCGGTAACAAGGAGTGAAACTTTCCCAGCTGTCATGGAATACTCACAGCAGCTTGACAGAAAGTTTAACTCCATGTTGCACTTTCAATTTCTCGATAGTAGACATAGGTTCTGACTCGTCATTATATGGAAGTCTAATACTTCGGGAAAGTTTTAAATAATTTTCTAAATTTTAAAGCTTTTTTGTTCGTTTGAAAATATAGAGGAAAATAAAAATGATAATAATCAAAATTTAAAAACAGAATGTTTTTCCATACTAATTTCCATACAAAATTGAAACGCAATGCGCAAAGTGTGGACGCAACCAATCGCTGGGGAGTTCTTTAGGAGCTTGAAAGCAACCGAAAAACTCATGTTCTGAAAAATCGACCATCTCGAACCATGCTGTAAAGTTGATTTGCAATCATTAGTTTTTCAAAAAGTTGAAAATTTGATGAAAAAAAGTGAGCAGAAAAATGAATAACTAAAATAAAAAAGATTTTTGAATGAACCAAACCATTGCAAAATTTTGGAGTTTTTTTTTGAAAAGGTTCAATACACCAAATTTTCTTTTTTTTTGCTTTTTGGGTGTTTTGAAATTTTAATAAAGATTTGCAGTGTAAAAAAACATTTATTTTTTGCATTTCGAGATTTTTTTTTGAAAAGGTCCAAATTTTTAATTTTTGCTATTTGAGTGTTTTTAGAACCGCCTTGAGTCTGGGGTATTCAAAAACACCCAAAAAGCAAAAATCGAAAGTTTGGTTTATTGGACCTTTTTTAAAAAAAACTCTGGATTTAATTTTTTTTAATTTCTTATTTTAGATATTTTTGATTTTAAAATTTATGAATAGTTTTTTAATTTCTCAGTTTAAAATTTTTGCAATTTTTGATTTTTTTTACCGGATATAATTTATTTACCGGATATAATTTTTTTTACCGGATATAATTTTTGTCAGCAGAAAAATAAATCAATAAAATTTAAAAGATTTTTCAATGAACCAAACCATGCCAAAAATGATTGTGAACGCAGAGGAATGCATTTAAAATTGATTTCAGCTGATAGAACCGAATCGTTTGATAAAGCTTTGCAGTGTAAAAAAAACATTTAATTGCTGCAATTATTTTTTTTCAACTTCTTAATTTTACATATTTATGATTTTTAAATTTATGAATATTTTAGTTTTTGAATTTCTCAGTTTATTTTTTCGCAATTTTTAGATTTTTTTTTTGCCGGAAAACTATATGATTTTTGTTCTTAGTTTTTCCTTCTTTCTACTGTTCAAATATTTTGTGTGCAAATATTAAGTCCGTTCCTGAATTTATGCAGCCAGCAGAAGAAACTTTCTCGAAGCGCGTTCTTTACAAAGAGAAAAGCTGCTGCATGCAGTAAAGTAACAAAAACAAATATCTTGATTAACAAAACAACAACACGTTTTGATGTCCCAAACATGCCTTACTTTTCTGTGTGTAGTCTCTTCTATTTCTGCTGATACTTTAGCAAGTACTCGTTTTTTTGCTCTCTTGCAGAAGTTTATCAAAAAAAGAAAGTTGCAGTAAAGTACGGGAACGCGTTGCGAAAAAATCACTTTTGCTGGCTGCAGAATTCTGCAGCAGCTGCAAAAAATCTGTATTTTTTTGTTACCGGAATAAACCTAGTTACAGTCGACTCTCTGGTTGTCAATATCCAAGGGACCGTCGAGGAAGAGAAGCATCAGTTTACAGAACGATGCAAAATGAAGACTCGATTGAAATTTGTTTTTTCTTGCTGACCAGCTATCGAGAAATTAAAAGTGAGAGTGTGTGCGTGCAACATGGAGTTAAACTTTTCGAAGTGCCATGGGAACCTTCACAGAAACTGCACAGAAAGTTTAACTCCATGTTGCACACACTCTCACTTTTAATTTCTCGATAGGAGAGAATCATGGCAACGTCCAGAAAACAAAAACAAATAAATGTCAAACACTCTTCAAAGATTCGTTTCTCAAAGAAAAATGTCTATGCAAGCCATGAGAAAGTAAAATTATTGACAACCGGACACGCAACCGGAAGAGATTTTTAAAGCAAACAGAATCCAAGGGACCGTCGAGGAAGAGATCCTTCAAACAAGAGAAAATATCGAGGAATAAAGACAATCGAAGTATGCTGTTTGAAGGGACTGAAGAATTAATCGGTACATGGAGCATTATTGATATCGAGAAGATCGACAGCCAGAGAGTCGACTGTATTTATACGTTTTTTTTCTAAAAAAAATATTTTCCCTCAGCTAGCAAAATCTTAACTTAGAAATATGTACCCTCCCTGCAAAGGCTTTATTAGAACAAGGCTAGGGACAAGGATAACAACTCGACTTCCAACGGCACGCTTCGAGAACAAACTTAAATGGCGACCAAATAGACTGGAAGAGAAAATGTCAGAAACATAAATAGACTGGCAGAAATGTTACTGATTTTCAGTAAACTTGATACGGTTTACTGATTTTCAGTAATTTCAATAGACGAATGCTGAATTTCAGTAAAAATAGGATTACTGAAAATTTTCAGTAAACTTATTTACTGAAAACGAACATCAGAATTTGGTGTGTATGAATTGATCTCAGTTGAAATGTTTCCTAAATTTCTGAATAGCAAATGCAACATTCTGGAGCAGAACTGTTTATTTTTAATAAAACACTAATTAAATTGAATATGTATTGAAAAAATACATATTATCACTGCAAACACAAAAAGATTCAAGCACACCGCGTAGCATCAGCGTCTTCACCATTCGACATCGCCTTCACAGCAAGCTTCACATCAACCCCTCTCTCTGCTGTCAATCGCGCACAATCTGTCAACAGCCGATCTGTCATACGTCGCGAGAGGTGAAAAGTGCAAACGCGAATAAAAAGTGAGGAAGGAAAAAAAAAGTGTTTCGTGACGATCGTGAAAAAAGCGAGAATTTATTGTGTGTTCTACTGAGCTGCAGTCCGATCGCGATCAAACCGTCCAGGAGGTGTCCGCGTCTCGGTTGTTGGCTCGCTGGTTTCGATCGGTTCCGGGATTGGTGTATAAACAAATCGGATTTTTAGTTGATCGAATTTGCGTCAGCTGAGAGTGAGAGCAGAAAAGGGGAAAAAGAGTTGAAGGGATCTTTGACCGCTGAGCTGCCGTCCTAGCAGGTTCCCAGGGTTGAGTGCGTGGGTGGATTGTTCCGTGTCGGGTGTAATCGATTGGGAAAAGAGCTTTGCGGGACGTTGATTTTCGTGGTTGAGTTTGGCAGTGAAAATAGCAAATTTGTCACACGCAAACATGGCGGAAACGAACCAGAACACTAATCAGGGTGAGTTGGAGGAGGATTTTTTTGGGTTGTTTGTTTTATTTTATTCGCTGAAATGGTTTTCAGAGCACGGAATGTTCCTGCCGTTGGATGCCAACTACAACAACCGGAAGCGACCGCAGAAGAAGCTGAGCTTCCAGCCGAGTCCCGTTCCGACCATCACGAGTCGAACGCCCCCGCTGTCGGACAAAACTCGGGACCGGATCAAGATGCAGGCCACCGGAAAGCTGCAGATTGCACCGAACCAGATCTACGACTTTACCGCGGACGACCTGATAGATGAGGGCGAAATCGGGCGTGGAGCGTTCGGCGCAGTCAACCGGATGAAGTTCATCCGGACGGACACGGTGATGGCGGTGAAGCGGATCCGGTCCACGGTCGACGAGAAGGAGCAGAAGCAGCTGCTGATGGATCTGGAGGTGGTGATGAAGTCCAACGATTGCAACACCATCGTCACGTTCTACGGTGCACTGTTCAAAGAGGGCGACTGCTGGATCTGCATGGAGCTGATGGACACGTCGCTGGACAAGTTTTACAAGTTCATCTGCGAGTGCCAGCACGACCGCATCCCGGAGTCGATTCTGTGCCAGATTACGCTGGCCACGGTGCGAGCGCTAAACTATCTGAAGGAAGAGCTTAAAATCATCCATCGGGACGTGAAACCGAGCAACATTCTGCTGAAGCGAAACGGCGACATCAAGCTGTGCGACTTTGGCATCTCCGGCCAGCTGGTGGACTCGATCGCGCGGACCAAGGACGCCGGGTGTCGGCCGTACATGGCGGTAATTTGGAAAATTCTAGAAAATGAAATCAAATTTTAACTTGACTTGTTTGATTTTAAAGCCGGAACGGATCGACCCGCAGCGGGCAAAGGGTTACGACGTGCGCAGTGACGTCTGGTCGCTCGGCATCACGCTGATGGAGGTGGCCACTGGCAAATTTCCCTATCCCAAGTGGGGCTCTGTGTTCGAGCAGTTGTCACAGGTGAGTTGCTTGTTTTCATGATCTAACTTAGAACTTGGAACAAGCATAAGCATCATGCCAAAATGATGATTTAAAAAAAAATTAGGCCGTTGCAATTTTTTCCATATATTTCCTTCAAAATACAATCTTCAAAATCGGCTTAATAAATCAAAGGGCAAAACTTTTTTTTTTCTATAAACTATTTATTTTTTTTTGGAGAATTTGAGTTGTTTTTTGGGTAGCCACTGAAGTCGGGAAATCGGAAAATCAGTTTAGTTTGAAAAGAATTGGCGTTTTCTTTTTGATTGTTGATTAATATTTATGGCTATTATTTGAGTTTCTGCAAAAGTCGGAAATTTTAAAATGGGATTTGAGTGGTCACCCTGAATTTGTTGGCGCCACAATTCACACAATATGCCTTTCGACAATGTAGATTTTAGACCTAAATAAAACTTTCAAAACCAAAAAGTTCAAAAAAAAAAAAAAAAGAAACACTAACACTACATGAAAAGATGTTTAAAAAAGTGTGGGTTTATTAAAAATTTGTATTATTTTAAGTCTTTTACGGTGCTCTGAAGGAATGCAAAACTTCATATTAAAAAAAACGGTCAAGAAAAGGGTCAAAATTAAAAGGACGTTTTATTGTTTTTTTTTTGTTTTTTGCTTAAAATAAAGTAAAACAGTAAATTAAATTAAAATTAAAAACTCAAAAATTGAGAAACATAAGAATTGAAAAATTGAAACGACAATTTTTCAAAAAAATAATGATTCAACATTCGAAAGACAAGAAATCAAAATGACCTACCAAACCAAAAATACAAATACTTTTTAAAAAGGCAAAATAAAAAAAAAAACAGAAAAAAACAGCAATTATAAAAAAGAACACCAAAATTTCAAAAGATTGAGTTCGAAAACTTTTAAGTAAAAAATTCAAAAGTTCATATAAATTTTAATTCAAAAATTTAAAAGTTCCAAAATTCCCTGGAGATGGAGCCACACGTTGCCGTCGTTTCAGGGCTATTTGCAAAGATGGTTTCCGATGTTGATATATATCACACATTTATTTTATATTTATATACTTGTGTTGATAGAAATCACAACTATTGTACTATGTAAAATTGCAAGATATTGATTTTTTTATTTGCATCTCAATATTCTTGTTTGTAAAATCTGCTTTGAACAGGTTTTAATCTTTTTGATACGTCGTTAGCTTAGGTAGAAATTCATAAAGCACAGCAACGCTTACACAAAACAGTAAGAGAGGCCTCTTCTAGGCATTGTGATTTTTTTCGTTTTTTTCAAAGTGGGTGTTAGGTTAGGATTTGGTATTTTGATAAATTAGTTTTGTTGCAAGGCACTCAGAATAGTTAGTATTTTTTGTAATTTTTGGTTGGTTAATAGTTCCAGACTCCATCTGTGTGTAAGTGAGTTAAATAATGCTTTCAGAATCTCTGATTTCAATGTATGTGGTATGCTAACCATTCGGAATAGTCAAAAAAATCCATAGAGTCTCGATCAATCAGTAATGAAATGATATCGGACAAAATTCGTTAATCTGTTGAACTAACGGTTTTCGGATTATGGTTGTATCGACCATTGTTGCGAATCGAGGATCTACTGGAGTTTTGACGATCAAATGGAGCCTAACATTTCAAAGGGACACATGGTTTTTGTGAACAGGGATGCATCTCTCTCACTCAAATGACAGTTTACATAATGTATGATAGGGATACACTCTTGTTTGCAGAGCTTCTGTGCCCTAATGAAATGGAAGGCACGAAATCCGTAATAACAGTTCAATGGAGCGCGTCTGCATTTGTGGACAGACAGTCTATCCCTTTCGCTCAAGTGACAGTTCACGTCAAGTAAGAGGGGGATAGACTGCTTGTTTACAAATGCAGATTCGCCCTATTGAACTGTTACTACGGAAATAGTCGTCTTAACAACGAGTGTTCAACTTGTAAAGTATGAACTGTTCAGTTATGTTTATTGGGTTAAAAACAAGGTAAAGGAATGTTTGGCATTTGGGAGTTTGAGATTCAAGTTTCTTTCAGAAAGTTTAGTTTAGGTTGTTGATAAATGTTTGTTTCCCGTAAATAATAGATTGGACTTTAATCAATGGTTAAACTGGTCGAAGTGTACTATTTCATTTGCACATCTGCTTCTAGTTGTAATGTACGATAAGACTACTGACAGACGCGACAGGACGGGGCCCAGAAAAAATGCATCAAGATTTATATTCCATAGACAAGTTAGTTTTCATCTTTCGGTTTCCAGTTTTTTTAAATTTCCTTTAAATTTGAAATACATCATAGGTGTCCTTTGTATAAATCTCCGATTATTTACATTTTCTTATTTAATTAACTAATAATTCAATTTCTTCCGGGCCTTTTTACTTTGAATCATAATTTCAGATTTCCTTTATTCAGTGTTAAACTTAGATTAACGTAACTGCTTAAGTCATCCAAGTTCTTACTACTCACACCTACACTAATTTTCTTTCACCTTCCCCTCCTGATCCTCTATATCTTCCGGTGGTGTTCATTTGGTATGCAATACTAGTTCGGCCACTACCCTATTTTCCACAAGAAACCGGACTTGGACTGACTTGAGGCCGCGTCCCCCACCTTGCTCCGTAAAACGAAAACGAAAACGAAAAATTTAAAAGTTCCAAAATTAAAAAATATGTTGTTATCAAAATCCTGCCCAGAATTTAGGAATTTTAGATTTTCAGATTATTAGAATTTCAGTATTTAAGAATTTAAGAATTCCAGAATTTCAGAATTTTAAAATTTCAGAATGTCAGAATTTCAAAATTGAAAAATTTCAAAATTTAAGAATTTTGGAATTTCAGAATTAAAGAAAGAATTTTAAAACTTTAGAACATCAGAATTTCAGAATTAAAAAAAAACAAAATTTAAAAAATTTCAAAATTTCAAAAATTTTGGAATTTCAAATTTTCTGAATTTCTGAATTTCGGAATTTCGGAATTTCAGGATTTAAGGATTTCAGAATTTCAAAATTTTAAAATTTCAGAATTTCAGATTTTCAGAAATTTAGAATTTTGGTATTTCAGAATATCGGAATTTCAGAATATCAAAGTATCAGAATTTCAGTATTTCAGAATTTCAGAATTTCAGAATTTTCGAATTTCAGAATTTCAGAATTTCAAAATTTCAGAATTTCAGAATATCATAATTTCGGAATTTCAGATTTTCAGAAATTTGGAATTTCAGATTTTCAGAAATTTGGAATTTCAGAATTTTAGATTTTCTGAATTTCAGAATTTCAAATTTCAGAATTTCAAATTTCAGAATTTCAGAATTTCAATTTCAGAATTTCAATTTCAGAATTTCAGAATGTCATAATTTTGGAATTTCAGATTTTCAGAAATTCGGAATTTCAGAATTTCATAATATTGTTATTTAAAAAAAAATGATTTTCTGAATTTCAAAAGTCCAGAATTTCAAATTTTCAGAATTTTAGAATTTCGGAATTCAGAATTTCAGAATTTCAAAATTTCAGAATTTCTGAATTTCAGAATTTTAGAATTTCAGATTTTCAGAAATTCAGAATTTCAGAATTTCGGTATTTCAGAATTTCGGAATTTCAGATTTTCAAAAATTCGGAATTTTAGGATTTCATAATTTTGTTATTTCAAAATTTTAGATTTTCTGAATTTCAAAATTCCAGAATGTTAAATTTTCAGAATTTTTGGAATTTCAGAATTTCGGAATTTCAGAATTTCAGAGTTTCAGAGTTTCAGATAATCAGATTTTCAGAATTTCAGAAATTCAGAAATTCAGAAATTCAGAATTTCAGAATTTCAGAATTTCAGATTTTTAGAATTTCGATATTTCAGAATTTTGGAATTTCAGAATGTCAGAATTTTGGAATTTCAGAATTTTAGAATTTTAGAACACCAAAATTTCAAAAAATTCAAAATTTCAAAAAATTTAAGATTTTTTTGAATTTTGGAATTTCAGAATTTCAGAATTTCAGAATTACAGAATTTCAGAATGTCATAATTTCAGAATTTCAAAATTTCAGAATTTCAGAATGTCATAATTTTGAAATTTCAGATTTTCAGAATTTTAGAATTTCAGATTTTCAGATTTTCAGATTTTCAGAAATTCAGAATTTCAGAATTTCAGAATTTCAGATTTTCAGAATTTCGGTATTTCAGAATTTCGGAATTTCAAATTTTCAAAAATTCGGAATTTCAGGATTTCATAATTTTGTTATTTTAAAATTTTAGATTTTCTGAATTTCAAAAGTCCAGAATTTCAAATTTTCAGAATTTTAGAATTTCAGAATGTCAGAATTTCGGAATTCAGAATTTCAAAATTTAAGAATTTCAGAATTTCAGAATTTTAGAATTTCAGATTTTCAGATTTTCAGATTTTCAGATTTTCAGATTTTCAGAATTTCAGAATTTCAGATTTTCAGAATTTCGGTATTTCAGAATTTCGGTATTTCAGAATTTCAAAAATTCGGAATTTCAGGATTTCATAAATTTGTTATTTCAAAATTTTAGATTTTCTGAATTTCAAAATTCCAGAATGTTAAATTTTCAGAATTTCAGAATTTCGGAATTTCAGGATTTCAGAATTTTAGATTTTTAGAATTTCATAATTTTGTTATTTCAAAATTTTAGGTTTTTAGAATTTTTTTCTCAAAATTTCGGAATTTTAGTTTTTTAAAATTTCAATTTCAGAATTTCGAAATTTCAGAATTTTGGAATTTCAGGTTTTCAAAATTTCGGAATTTCGGAATTTCAGATTTTCAGAATTTCACATTTTCGAAATTTCAGAATTTCGGAATTTCGGAATGTCAGATTTTCACAATTTCGGAATTTTAGAATCTCGGAATTTCAGAATTTTATAATTTCAGATTTTCAGAATTTCAGAATTGTAAAATTTAAAAATTTTAGATTTTCATAATTTCCGAATTTTAGAATTTTAGAATTTAGAATTTTAGAATTTTAGAATTTTAGAATTTTAGAATTTTAGAATTTTAGAATTTTAGAATTTTAGAATTTTAGAATTTTAGAATTTTAGAATTTTAGAATTTTAAATTTTAGAATTTTAAATTTTAAATTTTAGAATTTTAGAATTTTAGAATTTTAGAATTTTAAATTTTAGAATTTTAAATTTTAGAATTTTAGAATTTTAGAATTTTAAATTTTAGAATTTTAGAATTTTAGAATTTTAGAATTTTAGAATTTTAGAATTTTAGAATTTTAGAATTTTAGAATTTTAGAATTTTAGAATTTTAGAATTTTAAATTTTAGAATTTTAGAATTTTAGAATTTTAGAATTTTAGAAGTTTCGAATTTAAGAAATTTTAGAATTTTAGGATTTCGGAATTTCAGGTTTTCAGAAATTAGGAATTTCAGAATTTCAGATTTTCAGAATTTCATAATTTTGTAATTTTATAATTTCAGAATGTAATAATTTCAGAATTTCAAAATTACATTTTTTTTGTAATTACGAAAAGAATGCGTAACCTTCTTGACCGCGTGTTCCTTATGAGCTCCGTACTTAGCTCTTAATGGTATTTTTTTTCATTTTTCTTCTTCTCATTTTCAGGTCGTCGAAGGTGACCCCCCGCGGCTGTCGCCGTCCTACAACGGTATGGAGTTCTCCACCGATTTCGTCAACTTTGTCAACACTTGGTAATTTTTCATCCTTTCGATCGCCCAATAAACTTGCATTAACACTGCCCGCCTCCCTTTTTTTTCAGCCTGATCAAGGACGAAAAGGACCGGCCCAAGTACGGCAAGCTGCTGCAGCACCCGTTCGTGCAGCGGGCCGAAAAGAGCCACACGGACGTGTCGGCGTACGTCGGCGAGGTGCTGGAATCGATGGCCAACAACGGCATCACGCCGTTCACCACGAACCTGCCGGCCGAGCGCTGGAACGAGAGCTTCAACTAATTTCCGGGTGGTTTTTTTTTGTGGCTGGTTTGTGGGAGCGGGGGTTTTCGGATTGGGTTTTTTTTGGTGGTCCGTTGCGGCAACGGAATTGCGTGAGTGGGTGCGAGATTGCGAGAATGAATGTCCCCCTTTTTCGCCTCCCCCCGCGTTTTGTTTGTGATGTTACTGCAAGATAATTGTTGAAAAATGGTCGTCGAAAGAGAAAGAGAGAGAGAGAGAGATTGTGGAAGCATGTTTGTAAGATCGTGACGCAGACAATAAATTGTCTCCCAAGATTAGAACTTTTCGTTGCAAATGTGTATGCGTGTGTGTTTGTGTACATTTTCCATAAAACGTTCCAAACAGGTGTGAACGAGTGCTTGTGCGTGTGCGTGTGTGAGATTGTGCGCAAATGATTGTGATTGACCTGTAGAGATTCGATAACTTTTAAATAAAATATTATATAAACTAATTACTATTGATAAACAAGGAAAGGGATGTGAGAAGTAGAACACAGAAACTCACACACACACAGAAAGAGAAAACAGAGTTAGAAGATAAAAATAGTCGAGCTAGAGTGGCACAGAAAGAAAGATAGAAAGTGGAGAGAAAACTAATTGTTGTTAGTTGTTGAATAAATCAATTGATTTTGAACGCTAAGAAATAGACGCTTTTTAGAGATGAACCGTTCAGATTAATACGCTATAAAAAAAATGCGGTAACAGTTACATTAAAGTACAGCAAAAAACGTTCGAGAAGAGCTCGCCCCTTCTCGCAGTAATCAAACCAATAATTCTAGATTTTTAACTACGCCTTCGGGCACACAATTCCTAATCTCTCAGTCCATTTTCGCATCTCCAGTAAAAGAAAGAAAAAACAGCAAAAAGTAATAGAATACGCAGTGCAAAATTTAAATCTTTTCAGTTGCTTCAGTTTGGTAAAACGAACTTCTTCCCCGAGTGGCTTTCAAACGTACGCTAATCCAAGCCGCTTAAAACACACACTTTCCTCTTGCCTTAACTCGCCGTATCGCTGAATATAACTTTTTATACTTACGCAAATAGGGGGGAAAAGGAAGTGAGTAGAACACACAATTCACACCTAAACACATCATTTTCACAATTACACCAACACAAATCGATAGAGAGAGAGAGAAAGGAAATATTTTGCAAACAAAACAAACAATTAAAACGCGCGCTTTTTTCAGTTCAAATTAGTGTTAATGTATCTGCTTTGAAAAGGATTAAAAACGAAAAATCTACCCTCAATGAGCTTATCTTCTAGTACCAACTCTCAGACAAAAATAAAACACCTTCACTAAGTTGCACACACAAATACACCACTTAAAAACACAAACACACTAACTACTTCTAGAGATCCGGAACCGATTGAGCGGAACTTAAAAAAAAGTAATCATTATACAAAAGTTTTAAACTAAACTAAAGAAAGAGAGAGAAAGAGAAAAAGCAGCCGAGAAGAAAGCCGCAGAACGCCATAAATAATAGAAGAAAGCATTTTTTAAACCTTGTTTTTCCCTAGGAAACAAAAAACTTTCATGGAAACACACGGACAGCAATTCTACTGTTACACTATAGGAAAACAAATAAATACACACACACACACACACACACACACACACACACACACACACACACACACTGAATAGTTTGCACGACACACAGAGAAATGACACACACTTAAAATAATGTGAGGAAAAGTAATCAACAAAAACACTTGAAACCATCCTGTTAGTTTAGGACATGAAAAATAAACACAAGTACACAAACACACAGGAGAAGTAAAACGCGGAGAAACTGTGTGGAGTCCGCGAGTGGTAGGTGGAAGCGTGCGTGCGCGCGCGCGCGCTTGCAAGATGAGTAAGATTAAACCATAATGCAATATTAGAGAATTTGAGAGAAGTTGTTTTTTTTGTGCATGTAAAAATCTGAAATATCACAGCCTTATTGAAATATTTTTTGAAATAAATAAAAATCATAAAATTATTTAGCCATAGTCTAATACCTCCTTTAGTAAATGAATTGTTCTAGATTTGATTCCGGTCATTTCCACTCGTCTGAGTGTGGTTCCTCAGATAAAAAAAAAAAATATATTCGCTCTCGATTGCGAGATTCCTACTCGAAACTAGGTGTCCGAAGGCTTGAGATTGTTGAGGCAATTGCAAACCTTTTTTTACACCTTAGCTTCCATCCACCCCGGGATTCAAACTGACGACATTTGGATTGTGAGTCCAACTGCCTACCCCAAGGGAGACGACTCCTACGACTGGACTGAGCTAGCGACCTAACCTCTAGGTTAGACCGGGGCCAACAATTACTTCCCCGTCCGACGGAAGGCGTGATCAGGCAAATCTCGTCTCGTAAAATGTCACCGGTACCTTCTGGAATCGAACCCAGGCCGACTGAGTGAGAAACAATCACGCTTACCCCTACACCGCGGGTCCCGGCTCAGAAAAAAAGTCATAATTGTCCAAAAATGGCGCGGGACAATCATGAGTAGAACGGTAGTTGGGCTTCGATAACACCGACCAACAAAATTTCTGCGCAGGCTCAACTCGACGGGATGCATTACTAAAGTACACCTAATTTGGGCGATTTTGGGCGAGACCTACGCTACCTGGGAGAAAAGAACTGTGAAGATGTTTTTCTGCACACATTTTAGCGTTTTTTTTCTCAACGCTCTATAGCAACCCTCTACACTGAAACCCCGATGGTTTAACACCAACTGTTGTCAAACGAACGGAATCACTTTTTAGTTTGACACCCTCTTTACTCAGAGCTCACACTTACTACCACACGTTTTGTTTGATAGTATGTATGAGTCCCGTATAAAAAGTGACAGTTCAGTTAGGTGGTAGAATAGGCCAAATACTACCAAAATCAAACATAAACTTAACAAGATAAATGCAAATTAATACACTAAAAATAAAACAAATAAAGCATCAAACGAGAGAAGTAAAGTTTTTCGTTGAACAAAAGTTGCTCAAAATTATCACGGGAAAAATAAAAAATTTCGAAACAAAATTTTGGGCAGTAGAGTGTGATCCGATATGGCTCAAAATTAGTGTAGATCAGCGGTCCTCAACCATTTCTTAGCCAGGTATCCTTTTCGTGTTACTCAAGCTGCAGGTACCCCTTAGTATTCATACATTATGTTTTCGTCTAGTAAGTTTTTTTAACATTCTTAATTTCAGGGTTCGATCCCGGTGGCATTTTTCGAGACGAAATTTTTCTGATCACGCCTTCCGTCGGACGGGAAATAAATGTTGGCCCCGGACTAACATAAAAAAGGTTAGGTCGTTAGCTCAGTCCAGGTGTAGGAGTCGTCTCCCTGGGTCCTGCCTCGGTGGAGTCGCTGGTAGGCGGTGGGCCTTACAATCCAAAGGTCGTCAGTTCGAATCCCGGGGTGGATGGAAGCTAAGGTATAAAAAGAGGTTTGCAATAGGGACGTGGCGTTACATCGTGCTGCCACCTGGTTTTTTTAAGCGCAAGAGTGTAAAAGTGCTGAGTCATCGTCTAAAAATAGACTGCGTCCTATCTCGCCCAGCAAAATGAAGTCGATAAAGTAGTCGGTTTCGATGAGAAAAAGTGGAAAACGTGGTCTAAAAATAGCGACGCCATCCCCCTATTGCCTCAACAATCAAGCCTTCGAACACCTAGTTTCGAGTAGGAATCTCGCAATCGAGAACGCCAAGGCAATGCTGTAGAGCGAATAATTTGATTTTTTTTTTAATTTCAGAATCGCTTTTTGACGTTTCAAGAAAAACGCGTTTTGATGTTTGACCTTGAATAAACAAAAACGAGACCTCGAAATGTAAACAATAACAAACACGTTTTGTTTGGTTGACCATTCTGTGCATTGTCCCGAAGTTTGGTTACTGGGGTCCCAAGTTATGACTGAAAATGTTTACGGTAGTCGAGCTCGTTCCTGTGTCAAACGCGCTCTGACCTGAAATCCCTTTGGCCAGTTGTCGCACTTACTTACATCAATTTTCAGGCTGTGTCAAGATAGCACGACAATAATGAAACTTCTTTCATATGAAAAGTGACAAAAATGCGCGGAGTTTTTCGGATTTCGTTGAATATCTCAGGATTCAAATCTATTTTTTGGGATCTAAGAAGGTCATTGTGAGCTGCACAAAATGGCGTTCTTAACTCAATTTGGCCCAAAATGCACGTACGACAGCGACGAAATGTGTTACTTTGAACCGGGGTGACGCTGATAAAATTTAAACTTTTTTTTTCAAATATTGTTGAACCGGTAAGGCATCACACTAAGAAAAAAAGTGTAATTTTCGGTTTAATTTGATGCACATAACTGGAGCGTCAAAACAAATCTAATATTGCGTCAAATTAGACGTAAAATTACACGAACCAAACACCAGCGGAGATCGTGTAATATTACATCAATCGACATTTTGAGAATAAATCTTATTAGAATTTGTTAATTCCTATTGGAAGAAATACACGTGTTTGTATTTTATGAAATCAGCGCTATGTTTATTTCACCAATGATATAACAATTTTCACTCATAGATATCACTTTTCCGAAACAATTTTCAACTTTGATATTTTGGACCCCTAAAAATACTTGTTGCTATCCGGTTTTTATGTCACTTGATTTTTTATCGACCACTTTTCTCGAGGATGCATAAAGCTGAGCGAACTGGAGGGAACCCGCCTCTTGCACTCTTTAGTCCTTTCCGTGAACATTCACTTTTTTAGCATAGCATAGCCAGGTCAATCAAACAACAGCTTTCCGGATCAACCTTACCTCGGTCATCGTATCTTGGCTGGACTGGATGGCTAAACAAAAACAAAACAGAAAAACGAAAATGAATGAACTGTGACCTGTTTTGGCACCTCAGAAATGCTCAAACTTACCTCTATCAGATATTTTGTCATCTTCTTTATACAACGGCATCAGATTTTGTCAAGAAAAATAATTATTCGAGGAGTTCTGAGGAAAAGTTGTTGCTGCAACAATTTTACTCGCGACGTTGAAGATGGCTGACGTTTTGACAATTCATCGCTCGGGCAAACGTGTTCCCGATCAAAAAGCGTTATATTGGGTTTGATTTGATGTAACATTACATCTAATTTGATGCTCCAGTTATGTGCATCAAATAAAACGTAAAGTTATGTTTTTTAAGATGTAATTTTAGGATTCGCATGATTATTTGCTGTATCAATGTGATTTTTATCAACTTACGTCAAAAGAAGCCTAATTTTACATCGAAAATATGATTACGTGATTAAATAATACGTTAAATAAGTGTTTACGTCAAATGTAATATTAACAATTTTTTAGTGTGGCATGTTTCTAGACTTGTTCAAAAACATACACTGGATGTCACTGTGTTTCGTACATAATTTTAGACTAAAACAGTGCAAAATTAATTTGATAGCGTCAAGTGGAACATTAGTAAAAATGTGTTTAATATTTCATTTGAAAATCTGCAATCCTTGTTTTTACCATGTTTACACGACGAAAGTTTTATAAAAATTCATAACATAAAGATTTTTCATAAAAATATCAGTTTGAATTGTTATTGGAATCCACTTTGAAGAAAGATTTTAATTCGCAATTTTCAGTGTAAGAACGGGCCTTGACCGATCTTATGCACTAGGTTACCGACGAACACGCACTGCCCTTACACCTACATCTCACCCTTGCTCTGAGTCAGTACGAGCAACACGCTAGAACACGCTTTGAGTGTTCGTGCCAGGCATGAACACCTTCTTTTCCGGTTACGCATTTTAACTCGGCCGGGGGTGGTACATTAAGTAGGGTTTGATGTAAGTATAAGCGCCTTACCATTTAAAGTGTGCCTATCAACTTTCATTAATGCAAAAACTGTTTATTTATAGTTTGAATTCAAAAACTAATTGTTATTTACTGTGTATTGTTTTCTCCTAAAGTATTTCCTAGTGTTGAGTCGTGTTTATATGTTGCTATTTCTTTTGTCGCGGTGTTTTGTTACAATATTTTGGTCCTAAGCATTTTTTTTTTCAAAAGTACAATAGTAATATTTGTGTTAATCCTTTAATCATTCCATAAATTGAGTAAGGGCTCAAACCTCATTTGTTTGAAGGGTGAAGATTGAATACAATGGACAGTGAAACAAATATACTATTTGAAGAATCAATAGTAAAAGAAAGATAGTAATTTATGAAGTAGATAAAGAAATTATTAATAATTAATAAATAGAGGTAACAAACAAGCTTAGATTGTATTGAGGGCTATTTACAGGGAAGATGAGAAATTATTCAAATAGATAAATAAAGAAGAGGCATATGATAAACAAAATTGTCATCGCTGCCAAATTAAGGAAAAGCAGAAAGTTTGTTACAGCAGCATCAATTGGTAAAATAGAGTGGAAAAGCGTTGAGAAATAAGAGAATCAAATGAGTAAAATCGAAATCAAATTGAGGATAGTAAACAGAAGCCCCGTTAGAAAATCAGTGAAACAAAATAAACAGAAGATAGGTGCCCGGGCAGACGGTAATAACAAAATTAATAATATTTCAATAACAAATCCTGTTAAAATAACAAAAAATGTTATTATTTTATCCTGAAGTTCAGCTTCAAGAAGAAAAAATAATAACAGTTTCTGATAAAATAACAAAATTTGGTATTGAGGTGATATTATATTGAAAATGTTTAATAACACGCTGATAAGAGGAAATGTTATACATTTCAAAAACCCTCCTAATAACAAAATTAGTTATTTGTTCTGTATACGAAAAAACGAAACTATTGGCACTACGCCCCCCGGGGCATGGCCTTCCTCTAACGTGGGATTTCTGCTCCAGCGCCTCTGACGAGACAGGAGAAACCGGGACCGACGTTTTACTTCACCATCCGATAGAAGCTCAGTGGATAAGGCGCGTCTCATAGCATCATCGGGATCGGCAGCCGAAGCCGCTACCCCTGCGCCACGAGACCCTTCTGTATACGAGTTCTGTATACTGACTTAGAAATAAAATTACCATAAATCGCACCAATGGAAAAGTTTCTAAGTGTCCATAACACAATCTGTTATTATTTTTTCTTTTGTTAAATATGTTTAGATCTTTGGGATAATTTTGTCTAATTTCGTCGGGGTCATTATTTTGGCCATGAAATGGGGTCCTTAAGCTAAAATTATTCTAAAAAGTTGAAATTTTGGAAGTTGATTTTTTTAATTATTTGATATACCCCCTAAGGGACTTTGCTAAAATTGGCTAGAACTATGGGATAATTTTGACAAATTTCGTCAGGGTCATTATTTTGCCCATGAAATGGGGTCCTTAAGCTGAAATTATTCTATAAATTTGAAATTTTGAAAGTTGATTTTTTAAATAATTTGATATACTTCCTAAGGGACTTTGCTAAAATTGGCTAGAACTATGGGATAATTTTGACCAATTTCGTCGGGGTCATTATTTTGGCCATGAAATGGGGTCCTTAAGCTAAAATTATTCTAAAAAGTTGAAATTTTGAAAATTGATTTTTTTAATTATTTGATATACCCCCTAAGGGATTTCATCGGGGTCATTTATTTCACCATGAAATGGGGTTTCAAGCTAAAATTAATCCAATAAAATTAACTTTTGAGAGTTCATTTTTTTTATTTTGTTATATTCTCTAACGGAATTGATTTATTAATTCAGAATTTTTGAAGTGTGAATAACAAAAACTGTTATTATTTTCACAGAGCCAGGAATTTTGAGCTGACGTTGAAGTTCGAGCTGGAGTGAGACCTCGGAGACTGCATCGGATTCAGCAAATTTTCAACAACTTTTACTTGGAGTCGGAATCTGTGAAGTCGGGTATTTTTGGAGAGCTGAAGTCGTCGTTGACGTCATATCCTGCATCCAGAGTCGGAGTTGTCTTCAAAGTATGGATTCAAAGTCGCTTGGAGGTACCCGACTCTGCAGCCCTGACTAGTACAGAGGAGCTTTGGCAACTGCAGGTTTATTTGAAAATGGCAAATAAACCAAAACAATAACTTTTTTTGTTATGGAGACATACCAGTTCAATAACATTTTTTGTTATTATGCTGCTCCACCTCTCCGCACAAAATAACAAATCTTGTTATTCCTTCATGATTTCTTCTGTGTTATTGGTTTGTTATTGCAATAACAACATAATAACAGTTTAAGTTATTCTTCGAACAAATCTTTGTTATTGATTTTTGTTATTTTAACAACTAATCCGATCATCCCAATAACATATTTCGATCTTCTCACAATATCAAAAACTGACCTTCCCAAGTTATTTCCGTCTGCTCGGGTGGTAGCTGAAATGGAAAGTAGAGAAACCCCGTTGTGCGATGTTTCAGGTACATCCACAGCAGTTGACTCAACATACTGTGAATCAAAACAATACCGTCTACAATCACAAATTACTTCCCTTTCCCACATTGTCGCGCCCCTTTCTTTTAGCTGTCTCGACTTTGACCAAAGGTTTACGCTCCGTTTCCACAGGCCACCAGCGAGGTCATCACGAAAACCAAGCCAACGTGGAGGTAAGAAAATAGGACACTTGCAAGGAACCAGAGCTATACTGTCTTGATCAAGCATGATCTAACAGGACTACGGACGTAGTCAGTGACGCTCCTTCCAGGATGTTCCTCGCCTGAGCGTCAACTGAAGAGGTATCATCAGCATCATTCGCACTTGGCCTGCCACTTTGAAGGAAGATTTTAAATAAAAATACCTAATTTAATAAGAAATTTGATCTGCTGGAATCACCAATCACCTTTGAGCAGTTCTCTCAGATTTCGGTCAATCGATTTTTTTGTTTGTATTTTTTAATCCGAATGAAACTTTTTTGGCGCCTTCGGTATGCCCAAAGAAGCCATTTTGCATCATAAGTTTGTCCATATAATTTTCCATACAAATTTGGCAGCTGTCCATACAAAAATGATGGATGAACATTCAAAAATCTGTATCTTTTGAAGGAATTTTTTGATTGATTTGGTGTCTTGGGCAAAGTTGTAGGTATGGGTATGGACTACAATGGAAAAAAATTTTTTTGGTGATTTTTTATTTAGCTTTTTGTCACTAAAATTTTATTTGCAAAAAAAACACTATTTTTTTTTTTATATGTTTTAGAGGACAACAAATGCCAACTTTTCAGAAATGTCCAGGTTGTGCAAAAAATCTTTGAGCGAGTTATAAATTTTTGAATCAATACTGATTTTTTCAAAAAATCGAAAAAATTGGTCGCAAAAATTTTTCAACTTCATTTTCCGATGTAAAATCAAATTTGCAATCAAAAAGTACTTCAGTGCAATTTTGATAAAGTGCACCGTTTTCAAGTTAAATCCATTTTTAGGTGACTTTTTGAAAATAGTCGAAGTTTTTATTTTTTTAAATTAGTGCACATGTTTGTCCACTATTGAAAAAAATATTTTTGAAAAGCTGAGAAAATTCACTATATTTTGCACTTTTGAACTTTGTTGATACGACCCTTAGTTGCTGAGATATTGCCATGCAAAGGTTTAAAAACAGGAAAATTGATGTTTTCTTAGTCCCACCCAAACAACACACCATTTTCTAATGTCGATATCTCAGCAACTAATGGTCCGATTTTCAATGTTAAAATATGAAACATTCGTGAAATTTTTCGATCTTTCCGAAAACAATATTTAAAAAAAATCAAGAGGCCAAACATTCAATATTACGTGTCGTGCAAAAACCACGTGGCCTTTTATTTTGGATTTAAAATAACCAACACCCAAACAAAAAAAATCTTTCACCAAACTGAACACGCTCACCGGAAACGGATTCACACCTTCATCACACCACTTGACTGCAACTCAACAAACCCTGATTACGCGGTCTTATATCTTCCTATACTTTCTGCGTTAGTCAGGATTCATCCAAGGGACATTCATATTTTACAAAGCTAGTTTTATCCATCACAAAATAAATGTAACAAAGACCAAACAAATTAAAAAGAAATATAACTTACTTTAACACAAAATTTGTTTTGTACATTTAAACTTTGCTCACTATAAAACCATAATTATGTTATTCCCCAAACCCTTTCCCACCACATGTGCAACGTCGCGACGCTCACCAGAACATCGTCGACGCACTCCAGCATCGAGAGTGTGTCGGTCGTCAGTCGTAAATCAACTGCCGGTGCGCGCGGACGCCATTTCCCGCGGGTCCTAGTTCGGAAACCGAATATTGCATCCGTTTAGCGATGGCACGTTGCTATCGTTGAGAATGGCCACCAGTGGACACTTCCGGATGGCTTCGATGCTTTCACTGGAGGGTGGTGGAGGTCGAGGCGCGTCGGACGGTGTGGCCACACGCCGTCAGTCCTGCGTGCCGAACCTTCCGTCGCCGTCGGTCCACGTGCCCTCGATATCGGCCCGCGTTGGCAACGGTTTTCCACGGGGAGGAGGCCATGGGTACGAAAACGGTTCTGCCGTGGCCAACGGTGGTCTGGCCTTGGCTCCGGCTCCGGACGATTTGGAGGGTGGTGTTGTTGGTCAACCTAGGCCCGTCAGCTGCAGTGGTAGTGCCCTTCGGGTGGTGAAAAGAATCTGCTCCGATGGGGTTCTGTCGGCCGGATCGACCGGGTCGGGTAGTTCCGGTGGTAGTGCCGGGTGGGGCCAGTACTGGATGCTGATCGTGACGCCAATTGTGACAAGGTGATATTTATTGTGCGAGTGTTTTTGAAGTTGTGAATGAATAATTTACTTTCGTTTAATTTTTTGAATTGTAGAAAGCTTATGTTTGATGAAATGCCCAGAACAAAATCGTGATTTTTTACTCTTTTCATCTAAAAATTGTATATTTTTGGGAATATCAACGACTATCACTTGAATACTTGAATAAAAAACCATGTAAAGCAGTATCCAAAAATGAAGTAGCATTTTTTGAAGATGTTTAATAAGACCTCCAAGTGAAAATGTGTGCAATTGTGTAACGTTTGATACCAATATAGTAAATTATTAAAAAATACTATTTTCATAAAATACAAAATTGCGTGATTTTTTTAAATTTAGCATTGAAAACTCAAAAGAAATAAGTATCTACACAAAATTTAACAAATGGTTAAAATTGGAGTAAAAGTTAAAAGGAGAAAAAGGAATCAAAAAACTTTAAACATTATGCCTAACAGTTGCAATCTCCACCAAATCAGCCGATTTCATGACATATAATTGTTTGTATTTTTAACTAAAATTTAGGGGAAACTTTCTTATATTGGAGCAAAGAAATCATTTTTGTATCCATATAAAAATATTTTTTAAATGCAGCAATTTTCTACGAAATCGGCAGATTTCGACTATTTTTTTTTTATTTGGCTCAAATCAAACTTTGTGAGGGCCTTCCCTGTGACCGAAGAAGCTATTTTGTGTCGCTTCTTGCATTATTTTTGAAAAATCACGAAGTTTTACATGCATCTTTCCTTTTAACTGTACCAAAGTGGCCAATTCTTCCCCCCGGGGCACCTGGACCTTTGTTGAAATTATGACAAATTACTGGACCTTCCTGGTCAATCTTCAACCGGGGTCCCGGAACATGGTTCCTGTGTCCAATTCTGTACTGTCTTATCTTGGGGGGGGGGGGGGTGGGGGTCCCTATACGTCATATCGTCGCCGTCGTGCTAACTTGTCGTACGTGCATTTTGGGCCAAATTAAGTCAAGAACGCCATTTTGTGCAGCTCACAATGCCTCACCTTTTGACCTTCACAGATCCACAAAATTCGATTTCAATCCTTAGACATTCAACGAAATCCCAAAAAAAAACTCCGAGCATTTTTAACACTTTTCATATAAAAGAAGTTTTAAGCTTGTCGTGCTACCTTGTCACTCATGAAAATTGATGTAAGTGCGACAATTGGCCAAAGGGATTACAGGTAAGAACGCGTTTGATGCACGTACAAGTTAGACTACCGTAAACATTTGTAATTACAACTAGGGATTCCAGCAACTAACTTCAACCAAACTTCGGGAGCCAAACAAAGCGTGTTTATTATTGTTTGCATTGCGGGCTCTCTTTGTTGTTTATTCAAGATTTTTTAATTAACTTTTTTTTTCACAAAAACTCATTTTCCTAAAATCCGGATTTTTCTATTTCGAGATTATTTGTTTATTTTGAGGGGACAAAAAACCGAAACTTATGAACCACATAGAGGTATGGTAAAAAATCCTGCCGCCGAGTTGTGATTTTTTGAAAAAATCGAAATTTTATGCATAACATTTTGTTACCAATTTTTTATGTAAAATTGAATTTGCAATCGAAAAGCACTTAACAGTTTTTTTTATGAAGGGCCCCGCTTTCATGATCCAATCAAAAATCAAACCATCCACATTAACGACCCCCGGGTCTTTTGTGGTCTCTATTGCAAGTTTCTGCTCGAACCTAGGAGTCCGAAGGCTTGAATGGGGAGATCACCCAAACTTCTTTTTACTCCAAGGAACCTTCCACCCCAGTGTTTGAACTGACGACCTTTGGATTGCGAGTCCAACCGCCGCCAGCGATTCCACCGGAGTAGGCTTGGTTTGGTGTGTTGTTTGTACTTATGGCATGGAGACGACTCCTACACCTGGAATGACTTAACGGCCTAACCACCAACGCTGGGACCGACATTTTACTTCCTCATCCGATGGAAGATTGGAGCAGATGGGAATCGAACCCAGAATCATCCGCTTACAAAGCGGACAGCGTAACCATTCGGCCACGCATTGCCGCTTTCATGATATAACCACGGAAAGTTTGATTTCAGCAAAATATTTGCTGTTTTTCGATTTTTGACAATAGTGACTATTTCTTAAATATTTGTTTTTGAACAGTTAAAACAAAAATTGCTGCAAAATTGTCTAAGAGGCATTGAAGATTGGACCTCTGGTGGTTGGGATACAGCCGCTTAAAGAAAAAGAAACAGGAAAATTGAAGTTTTCTAAAGGAGCTATTACACTACCGCAAACAAATCCAGGCAAACAAAGCAGGCAAACTGTCATAAAGTGTCATATTATTTCTGGAGGTTTTTTTTTAAAAAGTCCTATAAACCAATTTTCAATTTTTGCTTTTTGGGTGTTTTTAGAACCGCCTTGAGTCAGGGGCGTTCAAAAACACCCCAAAAGCAAAAAAAATAAAAAATTTGGTTTATAGGACCTTTTCAAAAAAACTCTGGATTTGTTTGTTTGTCGTAGTGTAATAGCTCCTTAAGTTTCACCCAAACAACCCTAAATTTTCTAATGTCGATATCTCTCAGCAACTCAGGGTCCGTTTTTCAATTTTAAAAATAAATATATTATTTTTTTAATCAAGACTAACATTTCCAAACTGCGTAATATTGCATGTTTGACTCTTTTGAAATGTTATTTTTGATTAAAAAAAATGAAAATATTGTTTTCGAAAAGATCGAAAAATTTCACGGGGGGTTGCTTTATCCAAAAATGTCCACGTGGTTTATGGATCGGTCCGGTAATTTTGAAAATAAAAACCATCCCTTTTAAAATAAAAATTTAAATTATCTCAATCCCCTTTACTTGTGTTTATGAAAGCAAACATGCATTGACAAATGCATATAAAAGAAACAAATCGAATGAACAAAACCACAGAACAAGAGAAGTGAAAGGAATTGGGCGTATGGTTATCAGTTATCATGAAAAAATAGACATAAATGGGGTCCTTATATTAAGCTTGAATTGCTGATATTATTGTTCACAGCGATAAAGTTAATTTTTCTGAGTGCAATGACCCTTTGTAAATAAAAAATGAAAAAAATATCAGAAATTGTTTTTAATCGTGTTTTTACCGTTTTACCTGAAAATTTACATAGGACCCTATTGTCAATCTTTTCCATAAAAAAATACGGTAATGTGTTTTCAGATAGTTTCAAACCATATAAAACGTATGCAACTGGACTGTGGTGAATTCGATATTGCCGTGGTGGGTTTCTAAATAGTCAAATTGACGGTTAGTTGTAAATTCATGGATTTTAAAACAGATTAACGTTTGTTTGTCTGTGGTGTTGAATGAAAATGCTGAAAAACTGTTATTGTCGAGAAATAAAATGTAGTTGAAGTTTTATGTAATCAAAAATATTCAAAAATAATATTTCTTTTATTAAAACTCTATTCAAATAAAAAGTACTATTTTTTTGTGTTTTTTAAATGTATATATAGTTATTGAAAGAAACGGTTGTTGTTGATTATTTTGTATTATTTGATAACAAACAACACTGCCAAACAATCCGCAGCTTTTCGGTGGCCCTGGTAATCGCCGCCGTGGCCGGTCCCCAGTGGCTGCTGACCGAGGAGAAGATCCCCAACGGTAACTACAACGGCACCATGAACTACAACCGGAAGGACGATGGCGTCTACCTGACCAAGTACACCAAATCGTCGCTCTGGATGCTGTGCAGCAAGATTGGTGAGTGTTGTTCTCTTCTTCAATTCCACCCAGGAAAATGGCAATAATCTGCGAGGTGATTTTTGCGATACAAAAGAGTGCCATCCTTAAAGAAGTACAAGATTCAACGAGATCGAACGTCGTGTCCTCGCGTTCCTCCCGCAGGGCACACGCCTTCCCCTCCCTGGTTCCACGCGGCAATCGTAACGGAACGGAAAATTTAATAAAGAATCCCGATAATCGGAGAGGAAATTACTGCAAACGGAAGCTCTCGTCGACGCGGCGACTGAACTGGTTGAAGAGAGGTTGAACAGCAGTTTTGCCGCCTTTTGCTTCCGACCTCCTTCAATTTTTTTTTGTTCAGACTTCAGCCTGAGTATGATTGATTTGTGGGTTTGCTTGTTAGTGTTCTGGTGACGGCCGGATTCAACTCAAGGGCTTTGGTAGAATTTAATAAGGTGCAACCACCTTACAACTGCAAAGTAGGAGAAATTAAATTTAGCTGGAAATTAGAAAATAACTCTAGTCTAAGACTACTTTTGCTGAAAGGATCAAAACAACAATAACAAGCCCGGACGCTACCAGGCTTGGCTAAAAAAAATCAATATTAAATTTTTCAAATAATTTTTGATCTGAAACAGTATGGGAAAGAAGAGCTACATTTTTTTTTAGAAAATTTAAGGGTTGGCAGTTTGACTTGTTTAATGTGCCATTTCTTTTTTTTATATACAAAAATATTTTTTCAATGATAAACTTTGTCTGTGATTGTAGCTAACATTTCCTATATTTTATGCATTAATTTGAGTTATCTTCCAGACCATGCTTCTTCGAAAATGTGAAAAAACAAGCAAAATATGGGAAAACGATATCTCAACACTGTCTTGACCAAATCGGCTCAAAATTTTGGTGAAGACTCGTTAAACCGATTCCGTGTGTATGACGAAGCCTGATTTTCAAAAAGTTTCTTTAAAAGAAGATACAAATATTGTTGTGTGTTTTCATATAAAATATCGTAAATTGTTTGATTGTTATTTTTTTTAAAGCAGATTTTGACAATTGGGCTTCGTCTTGCACACGGGATACATCTTGGAAGGCTTCACCTCAAATTTCAGCCAATTTGATCCATCCCATCTCGTGATATCGTGGCACCCGTAAATTATGGCAAAATTTTGTGCTTGATTCGTCTGATACTCAGTTTGATCATGAAATTTCTTTATAAACTTTCAGGAGTGATTAAAAATCATTTTTTAAGTAGATTTAACAAATAATCCGTAATATATTTTTTTGTGATTTTCTACATGTATGCAACCCCTTAATCCACCATAGATGGTGTCATTCACTCTTGGGGCAATGACTGTCAGTTATGGTTCTGAATTCAAGGTCCAGAAATAGTAAATTGTAATAAAGGAGCAGTGCTCTGAAATTTCGGTCATTCTTTTTTTTTTGTATTCTTTAATCCGGTTTAATTTTTTTTGGTGCATTCAGTATGCCCAAAGAAGCCATTTTGCATCATTAGTTCGTTCATATAATTTTCCATACAAATTTGGGAGCTGTCCATACAGAAATGATATGTGAAAATTCAAAAATCTGTATCTTTTGAAGGAATTTTTGATCGGTTTGGTGTCATTGGCAAAGTTGTAGGTATGGATATGGACTACACTGAAAAAAAAAATGAGACAAGGTAAAAAAAGGTGATTTTTTATTTAACTTTTTGTCACTAAAACTTAATTTGCAAAAAAAAACACTATATTTATTTATTTTATTTTTTGATGTGTTTTAGAGGACATCAAATGCCAACTTTTCAGAAATTTCCAGAATGGGCAAAAAATCTTTGACCGAGTTATGATTTTTTGAATCAATACAGATTTAAAAAAATCGAAATACTGGTCGCAAAAATTTTTTAACTTAATTTTTTGATGTAAAATCGAATTTTCAATCAAACAGTACTTTAGTGAATTTTTGATTAAGTGCACCATTTTCAAATTATAGCCATTTTTAGTTAACTTTTTTGAAAACAGTCGCAGTTTTTCACTTTTTAAAATTAGTGCCAATGTTTGCCCAGCTCTGAAAAAATATTTTTGAAAAGCTGAGAAAATTCTCTATATTTGGCTTTTTTGAACTTTGTTGATACGACCTTTAGTTGCTGAGATATTACCATGCAAATGTTAAAAAACAGGAAAATTTATGTTTTCTAAGTCTCACCCAAACAACCCACCATTTTCTAATGTCGCTATCTCAGCAACTAATGGTCCGATTTTCAATGTCAAAATATGAAACATTCGTGAAATTTTCCGATCTTTTCGAAAAAAATATTTTCAATTTTTTTAAACCAAGACTAACATTTCAAAAGGGCCAAACATTCAATATTACGCTCTTTTAAAATGTAAGTCTTGATTTAAAAATTTTGAAAATATTTTTTTCGAAGATATCGGAAAATTTCACGAATGTTTCATAGTTTAACATTAAAATCGGATCATTAGTTGCTGAGATAACGACATTAGAAAATGGTTGATTTTACATCGAAAAATGAAGTTGAAAAATTTTTGCGACCGATTTTTCGATTTTTTGAAAAAAAAAACAGTATTGATTCAAAAATTCATAACTCGCTCAAAGATTTTTTGCACAACCTGAAAATTTCTGAAAAGTTGGCATTTGATGCCTCTAAAACATATCAAAAAATAAAAAAAAATGAAAAATAGTGTTTTTTGCAAATCAATTTTTTGTGACAAAAAGTTAAAGAAAAATCACCAATTTTTTTTACCGTGCATCATACAACTTTGCCGAAGACACCAAACCGATCAAAAAATTCCTTCAAAAGATACAGATTTTTGAATTTTCACATATCATTTTTGTATGGATAGCTGCCAAATTTGTATGGAAAAATAAAATGAAAGAACTAATCATGCAAAATGGCTTCTTTGGGCATACCGAAGGCACCAAAAAAGTTTCAGCCGGATTAAAAAATACAAAAAAATCGAATGACTGAAATCTCAGAGAATTGCTTAGGTGTGAATAAGGACTACACAAAAAAAAAAAGATACGCGGTAAATTTTTTTTGGTGATTTTTAATTTCACTTTTTATTACTAAAACTTGATTTGCAAAAAACACTAATTTTACTTATTTTATTTTCAGATTTGTTTTAAGGGACATCAAATGTCAAATTTTCAGAAATTTCCAAAATGGGCAACAAATCTTCGAACAAGTTATGAATCAATACTGATATGTTAAAAGAACGAAATATTGGTCGCAAAAAAATTCCAACTGAGTTTTTTTTATGATAAAATCGAATTTGCAATCAAAAAGTACTTAAGTGAAATTTTGATAATTTGCACTATTTTCAAGTTGGAGCCATTTTTATGTAACTTTTTTGAAAATAGTCGCTGCTGTTATTCTTTTTTAAATTTGTGCCCATGTTTGCCCACTCTAAAATTATTTTTTTGAGAATCTAATTGAATGCATTGTTTTCGAAAAAATCGAAAAATTTCACGAATAACTTGAAAACACTTTATCAAAATTTCACTAAAGAATTTTTTGATTGAAAATTAGATTTTACATCGAAAAATGAAGTTAAAATTTTTTTGCGACCAGTATTTCGATTTTTTTAAATCTGTATTGGTTCAAAAAACCTCTGGGAAAAAGTTGGCATTTTTTATAAAAAAATAAAAAGTGTGTGTTTTTTTTCAGATCAATTTTAATGACAAAAAGTGAAATTAAAAATCACCATTTTATTTACCATGTATCATTTTTTTCAGTGTAGTCTTTATCCATACCTACAACTTTGCCGAAGACACCAAATCGATCAAAACATTCTTTCAAAAGATACAGATTTTTGAAAGTTCATACATCGTTTTTGTATGGACAGCTGCCAAATTTGTATGGAAAATTATATGGGCAAACTAATGATGCAAAATGGCTTCTTTTAGCATACCGAAGGCACCAAAAAAGTTTCAGCCGGATTGAAAATAACAAAAATTAAAATTAAAAAATGATCGATTTCGTAGAGAATTGCTCAGTTTCATAATATTTTTTTAAAAAATGTTGGGCTGGATTTTCCGGTCCCTAAACTATTTTTCCTTGAAGGCTAAACTTATCAATCCTTTCATTTGCGTCCAAGAGAGCTTAAATCGGATGAAATGGCGCAGGGTTTTGACTTTTTAAGAAATGTGATTGTTGCAAAAATCATGCGGATTTCGTGAGGAATTGCCGTATTAATTTTTTTTAAATAAATAAGGAAGTTTTAAAAACACCATTTTAAATTTTCATTTCTGTTGAATCCCAGGAGGAGCCACCGCCAAACCGCTGCCGTCCGAGTTCCAGTGCTCCACCATCGATTACTTCCCGCTGGAGGACTACAACCCGGACCCGAACGATTCGACCAATGTCATCCCGTGTAAGTTCCCCTCCTTTAGCAGCCAATCAAATCAAATGTTCAATTCACTTTGTTGCAATCATAACGGTAATGGGATGGGGTTCTGTCTGGGTAATCGAAACGTTTGATATGAGCTTCTTTTTAGACTGGGACTTGGAAACTGCGAGAGGGGTTAGATTCGAACCACGTCTATCTTTAAGTTTCAGGTGAACGCGTTTTTTAAATTTATATTCTCTACTAAGAAATTTTCCCACGGGTTGACTTTGCCGCAAAACTTTGTTATCACGTGTAATGGAATTATCGGTCGAGAGTCGATTCTTGTTTGCTAGAGTGTTATTATCCTTTGCTGTGACTACAGAGTTTAGTGTCCCTTTTTCCAGCCGGGCCCCCTCCCTCAAACGATGGCGGGTCTTTGATGTCAGAGGGTAGGACTTTCAGGTGATTGTCCAGTGACCGACTCTTGTAGCTTTTCGCTCGAAAATTGTCTCATTGCACTCTCATTGGAAGGGAAGCATTATGTAGGTTAAAAAAACTCCCTTCCCGCCCGATTCGTCCGGAAGGATTAAAGGAACGTCGCATTTTTCATTTGCTGCTCATGATAAAAGCCGATGAGAGAGAGAGAAAAAAACGATAGATAGAACGTACTGATAACGAGGTGAGTGAAAATTGATCCTGTTATAAGTGAAGCATACATTTTGGGTCATTGCGATACACTCAGGTGATGATGTCGTTCGTGTCGTTGGTCATTCATTGTGTATCGGTACCGTACAGTTGAGTATTTTTGAAATTATAAATTAATATGTCATGAAAATTAATTGAATCAAAAATATCAACTACTACTTCAAACATAATTTCAAAGCTGCACCAAGTTACGTTAAAATCGTACACACAATTTGCTTAGGTTCGTCTATCGCAGGGGATGAGAAAATGGCATTAATGCGGAAATGAGTAACCTTTTTTTAAGTTTTCCAAGCCACTGAAACTATGACACAATATTATCCCAACACACACCAAACTAAATAGTTAGTTATAGCGAAACGGGGTTTACTCTGATTTTTTTTTTCGATACTTTCAGATACGGTGACCCACTCGTCGCCGTTTTTTCTCACCTCAAATCTGGTCCTCGTGGTGGCCTACGTGCTGTTCCTGCTGGCCATGTGCTCGTCCAGGCATAAAATCTGTTACTTTGTGGCCGGCGTGCTATTTATAATTGCAGGTAGGTAAAGAACAGTGGAGACTGCTTAAAAAAATCAGTGTTAAAAAATGTCGAAGCCAGAAGCCTTAATTTGTTGCCAAATATTCATGGAAAAAAATGACTAAATAGATAATCTTATACCGACAATTATAATTTTTCATGGAAAAACTTATGAGTTATTCTCTAAAATACACAGAAAAAAAAATCATGGTAATATTACATCTGGGAAGGGGTACAACTTTTATGTCAGAAAAAATGTGTAATTTTACCTCTAGAAATGTGTAATTTCACCACTTTTCTGGTGTAATGCCACTTTTTCAGTCTAAAATGAGGTAAAATTACATCATAAAAGAGGTAATATTCAACCTTCCAAAATTACAGTTTCCAAATTTACATTATTTATTACTGTGTAAAGTATAAGTTTTAAAGCCATTTTCTATCATGCCATACATACCATACAAGTCTTCACAGAAAAAATGATGGTAATATTCATCAGGAAATGGTGACAGATTTTGTGTCGAAAAAATGTGTAATATTACATCAGAAAATGATGAATTTTCATATGTTCACACATTTTTACGTAATATTACTCAAAAAACCCGATTTAATCCCACCTGGGGTGAGATAGAGCCTTTCTTACAAAAGGAAGTTAACGGCAGTTGATTTTTTTTTTCAAAGAAATAGCAAAATAAAGAATGAATGGTCCATTCATAATACAATTCTAAACTCAACCTTATTTTTTCACATAACTTATAAAGCGCTGGTTTTTGCCCCATTTGCCATGGCCGGTTGTAAGCTGTGCTCGCACACAAGCATTTTCGATTTTTAAAATCAGAACAAATTTTTTTGAGGCAGAGAATTAGCTCACAATTTGCGATGTTCGTAATGTTTTCTGCATATCGCTTAATTGTTCGTATTCTCTGAGTGTTTTTTTGCACTTTTCAAAATATTTAAAATTAACGAGAAAACAAAATAATTCCGTCTTGCTCCAATGCGTTAAATTGGTTACAAAATGACTGGCAGAAAGTGTTTCAACACCCGAGAATTTGCCGTGTTGTAAACAACGATGTAACGGTAAAGCCGCATAAATGTTCTTGAAAGCTTTGAAACGCCTACTGTAATTCACTAAACTGTCATTTAGGCGTTAGGCAAAATTGTGAGCTTTCAATAAGCAAGCATTTAGGCGTTTTTGGGATTGGGAAGCATACAACGACTGAGCGCTCGGTGGGACTTCACTACTGCAGCGACCTCAAATTTAAATCATTAAATTTGTCCATTTTTCGAACCTCACCACAGTTCTGACCATGCGCGCTTACGCAAGCATAAATAATTTTACCCGTCGACTCGCGTTGCGCGACAAATAATTAAGCTTATGTACAGGTGTGAATCATGAGTCATCCTCACCTGAAAAGCCCTTTATTAAATTTCGCCAATTGTTAGGCAATCAATAAAATGGTTAAGCTTTCAATTATGAATGTGCGATGTTATTTCACAGGGGAAATTGAAGGTGTGGCTTAACCAAATTCATTGGCATGTTGATTGTTATCCGAGCATTCGTTGGTGAAGGTTGTCTGAATCAACATGACTCGTCGCGTCCCGGCGCAAAACGCCGGCAATATTGCCCTACCTGCGGCTCAAGCAGGCAAAAAAGTGGGAATTTCCAAAAGGAAGGTTGAGGCCTCAACTGATGGCCAAAAACCGGGAATTTCCAAAGGAAGGTGCTTTTGGAAGTGACATCGAACAGCAAAAAGACGAAAAAGAGCGACGGTACTGTACCGATGGATGAGGAGGAGGAGAACTCTTCATCGCACGAGGAGCAGCTTTTGAAGAACAACAAGTTCGCTGGACTGCCTGACGAGGACCAGGTAGCGGAAGCAAAGGAGAATGAAGTGAAACAGCGAAAGGAGAAACTGCCTCCTTTTTATGTGAGGCAATCAGCAGCAACGATCGACTTTCGAGCGGGGCTGGTTGAACTCATCAAGTCTGGGAAAGTCCAAGGCAACATTCGTCTGTGTCAGGACGGATTTAAGGTGCTGGTGCAATCCAGGCAGCACTATCAACTGGTCAAGGATTACTTGACCGAAAACGAGGCGGAGTACTTTACCCATGATGTCGTCATGGATAAGCCGTTCAAAATCGTCGTCAGAGGTCTGTACGACATGCCAGTGGAGGAATTAGCTGCCGAGCTAAAAGTTTTGAAACTGGATGTGTTGGCCGTGCACAAAATGAGCCGACGCAACAAAGACATCAAGTACCGTGACCAGCTCTACCTGCTGCATTTGGCTAAGGGATCGACGACGCTTCCTGAGCTGAAGGCAATTCGAGCGGTTTTCAACATTATCGTGTCGTGGGAGCGATACCGACCAGTGCATCGTGACGTCACACAATGCTTCAACTGCCTGGGCTTTGGGCACGGAGGTAAGAACTGCCACCTGAAGCGTCGTTGCGCCAAATGTGGTACCGATGCGCACATCACATCCCAGTGCATCCAAGATTCGCTGGTGAAGTGCCTCAACTGCAACGGTGAGCACTCGTCAACCGACCGAAAGTGCCCCAAGAGAGCTGAGTTCGTGAAAATTCGGCAGCAAGCATCGACGAAGAATCAGCCTCAGCGTCGTAGAACTCCTCCAGCCCTGGTGGAGCAAAATTTTCCACCTCTTCAACCGCGACGCCAGGTCCCGAACTTGGCACCGTTGCCGTTGGATCCCAGGAAGAGAGCTGAGATGAATCATCCACGGCCGGGTTCCAGCCAGGAGCCGAGACCGCCACCACCGGGCTTCAGCCAGGAGCCAAGACCAACCCAAGAACCAGCAGTTGAGGAAAATGGTAATGATCTTTACACCTCAACCGAACTCCTCAATATTTTCAAACAGATGTCCGCTGCACTGCGTGGATGCAAAACCAAGACCCAGCAGATTGAAGTGCTGACCTCGTTCGTCATCCAGTATGGATCGTAGGTCCCTCAAGCTGCTGAATTGGAACGCTTGCTCCATTAGGAGGAAGAATTTAGAGCTGGTGGATTTTCTTCGCGAGAAGGAGATCGACGTAGCTGCCATCACGGAAACTCATCTGAAGCCCGGTGAAAAAGTTTATCTGCAAAACTACAAGATCGCGACGCAGCTCGATAGGACCACCTCTGGAGGAGGAGGTGTGCTTGTCGCTGTTCATCGTGATCTCAAGCCACGCCGGCTGCCACACTTTAAGCTGGACATCATCGAGGCCGTTGGGTGGAAATTCCCACTTCGGTTGGCCCAGTACTCTTCATTGCTGCATACTGCCCACGTCAGGTGAATTCCAGAGATGGTTCAGCAGCAAAACTGAAGAGCGATATCCAGAAGCTGACACGGCGGAGCGCAAAGTACATCATCGCTGGTGACCTCAACGCGAAGCATGAAGTTTGGGGCAACAGCAGGAGGAATCGGAACGGAGTGATTCTGCACAACGATCTGCAAAACGGATACTACAACGTTGTGAGTCCGGATCGTCCAACGAGGGTGGCTCGGTCTGGGAATCACTCAATCATCGACTTCTTCATTACCAATATGGCTGAGAACGTGGCTCATCCTGAGGTGTTTGAAGAGTTGAGTTCTGATCACTATCCGGTGGTTGTGGAGGTTGGAGCTTCCGTTACTCCGCAGCGGCAACCAACCCGGAAAGATTACCACAACGTTGACTGGCAGCAGTTTCAGCAAGTGGTCGACAGCAACATCGACTATGATCAACACCCGGAAACTTCTGCTGATATTGATCGTTCGCTGGAGGTGATCCAGCAGGCTATCAACCAAGCAGAGGCTGCCAACGTTCGGGAGGTTCCTGTTAATTTTAAGGTAACTGATATTGACGTAGATACTAAACACTTGATTAGACTTAGGAATGTTTATAGGAGACAATATCAACGGACTGGGGACTATGACAAAAGATTTCAGTTAACAATTTGAACAAAATCATACAAGACCGACTTGACAATATCAGAAATCAAGAATTTTCAAAACATGTAAGCCAGCTTGGGAATTATTCAAAACCATTTTGGAAACTTTCAAAAGTTCTTAAAAACAAACCAAAGCCTATTCCTCCTCTTATTGTTGAGGATTCTCCTTTGATTACATCCGAGGAAAAGGCAAATGCACTTGGGCTTCATTTTGTTAGTTCTCATAATCTTGGCGCTTCCATGACCAGCCGTAAAGAAACATCAGTTGCCAATAGTATTTCAACAATCAATGACTCTACCTTTGAATTTCCTGCAGATTCCCATGTTTCTGGTGAGGAAGTCAAAGTTGCAGTTAAACAAATGAAAAATATGAAAGCTCCTGGCTTTGATAACATTTTAATCTGGTGTTGAAAAAACAGAGTGATCAGTTCTTTCAACATCTAGCCAATATTTTCAATAAATGTTTGCAACTTGGTTACTTCCCCACCAATTGGAAGCTGGGCAAAGTCATACCAATTTTGAAGCCTCAAAAGATCCAACATCGCCAACAAGTTATCGTCCCATTAGTCTTTTGAGTAGTCTGTCCAAACTCTTTGAGAAGGTCATCTATTCAAGGCTTTTGGATTTTACCAACGATAATAATATAATTTTGAACGAGCAGTTTGGCTTCCGAAAGGGACATAATACTGCTCATCAGCTTACGAGTAACTAAAATCATCAAGCAGAACAAGCTTGAGTCTAAATCAACTGCTATGGCTTTGTTGGATGTTGAGAAGGCTTTTGACAATGTTTGGCATGATGGTTTGATACATAAACTGTATTTATACGGTTTTCCAATGTATCTTATCAAAATTATCCAGCACTATCTTTCGGAGAGATCGTTCAGGTTTTTGAATGGGATTGCTTCTGGATTATTCAACATTGATGCTGGGGTTCCCCAGGAAGTATTCTTGGCCCACTTCTGTACAATATTTTTACATCTGATTTGCCTACTCTTCCTGGTAATGGTGTGTTGTCACTTTTTGCTGATGACACTGCCGTTATTTATAAGGGTAAAATAACCAGATATTTAGTTGGCCGTCTTCAGAAGGGTCTTGACGTTCTTTCCGAATACTTTGGCGACTGGAAAATTCGCATAAATGCAGCCAAAACTCAAACCATCATTTTTCCACTTTCCAAATCGGCCAGATTTGTCCCAAAGGATGATGTTTTGATAAAATGAATGATGTTTCGATACCCTGGTCAAAGGAAGTTGTCTATTTAGGTCTCATACTTGACTCGAAACTATTGTTTCGGCAGCATGTAGATAAAATATTGAACAAGTGCAGCATTCTCATCAGGTGTTTGTATCCTTTAATTAACAGAAAATCAAAGCTTTCTTTGAAAAATAAGTTAGCAGTTTACAAACAAATAATTTACCCCGTTATTGAGTATGCAGTACCTGTTTGGGAGTGTTGCGCTAGAACTCATAAATTGAAGCTCCAGCGTGTCCAAAACAAGGTACTCAAAATGGTTTTGAATGTTCCTGGCTGGACAAGATCAAGTGAGGTTCATGAATTAGCAGAAGTAAAAATGTTGGATCAGAAGATTCAAGAAAAATGTTTGAAATTCAGGGAAAAATGTGCTATATCTGAATACCCCTTGATTCAAGGATTGGTTTAGTTTATGGTAAGATTAAGTTAGTTTTAGGTTAGGTTATGTTTTCTTAATTTTTTTTCCTCATTGTACCTAGTGTTACAAAAATGATAAATCATATACTTTCAAAGTTAAGAAAATGAACAGTGTTTAAATCACGAAAAGCAAACTAAAGCTGAAGAGCCACAGCTGACCACTTATTATGTAAACCAAATGTAATTATTATAAGAAAGATTCAATAAAGTATATTTAATTTAAAAAAAAAAAAAAAAAATTCATTGGCATGTTTGTTCAATGGAGAATTCGACCTTCTCATTATTAACTTACATTTTTGAGAATATTTGAGGAACATAATTTTGATATTCCAATAACATAATTTAAAGTTTCACGACAATGGTTCGAACCCATGACTTCCGATTTTGAGGTGTACTCACTACACCATACGGAAAGTCATGAAGAATTGCAGAGGTCTGCATAATTTAATTCATGAGGTTCATCGATGCTTCTCATCAAAACGGACCACTTTTAGTAGAACAAAATTTAGTAGAGTTTTCGGGGACTGACTATAAAAACCCCAAAATTCTTGAGGAGGGCAGTTAGTTCCAGGATTAGTTCCAGGCAGTTCCAGCCAGCTCAACTCCAGTCCAGTTCCAGTTCCAGAAGACGCCCCTGACCAGCCAGACCCGCCAGCAGCCACCAGTAGCAGAGGCCCCAGTCCAGCCGGACTTAGCGGTGGAGGCCGCAGTCCGCCGGGACTTAGCCGCTGTGAAGAGTCCGCCGGGACTTAGCCACCATGAAGAGTCCGCCGCGACTTAGCTGCCGTGAAGAGTCCACCCGGGACTTAGGAGTTCGGGGTCTGGCATGGCTCGGCGCAGAGGTCTGGAGGACAAGTCTGGCTTCAACATAGAGAACTGGCTCGACGAAGATTTTAATGCAAAGTGATGTGATCGTGCGCGTAAAAGTTGAAAGTGTTACCGCAAAAAATGTAATCTTTAAAAAGTGTAATATACAGATAAGTGAAGTTTACTGATCTGTTTTGACTCTGCAAGTAAATATCACAAAAATCCTGAAAGCCTAAACCGCTCGGGCCGTTCACTACGACAAACGCAAACGTACCGAATAAACCACCTTGGTGCGCTGGTACGATGCTGGGATGGGATAAACAGAGAGAAAAAAACCTATTGTCAAACTAAACCACTTTCAACATGGCCGCTTCTGTCAACCTAAACCAGTCCTTTCTTATTAGGAGAAAATGAGAAGTATTGTAATTTGAGTTGAAAAAAATTTAAAAAAAAAATTAAATCAATTTCACAAATAATTGTAAATTGCATTAATAGATTGTTTAAAATATTTTCAATTGAAAGGCATTTATTTCTATCATACACCAAATGTTGACTTATCAGCATTTTCATTTTAAAAAACAATACATTTCATGAACTGACTATTCTTTTGCCCATTTAAAACTATTGTTATTTTTTTCGCGTTACATAGAAATGCCATCTAGATTGAACAATATTAAACCTGTGATTCCCATGAAATTAAAATGTGGCGTGAAGAAACAACATCGTACTGGATTTAAAAAGCAAACAAAAATAATGGCCACAGTTTAGCCTATTTGATTTTTTTTTTCGCACTTTTTTTATTTCAACTCATTGCCACAAATTGAAAAACAAACTTTTTTGCTCTTTGAAGTGAATGAATTGGTACAAATTTGAATTCTTGCCAGCCATTTCTTTCGATTCTGACACCTTAGGGCGTGCGACCTATGGAATGTTAACTTTCTCCAAAGTTGAGTAAAAATTGCCGTTGAATTCGACGTGCTCCTATTTGAGGAACTGGGAAAGATTTATTTACTTTCTTTGCGTAACGGGACAACGACAGGAGCAGATCTAGGAAAAAATCTCCCCTCCCATTTAATGACTTGCAGGCTTTTTAGGATTTTTTTAGATTGAAGTAAGAAAACGCATTTAAATCGTATTGCATTTTTCACATCCGAATGAAAATTAAAAAAACTTACTTATAAAAAACACATAAAAAATGAAGAAGTGAACATTTTTTGACTCATCTTTGATTTGCCAACCATTTCAAGTGATTTGTATCCGGCAGCTCCTTATGAACGGATCCACCGTAAAACGATGGAACATAAACTCAGGATTCTCCACCCACGTCCAACCGCAAATTTTAACAGCCAAATTCAAAAAAAATCTGCGAGGAAAAACTAAACAACATTTCAACCAAAGAAAAAGTCATCCGCATGCTTGAGCACTGAGTTGAAAAACATCATCAAGAAAATTTGAATTGTCAAGCTATCTGAATCACAGATTGCTTGATATTTGTTTTCGAACACAAATTTTCTTGCAAAAAACAGAAGAAGAATACAAACGTAAACACTCAAAAAGAAGACTCTATCCAGCCGTCCCGTCCCAGGTACGATGAACAAAAATACTAATACACAAAAAGGCTAGTACCGAAGCTAGAAAACCAAACCCGCGATGTGCGTTGTCACTGGCACATGGGAAGCTTAGACGTTTCCCAGAAATTCGTTCGCTCAGAGTTCGATCAGAGAATGAGCAAAACAAAAAAGAAAGGCAAAAGAATGAGCATGAGGCTTCAGAACAGATAGCTGCTTGCGTCAAGTTTGCGTTCACTGAAGCTTAGCATAGAAAATAATGATAGGCGATGTGTGATGAACGAGCAATCGATAAAGCAACTTGCACTAAAAGGGGGTAATCTAGTATCAAAACTCTATACGCGCCAGCATTGCTCGCGTCTGCATGTGAAGCTCAACTTGACAACTTGTCGACGGGGCGTCGAAAATCGATCGTCCATGGTTTTTTGCAGATTTTTCGAATGAATATTTCTCGAGAAATGATTTGGGAACGAAGCTTGAATTGGCGTCGGAGCCAAAAGCAAACCCTATACCTTTCTTTAGTAAGAAAGGCAAAAATGGAAATTTTCTAAAATCTGAACGGTAAATCCGAATGAGGTCAAATTTGTTTCAGAACATCGAGTATGGTCTAGATTATGATGTGGAGAAAAAAAATTAGATAAAATGCCAGAGGAATAGTTTTGGCATTTGGTGAAAAATGGTTTTTACCTTTTTTAGGGGTTTTTCCCCCTCACAGTGAATTAGTCCACAAGCTGTAAATCAAGAACCACATTACCGACATGGATGAAAATTTGGGAGGATGTAGGGCTGGGAAAATGCAATTTTTTGGACAAATAAACGATTTCAATACTTCAATTTTCGACCGAATTTTCATTTGAAAACCGCCTGATTTGGTGAAAACACACTCCGAGTCCCCATAAAAATGGATAAATTCAAATTTGGTATGGAACTGGTTCAGGTTCAGCACATCCCCTTTCAAATGCGCCCAAGAGAGCTCAAATCCATAATGTGGGCTCTGAGAAACCCCCTACCACAAAATTGAGCACTTTTTTACCACACACGGACGTCACGCGTGCTCTACAGTAAATCAAGCGCCAAAATTCGGATATTGGAGGTAGACCAATTCTGTCATTGTCAATCGACCGGGCGTCGAAAATCGATCGTCCATGATTTTTTGCAGATTTTTCGAATGAATATTTCTCGAGAAATGATTTGGGAACGAAGCTTGAATTGGCGTCGGAGCCAAAAGCAAACCCTATACCTTTCTTTAGTAAGAAAGGCAAAAATGGAAATTTTCTAAAATCTGAACGGTAAATCCGAATGAGGTCAAATTTGTTTCAGAACATCGAGTATGGTCTAGATTATGATGTGGAGAAAAAAAATTAGATAAAATGCCAGAGGAATAGTTTTGGCATTTGGTGAAAAATGGTTTTTACCTTTTTTAGGGGTTTTTCCCCCTCACAGTGAATTAGTCCACAAGCTGTAAATCAAGAACCACATTACCGACATGGATGAAAATTTGGGAGGATGTAGGGCTGGGAAAATGCAATTTTGGACAAATAAACGATTTCAATACTTCAATTTTCGACCGAATTTTCATTTGAAAACCGCCTGATTTGGTGAAAACACACTCCGAGTCCCCATAAAAATGGATAAATTCAAATTTGGTATGGAACTGGTTCAGGTTCAGCACATCCCCTTTCAAATGCGCCCAAGAGAGCTCAAATCCATAATGTGGGCTCTGAGAAACCCCCTACCACAAAATTGAGCACTTTTTTACCACACACGGACGTCACGCGTGCTCTACAGTAAATCAAGCGCCAAAATTCGGATATTGGAGGTAGACCAATTCTGTCATTGTCAATCGACCGGGCGTCGAAAATCGATCGTCCATGATTTTTTGCAGATTTTTCGAATGAATATTTCTCGAGAAATGATTTGGGAACGAAGCTTGAATTGGCGTCGGAGCCAAAAGCAAACCCTATACCTTTCTTTAGTAAGAAAGGCAAAAATGGAAATTTTCTAAAATCTGAACGGTAAATCCGAATGAGGTCAAATTTGTTTCAGAACATCGAGTATGGTCTAGATTATGATGTGGAGAAAAAAAATTAGATAAAATGCCAGAGGAATAGTTTTGGCATTTGGTGAAAAATGGTTTTTACCTTTTTTAGGGGTTTTTCCCCCTCACAGTGAATTAGTCCACAAGCTGTAAATCAAGAACCACATTACCGACATGGATGAAAAATGGATGTGTTCAAATTTGGTATGGATAAATTCAAATTTGGTATGGAACTGGTTCAGGTTCAGCACATCCCCTTTCAAATGCGCTCAAGAGAGCTCAAATCCATAATGTGGGCTCTGAGAAACCCCCTACCACAAAATTGAGCACTTTTTTACCACACACGGACGTCACGCGTGCTCTACAGTAAATCAAGCGCCAAAATTCGGATATTGGAGGTAGACCAATTCTGTCATTGTCAATCGACCGGGCGTCGAAAATCGATCGTCCATGATTTTTTGCAGATTTTTCGAATGAATATTTCTCGAGAAATGATTTGGGAACGAAGCTTGAATTGGCGTCGGAGCCAAAAGCAAACCCTATACCTTTTTTAGTAAGAAAGGCAAAATGGAAATTTTCTAAAATCTGAACGGTAAATCCGAATGAGGTCAAATTTGTTTCAGAACATCGAGTATGGTCTAGATTATGATGTGGAGAAAAAAAATTAGATAAAATGCCAGAGGAATAGTTTTGGCATTTGGTGAAAAATGGTTTTTACCTTTTTTAGGGGTTTTTCCCCCTCACAGTGAATTAGTCCACAAGCTGTAAATCAAGAACCACATTACCGACATGGATGAAAATTTGGGAGGATGTAGGGCTGGGAAAATGCAATTTTTTGGACAAATAAACGATTTCAATACTTCAATTTTCGACCGAATTTTCATTTGAAAACCGCCTGATTTGGTGAAAACACACTCCGAGTCCCCATAAAAAATGGATAAATTCAAATTTGGTATGGAACTGGTTCAGGTTCAGCACATCCCCTTTCAAATGCGCCCAAGAGAGCTCAAATCCATAATGTGGGCTCTGAGAAACCCCCTACCACAAAATTGAGCACTTTTTTTACCACACACGGACGTCACGCGTGCTCTACAGTAAATCAAGCGCCAAAATTCGGATATTGGAGGTAGACCAATTCTGTCATTGTCAATCGACCGGGCGTCGAAAATCGATCGTCCATGATTTTTTGCAGATTTTTCGAATGAATATTTCTCGAGAAATGATTTGGGAGCGAAGCTTGAATTGGCGTCGGAGCCAAAAGCAAACCCTATACCTTTCTTTAGTAAGAAAGGCAAAAGGTAATATTTAACCTACCAAATTTTCAACATTCTAAAATTCAACTTTTTTTTGCTGTGTTCATACAATTTGGCGGATTCCACAGCAAATAAAAGTTGAAATTTGGAATGTTGAACATTTGGAAGGTTGAATATTACCTCTTTTTTTGAGTAATATTACGTAAAAAATGTGAAAAAATGTGAACCTGATGAATATTCATCTGAAACTGATGAAAATTTATCATTTTCTGATGTAATATTACACTTTTTTTTCGACACAAAATCTGTCTATGTATACATTTCCTGATGTATATTACCCTTATTTTTTTCTGTTTGGTCATAAAAAAAAGCATGTGAATTTTCGAAAATCTGTAGGTTATGAATGAGCAATTCCAGCTCAAATCAGGAATTTTTCTGGTACTTCTGTACCCGACCCTCTCCGATTCCAATGAAACTTTGTAGACATGTTATCCTGGGCCTATATAAGCCATTTTTGTGTATATGTAGCCAATAGTACTCGAAAATATCATTTGAGAAGGGCGTAAGTTATTTAAATATTTTTGTATTTTGCAATTTAAAAATTACTGAATCTCGAAGCCGTTGCGTCGTATAAAAAAGTGGTCAAAGACAATCTTGTAGGAAATTGGACGGGCTTTCTGAAAAAAATACACTGAAACAAAAATACACGCCACTTCTATGGGATTTTTTGATTTTTAAGTCTAAAACTTAAATTTAAAAGTGATGTCACGATTTTTTTTCGTTCAAAATTTTTGAGGAAATAGCCTAAGATGTTACCAAAAGACTGACGAAAAATGCAGAATGGTATGTCTCTCCTGAAAAAAATACAAAAATCATTTACTAAAACTGGTTTTTTGAAAAGTGGTCTTAACGTCAAAATTTATAAAAACCGGTAGTAGGAATCGATTCCGCAGACAATTTTACATAAAAGTCTCAATATTGACCGTTGTCCTATGTTCAATCCTTGGGATGATACAGCGGTTTTTAGAAAAAAAAGGTGAAAAAACGTTTTTTTTTTTGTGGTTTTTAGCTATTTCTATATGACAGACTTGATTTTTCAGTCTCGTAAATATTTTTACCGGAAAGCTCGTTCAATTTCCCATAAGTTTGTCTTTGACAGCATTTGAATTTGATGTAAGGGCTTACAGATATAAGCTTAATTACATTGCTAATAACTGAAAATAGAATATTTTTTTCAGTGTGGTAGAAACCTGGATAGTAAATTTGCTTACGTAAATATCAAAACGAGTCAAATCAAAAAGCTGTCCCAGGCAAACTTATGGGAAATTGGACGAGCTTTCCGGTAAAAATATTTACGAGACTGAAAAACCAAGTCTGTTTTTTTCAACATTTTTATTCTAAAAACCACTGTATCTTCCCAAGGATTGAACATAGGACAATGGCCATATTGAGACATTTATGTAAAATTGTCTGCGGAATCGATTCCCACTACCGGTTTTTAAAAATTTTGACGTTTAGACCACTTTTCAAAAAAAAGTTTTAATAAATGATTTTTGTATTTTTTTTAGGAGAGACATACCTTCCTGTATTTTTCATCAGTCTTTTAGTAACATTTTAGGCAATTTCCTCAAAAATTTTGAACGAAAAAAAATCGTGACATCACCTCTAAATTTAAGTTTTAGACTTAAAAATCAAAAAATCTCATCCCCCATTTTTGTTTCAGTGTATTTTTTTCAGAAAGCCCGCCCAATTTCCTACAAGTTTGTTTTTGACCACTTTTTGGTACGATGCAACGGCTTCGAGATACAGTAATTTTTAAATTGCAAAATACAAAAATATTTAAATACCTAACGCCCTTCTCAAATGTTGTTTTCGAGTACTATTGGCTCCATATACACAAAAATGGCTTATATAGGCCTAGGCTAACATGTCTACAAAGTTTCATTGGAATCGGAGAGGGTCGGGTACAAAAGTACCAGAAAAATTCCTGATTTGAGCTGGAATTGCTCGAATAGGACTTTCCATAGAAAAAAAGTTGTTTTTTGTTTTCATTTTTTTTAAAATATATTTAAGGACATCCCTTACACTTGATATTCGAATGGTGCCAAATTTGGTACCGGAGTTATGATTTTTGAAATATGAATATTGGAAATTATCGAACATATGTTCAAACATTATTTTATAATAATTTTTAAATGAAAACATAATCTTGATTTGATTGAAATATTTAAAATTTGTTATCAAAAATGACCTAATTTCTGTTTTTATTCTTTTATTGATAAGTTGCATCGTGATCCGCTTGAATTAAAAAAAAAAACATGTCTGCACCAACTTCGAAATTTTCACTAGAGCTTTTTGGACCCCAAATGATGCCTAATTCGATTGAAAATTATATACTAAAAAAAGTTCAGTTTTTGCAATTTGCAATACAGCAATTCCATTTGAAAAGAGCCTAAACCGAAAAAAAGTTCTCCAATCGGACTCAAATATTTCTGGGGGTTCCTTGGTCAAAATAATTAGACCCGTACTTTTTTTTTTCGAAAAATCATATCTCCGCGGCATTTCATCCGATTTTAAGTTGTCTTGAGCGCAAACGAAAGGATTTTAGATAGGCTTCATGTAAAAATAATAAGAAGTTTCAAACATTTAGCTTAATATTTTAAAAAGTCGTATGAAAACATAACATGTCGCTTAGACCGTGTCTAGGCCAAAGAGCCTTTGTCTGAAAATATTTTTATCGGATTCCTCGGAAAATTTCACATATTATATCAAAAAAATTGGCGATGTCTAACCGTACGTTTCCATGGTATGATTTTTTGAAAATAAAAACTGAGTTTTTCGACGCACCACGCGCAAAAACAAGAAAATGACGAAAACGAGAAAAAAAAAACAACTTTTTTTTTACAAAAACACCCACCTCTCGCGAGTTAACCACCACGAAATTGTGTTCATTTGTGCATTTAAACAGTTCATCCCTTTGAGTGGCTTATATTGGCAAATGACCATCTCAAAGTCATCGAACTTTGGTGGCCTATACGGCAAAGGCGCGATTCGATATGTCAAAGGGTTTGGGTTCGAGTCTCGATAACGGCACTTTTTTTTGCTGATGAACTGTTTTGAAAATGAACCCATGAGAAAAACGCTCTGGCCAATCACGGGATTAATCCTCTGGGTTCGTTCACAGTACCTTTATTCTACCAGATCGTGTTCTTTATTCTCTAGGATGGCGATGCCCAACTGTGGCTGCATACATGTTTGGCTATAAAAATTTTTGTAATTGAAATACACAACATTTGATACCGATACTCGTTTTCGTCATTTTCGTCAGTTTTTATTTTCAAAAAAGATCATATCTCGGAAACGTACGGTTCAACACCGCCAATTTTTTTTATATGATATGTAAAATTTTCCGAGGAATCCGATAAAAATATTTCCAGACATAGGCTCTTTGGTCCAGACATGGTCAAAACGCCATTTTAAGTTTTCATACGGCTTATTCAAATGTAAAGCTAGATTTTTGAAACTTCTTACTATTTTCCCAAATACCCTAACTCAGGTGTGCCCAACCTTTTGGCCATGCGGGCCAGGTCTGATTTTTTTGAAGCAGTCGCGGGCCGTAACTGATATTTGATAAAAGTTGAAAAATCAATCACATTTTTTTTTTATGAAAAAACATATTTTTTGCTTCCTAATTTCTTGACTCATTTTGAGACATTTTTTAAAATTTTTAAAAATATTTGCAGCGATCTATTTTTAGTATAAATTATTTTCTTTTTTAAGATTTAAAAAAAAACTTGATCACTAAAAAGATGTTCTGGAAAAATTCATTAGTTTTTGATTACTTATTTATTTCAAAAAATAGAAAATAGGAAAAACTTCAGTTTTTAGTAAACAAAGTAAAAACTGAATGAAATTTAAATATAGTGACTTTTTGTACATTTTTAGACAACAATCCAGGTTTTTTTTTTCAAAAATTTCACTACTTTACGAAATTGATAACATTGTTTTCTTGCATTTTTAGTTTAAAAATATCGATTTAGAATTTAAAAGAATTAAATTCAAACACGAAGCATGTTGTTATAATATGATAAAATATGATCTCAAGCTTATTTTTTAAATGAAGACAATCAATTTATTTATTCCATATTTCATGAACAGCCCTAATGGTCGGTCATAGAACTATTTTGAAAAACCGTCGCGGGCCGGATGAAATGGCTTCACGGGCCGGATCCGGCCCGCGGGCCGTACGTTGGGCAGGCCTGCTAACTAATCATCTCTTTTTTGCGTCTAAGACAGCTAAAAGCGGATGAAATGTCGCGGATATATGATTTGTTGAAAACAGTGGTTTTTGCGAAAAATGACGAAAATTGCCATTTTTCGAACCATCTTAGCACGATGTAGGTCACCCTAATGGCTTAACAAAAACAATACGGGGCTAATTATTTTGGCCAAGGAACCCCCAGAAAATTTTTGAGTTCGATCGAAGAACTTTTTTTTTGGTTTAGGCTCTTTTCATTTTCAAATGGAATTGCTGAATAAAAATATTTTATAAATGAAAAGTGCGCCGCGAAAAATATTTACGAAACGCTGAGATAATTTGCAACATATCCTTTCTGACATAGTTGATCGAGCAGTTGGTTGCAAACTTTTCAACAAGTTTTGTAATGCTTGTGTGTGGAGAGCTTTTTACAACTTGCACGATTGTTGCAACATCTCTGAAATGTTTTTTTTAATCAAGCCTAACATTATAAGAGGACTAAACACTAAACAATCTAAATGGACAAAAGTGTATCGAAAACCATTGCAAATTTTTGCATCCAAATTTTTTTTTAAATATACCTAATTGAAAACAAGTTTGATCACTTCCACACCAATCGTTTCTGAAAACCCTCTCTCTTTTGCTCTCCCTCTCTCTCTCACTCCAATCGGATAGTACAGCGAATGGCTTGGAGAGACCGATTGGGCTATGTCGCTCAATGCTGACTCAATTTAGTTTGTGATTGGCTTTGTTTTGATTCTTGAATAAACTGCTAAAAATGATTGTTTTGTAACCAATGGTTAGGTTAGCGTCAAGAGTGGTGAGACTGTTGTTCCGCGACGCGTAAATTAGCATGCCGAAAGGGAACCCTGTGAAAGCTGGAGAGCGGAACATTGCGATTAAAAGCTCAAAAATTCCGACAGATGGCGCAAAGCATCGAAGAATGACGATTCAAATTTTCGCTGTTCGGTTACATAGGAATGCAAACTTAAAATTGAATTTACAGCTCTTAGAACAACTTTTGAGAAAAAATTCAATTAGTACGAGTGTAAACTTTTTGCCCTTTTTAAATTAACGCAATAAAAAAATTTGAAAATAAAATAATTTTGAAAAAATAATATTGTTTAAAATGATAGAGCATCAAAAGTTAACAAAGTATCAGCTCGAATTTTTCTCAAAAGTTGTTTTGAACGCTGGAATTTAACAAAACAGAATTCGCATCAAAGGGCGGAAATTTCAATCGACATTCTTCGCTCTATTCTGCTACTCAACACTAGGTGTCGCATGTCGTTTGGCTCTTGAACGGCAATCCCCACTCGAGTAGCTGTCCAACGCCAATTGTCTGTGGTTATTGTGTGTACACCATCAAGGACACTTTAGACAGCAATTTACACCATGCCAAATTCATATTGACTGCAAAATATTGGACAAAATCTCATCCGAATAAAAAAATACAAAGAAAAGAACAGCTAAAATTTTTAGTAAACATCAATACCGGCTGATTTTTTGTCATAGTTTTCTAGAATTGGGCGTCCTGAAGCCGTTGCAATTGATAGAATTATATTTTATTTTTAATTTAAATGCTACGATATATCATTCTAAGAAACCAAGCGCCTCCATACATTTATTGTAAGAAAGGAAGATGGAGGATCTTGGTTATTTAGAGCTTTTCAAAATAGATCGAGATTTTTTTTATATGTTACAAGTATCCTTCCATTTGCAGGACTCCTCATGCTCATCGGACTCATAATGTTCATATCGATTCTAAAAGCCGAAATCGGCTCCAAGCTGCGTCCCCGATCCTCCCTGCAGGCCCCCATGTTCAGCTTCCGCTACGGCCAGAGCTTCCTGCTGTACGTGTTCGGGTTCATCATCACCGAGCTGTCTGGCGTGCTGAACGTGCTAATCTACTCGAACCTGCACCAGCTGGAACTGAACCGCTCGCAGACTTATCCCACGTACCAGAGTTTGAGCGGGAACTACTACAACGTTCCATCGGCGGTGGTTCCGGAACCGGCGGCCAAATCCCAGCGTGGAACGTACGTCCCGGGAAGGTTCTACTTCAGTGGGGACGATTGTGCGGTTCATCGGTTTCGTCAGCGCCAGAGCCTGGTCAAGAGCTTGAACGAGCTGTACACGGAACCGGCACCGGAAATGAAGAGCACGGCGACGAGCTCGTCGCCACCGGAGGAGGAGGACATTTCGGCACCGTCCAGGGGGGAGGTTGTGTCGGGTCGGTTGACTCGGAGTGTCTCGACCTGCACGGATATCGAGGGTAGAAGTGAGGAAAATTTGAAGAATATTTGCGGGATTTCGAAGCAGTATTTGACGCGGGAGTTGTCCAAGGAGAAGCTGTTCAATGAGTTTTGCAAGAAGGTGGGGCCGAGACCGAAGCCGAAGAATATCTACTACATTGAGGACGATGGTAAGGGGGCGGATGGATTTCAGAACGTGTTTGTAATTGAGGGCAACAATAGTGACGACGACAAGTTTAAGCGTAAAAGGAGGAACTCAATGATGGACGGGGCTGGTGATCGTGGTGGGACACTTGAAAGGAGACAACGGATAAGATCGGATAACTCGTTGGATCAGGTTCATGCCAAGCCAACAGGCGAAGGAATAGGACAGAGATTTACGTACGATATGAGACAAACGCTGCCGAGGAATTTTCTGAAGAAGAACCACCGAATGCTGGACGAGCATCAAACCGTGGAGGACGATCGTGGTGGATTCAGCAGTATGGACGACTTGGTAGACTCTGGTGGTTGGAACCGTCGGATTTCTGCCAGTGGATTACTGGAACCGGTTAGGTTTGTACCAGTGCGAACCGCAACAGAAAGCAACCACTTCTACAAGAATTTACCTTTCTAGATTGAACTCTTCGCAAAACGACCTGGACACAACGGTATCCCCTCACAATCCTTACCATCGCCACTCCCAACCGCCCTGGCCCAAGATCATACCAAAGTCTACCACCGACTTTATCTCCATGCAGCAAAAGTACCTCCACGTTCCGTCCTCCCCGTCCTACGTGGAGTACGCCGTCCGAACGCCCCCCGCTCAAACCCATCGCAGTTACGGCGATCTAACCTCGTACCAACCCCCGCCACCACCCCTGCAGTACGCCCGCATCCAACATCCGCACCATCATCCGGTGGCATTCTTTGCAGCTCCTCCCGCACCTTTCACGGGGAAATTCTCTCCCGTGTTCGACCTGGACCGGATCGAGTGCGAACGGCGCAAGTCACACTCGCAGCTGTTCCTGAACAGCACCTGCCAGCAACAGCAGAAGCAGCAACAGCAGCAGCCGAACTACGACTATGTGAATGGAACTGCGGTTTAAACTAAACAGATTTTAAAATGTAACCTCATCATCACGACTGGAATTACAGAAGCCAGGGCGACATGAACCGAAAGTTAACATTAAATCGTGTTATTGGTGTAACGTTGGTGTAACTGTTGCGGGCATAATTATCTGTTTTAGAATGACGATATCTTAGACCGGAGAAAAACTAAAAAACGGAAATCGAAATATATGTTATCGTTTGAATGTATTAGTAGATGTTGACGATGGTAATAAACGTTGAATTTGTTGTTTTATATGTTTTAAAAATAAAATATTGTGCTTTTTTATAGTTTTAAATCACAGTCCGTTTAACAGTATTCAGAAGTCAGAGTCACCTACTTTCTTTAAACACTTTAAATAAAATATCAGAATATTTTCTGAAAAAACACTTCAAAAACTACTCATGAAAATAAACTAATTAAAAAAAGATGAGGGTTTGTACAAATATTACGGCCAGAGATTTTCGGGATTTCAGACCCCCTCCCCCTGTCACGCACTTTTCCTACACCTTTAACATGGGCTGTCACAAATCCTAGAAACCCCCCCCCCCCACCCCTCCCCTTATCTTTGGACGTAATTTTTGAACGAACCCTGGCAAAATTAAAAAAATGTGATTAAATTAAAATAAATTTCTTGGTCAAGGCGCTCACGTCACATAGTCCAAATCAATGAAAACTATAGATTTTGCTTGTAAATTGCTGTTATAAAGTGTTATAAAAAGGTTTACCTGTCAACATATAAAATGCTGGCAGTAGCTAAAACAGTGGTGTAAGTGATAAATTCGTTTGAATTTCACTGCCGTTCTACGCATAATTGTCCCATGTTCAAAAAAGTGCAACTGAGAAAAATGCGATTGAAATTTTTCGATCGATTTCTGTGTTTCTACGCATTATTGTCCCGTGGGTTCTTATTCGCCCTATGTGTCCCCAATCGCCCCAGTTAGTAGTTTATCACTCTTATTTATGACCCTCTTGCTATACAGTACGTAAACAAGACACAATGCTGCGTATAACAAATGATTTCGTGAAAGAAAATACTTGGTGGGACAATTATGCGTAGAAGTGTAACGATGGGACAAACAGACTTGGTGTTGTTTTTGATTAGTTTCCGAACAAAGTACTAGATTTTATGGGTTTCTCGAAAAGAATACGACAAACTAAACTTAAAAATGTCAAAAGGTCAAAATCGTCAAAAAATTACATGGGACAATTATGCTTAGAACGGCAGTTCAGGCATTAACATGCTGCCAATGAAAAAATACGACTTCCTGGATCAATATGAATACAGAACGTTATTTGTAGGACTCATAACTATGATTTAAATTGAAATACGAGGCGATTTGAACACATTTTTCCAAGTTTTAAAACAAAATATGATGTTTTTTATGTCTGTCAGTTATGGCCAAGATGTATACAAAATCCTGGAATGTTGATTTCGGACTGCTTTAAATTAATTTAAAAACAATAAATACAAAGCTTGACAAACATAAAACAAAAAAGAGTGACTTATTTGTTTAAAAAAAAGCATACAAACTCTTAAAAACAAAAAAAAGCATTTTTGAAAAAAAAATTGTGGTTTGAAAAATTGACATACCATAAGTTATTATTTTTTTCTGAATAATCTTCATCAATACCTACAACTTATTCCAAGCCACCAAATTGATCAGAGAGTAAGGGCATCTCCAGCGCTGGGGTACAAATCAAATTTGCACCCGGCTCATGAATACCGAGATCAAGTTTGCCGCCTTGAAAAAACTCCGTCATCCCCACCGCTAGGGTAGCAAATTTGCCACCGAAACAAGCCCACCGCGGGTTTTTATCATTTTTTGCTCTCGTTTACCTTCAAAATCAATAATTATGTGTTGATTCATGCCTAGAAATGCTAGAAGTTTATTAAACTATTTAATTCTATTGAAAATTTCAAAGAATTTCATTTTTCGAAAATGTCGAAAGTTAAAGCAGGTATCAAATTTGATCTCAAGTTCATCTGTAGAAGAAAAATATGTGTCAGTGCCTGTCGGGTACTCATTTTCTGATACCCGACAAGTACTGGCAAGCCGGGGTAAAGTTTTGAATGCGTGTTTTGGAGATTTTTGTAAGTCTGCTCTTGTGTACCTATGATTCAAAAATTCAAAAATTCAAAAATTAAAAAAAATAAAATTTGAAAATATGAAAATTTGAAAATTTAAAAATTTAAAAATTATAAAAATTCAAAAATTTTAATATTTGACAATTCAAAAAGTCAAAAAATCGAAAATTTTAAAACTCAAAAATTCAAAAACGCGTTCAAATTGCTTAATGTTTATTTTTTTTTTTTTTTTTAAATTTATTTAGCTATTTTTTTTGATTTTTATTTTTTTTTAAATTTTTATTTTTTTTACCATTTTTTTTAATCTTTTTAATTTTTTTAATCTTTTTATTTTTTTGATCTTTTTAATTTTTTTAATTTTTCCAATTTTTTTAAAAATATTTTTAATTTTTTTCGATTTTTATTTTAAATTTTTAATTTTTTTTGAATTTCTTTAAATTTATATAATTTTTTTCAAATTTTTAAATTTTATTTTTATTTATTTTTTATTTTTTTCTGTTTTTATTTTTTTATATTTTTTTTTAATTTTATTTTTTTTCTGTTTTTATTTTTTATATTTTTTTTTTAATTTTATTTTTTTAAATTTCTTTAATTTTTTTTTAATTTTTTATTTTTTTTTGTATTTATTAAGGACCTTTTAACTATGAGTCTTTCGGGTCTCAACCAAGTAACATCCCACCTACTACACTGAATTCATAAATTCGTACAGTCATCCCTCATATTCGGAACAGTTTCCAGATCTGCCAACGTTCAACAAATCATAGAAAATCGATAATTGAACATAATGATTTGCTTTTTCCTTCATGTGAAAGCTTTTCTTGCGATCTTTCGATTGATGTATAGACTTGCTGTACATTTTTACGTTTTATATCAAGTTTTTAAAGAAAACATTGACCCTTGAAATCCACAAATTCGGAACACTTTTTTCTTACGATGTAAACTAACTTTTTTTCTCTCCAGGAACATATTTTTTACAAAAAAATGACTTCACACTCTAAAACCAATAAACTGAAGTTTTAAACATGGTCTGAATTTTTTTTGTGTTAAAATATCAATTAAATTCAGGTGTTCCACAATTGTGGGAGGCACAATAACATCCCACAATTATGGAACAGGCAATTTGGAGGCAGTGTTATGCTGCCCTGGATAAAATAGTCTTGAAATGAGGTTTTTTGTTCAAAAAGTACTATTTTTACTAGTGAAATAGCAAGAGAATGTCCAAAAAAAGGTCCTAAAAATAGCAGGGACGACATAAAAGTTGCATTTTGCATCCTATTGACAAATTACCACAAAATTGTTCCGAATTTGTGGGTGTTCCGAATATGTGGGATGACTGTATGTTTTTCTATGGTTTTTGGTGCATTTTTCTTAGGCGGTCTATTCTGCCCCCCTGTCCATATCCCAATATCCCGGTTTAGGAGAGCTCCTCTAAGTGGATTGCAGCCTGGATTTCGCCACGTAGACGAGATGCTTTCTCAAACTCAGGTTGCACCATGTCAACCATCCATTTCCGGCCGCTTCCATCACCTCCGAGGGTTAGGTAGGATGCTTAATTTGTTTAAGGGGACAGGGGAAATTCTCCACGGTATCCCCACAAATATTTTTTCCCTATTTAGAATCAAGGTATTTTAGAGAAGAATGATAAATAGACGAAATTTTAACGGTGCGCTTAAACCAGAGTTTTTTGCATCAGAATTTATGCTTAAAGATTTTTTTAAGTTGCTTTTTTGAACCTTTTATGTGCTGTGATACATTACTACCACTTGAGAAAAAATAACCACACGTGTGTACTATTCAGTCAATTTTCAACTTTATTCACTTCACTGTTGTGTGTTGCTTTTTTTCCACTACTTTGCTCGCCGTGGTGCGCAAACGTTGTAATGCTTTGTCAAATACCAAAACTATAAACGAAGAAAACATGCCACTCCTACAACAAGCACTTGCAGTAACACGCTTGCAGCTGGCAGTAGTTCGTGTGTGTGTTTTTGCTACTTTTTCTTCTGTTTCGTTTAAAGGTTAATTGTTAGCTTTTTGGATAGCTTCAGGTTGCGACTTTTTATATGTTGTTTTTTTTTCACAATCACATGGCTAATTATGGTACAGCTTTTACGCGTTATTGTATGTTTTTTTTTTGTTTACTTCTAGAGGCTACACAATGCTTTGAATTCGAACAGAACTATTAAGGGAATTGCATTTGAATAAACAAAAAAATAGTACATTTAAAACGGTTAACTAGAAGGGTGGTTGTGTGATTAATAGCAAATATTTGGGTAAGATGTTTTTTTTTCTTGCAAACTAACGTGACCGTTCGCGGACGAGCCTTTATTCCTCTAACGCGGGTGTGACTTAAATACCTATTTAGATGTGTATCTCACCTTACGACAACTAAGGTTTAACCTGTGGATCACTAATTACTGTTTATGATAAAACAAAATTCTGTTCCGTAATCGTAATAGTAGTATATGTATAAAAATAAATGACTTTCTATATAAAAAAAATCCAATCACATTCAGGGTTTTCGCTTATGCCAGTGTGTTTGTTCTGGTATTGGCCTGCTTTTTGTTTGTTTGAAATTTTACGGGTAAAATAAGAAAGTTTAAATTAAAGGTGCTCCCACTATCTTTGTGGGTTCCAAATTTTGGGTTGAAATGGAAGGTTTATTCCATGATCTATTTCTTTTAAATTTACTCGGTTATCACTGCATGTCGCGGCTTATTATCAATAGTTTATCCTTTGATTTCCACTAAATAAAAACCGATGACGAATATGTATGTATATAATTATGCTGCTGCATTCGATGGACTTACCCCTTGTTCGAACTCTCGCTCTCTCTCTCTCTCTCTCTCTATTTACACCGGATAGTTGCCACCGCCCGAGCGGTTTGACCTTCTCCCGCTGCTGCCTCCCGGACTGGGCGCCTGCCCCGGATTAAAGTTGACGTTCGGGAGTGCGGCCACGCCAACGCGACTGCCGCCGGAACCGCCCGCCGCCAGTCCGCTCGTCGAGGGGAGATTCGGTGCCGAACGGATCTGGCGCCTTTTAGCCGCGTCCCGGATACTGGCGCCGACCATCTCGTCGTCGGTCGTGTCCTCGCCGTGGAACGAACCGGCCAGCTGGCTGTTCAAGATGTTGTTACTGGCCGTTCCACTGTTGATGGCAATCCGTCCGGACACCGGATCGCGAGCGGCTTCGCCGATCGCCGGCTCGACGTCATCGTCCGATGGAAGCTCCTGATCCTCGTGGGCGGTGCGGAAGAAGCGCATTTTCCTTATAAAACAAAAAAAAAATCATTCATTAAACAACCCCAACAACCTCGCCCCCCAAACCGCTCACCTCAGGAAGCGATTCCAGGTGCTGCCGGTCGCGCCGTGCTCTTCCCCGATCGGACTGTACGGGGAATCGGCGTTGCCACCCTCCTCGACGTCCCGGCGCCCCGACTGCCCCGACTGTACCAACCGGTCAAACGGATTGAAGCTCCACTGGCGACCTCCACCAGCAGCCTCGCGCGACGTCCCAGACACCGCCTCCTGCCCCGTACTGGAATCGTCCAGCAGTTCGTCGTCGTCCGAGGTCATACTGACTGCGACGTGCGCATCCGAGGCGGCATTCTCCCCGCCGGCTGCAGCTGGAGCAGCTGCCGGATTGCTTCCATCAGTGGCGGCAACTGCGCCGTTGGCGCCATTGTTCAGTAGCGGCGTGTTTTCATCCGCGTCCGACGAGGACATGCTGTCCGTGGAGGAGCGGCGGCGTGGCGGTCTACGCTCTCCACGGGCAAAAACCTTGCGCTTGCAGATGGGACAGACGCGCCGGTTCTTGGTGAGCCACGGGTCGATGCACTTGACGTGGTAAGCTGGAAGGAAAGGGGGTTGGTTTGTTATCGCTCATAAATCGAGAGTCATTTGTTTTTTTTTTGTGTTTATAACAATTGCATAACTCGGCTTTGTTTCGTATTGTGCAATACATAAACTTTGAAAAATTCTTGTAAATACCATACAGCCCTATTTTTTTTATTTGGATGAAACTTTTGAGACATGACCAAAGAAGACATTTTGCATCATTAGTTCGTCCATACAAGTCTCCATACAATGTTGCCAGCTTTCCATACACAAAGGCTTTTGAAATATTCCCAAATCAGTATCTGATCAATTTGGTGTCTTCGGCAAAGTTGTGGATATTGTGCGCGTAGTTAATTTTTTAAAATTGAATTAAAAATTCATTTTTAATCATTTGAGGTTGTACAAAGGGTCCTTGTGCTCAGAAAAAAATAGTTTTATTGAAAAATGGGCAATTTGGTCAAAATTCATTTGACAGTGTTGCCAATTTTTCGAAAAAAAAAACATATTTTCTGGAAAATGTGGAAAAAGCCAAAAAACATTTTTGACTTCACTTTTTTTTTAATTAGCATAAAATTTGATATTGTACACAGTTTTTGTAAAAATGTGACTTTTTTACCTGTTGAAGTCATGTCGTTCGGAACTGCCAAGGACCAGGAACACGAAAAGTAAGTGGAATTACTTAACCAAGCTGGAGGAGGCCGGTACCAGAGCGGAACTAATGTATGCCATCGCCGATAAATGAAGATCAAATCTATTTACGGAGGATATGGCGGATGCTGTTTCAAGAAACTGTGCTAGAGTCGTTCTCCTGCAGGATGTGCAATTTGAACAAGCGAATCATTCGGAAATATTTGTTGGGAGTGGAGATATTTGGTGCTAAACGAACACTTCCACTTCATCCGAGCGGCCTGTGTCCTGTCAAGATCCTGGGGTCGGGACACCACCACCACCTGGCTGTGTTTTTGAAGATTTGCTGCTTCTTGATGAGAGCTTTCCATCATTATTCGATATTTGATTATATTCCCCTATATTATAATATTATAAATTGAATAAACCCTCTTACTCCTTTTCCAATTTCCCACTTTCTCATTCCTCAATCCCGATTTCCCCAACCCCAATTTTCCCATTTCCACTTCCCCCTAAAAATATAATAATTTGCCAATTTACGCTAACACACCACACCTAACTGATTCGGAGCGTTTGGTACGGTATGTCCACGCATCCTTCCTCCCCTGATGATTCTGTGAAATGTGATCCGTTCACAGAATCTGTCTCTGCGGTTAATGCAACGCAATAGGCCTGGCCTTTTTAATATTTGCTATACACTACCGGGGCAACTTGGGTGTACTGCAATTATTAATATTGACAAGAAAGGACTTGGTGCGTAATCTAACCGCAAGTTCTTCCAGGATCCTTTCTTCGGACTGGCTGCGTTTGTGTTTGATTAGATTAGATAAGCGTGGTGATTATTGCATTCGATCGTAATTTCTCGACTCACGAACGAGATTTCTCGGTCGTAATATTACGATCGTAATTTGTCGATGGTAAGTCGTAATTTGTCGATAGTAGATTGAGATCATTCGATCGTAATTTCTCGATCTACCTTTGACAAATTACGACTGACGATCGAGAAAATCGCGATGTGTTTTAGAAAATTCAAATATTCAAAAATTTCAAAAATTTCAAGAATTTCAAAAATTTCAAAAATTTCAAAAATTTCAAAAATTTTAAAAATTTTAAAAATTTCCAAAATTTAAAATTTAAAAAAAATAAAAAAATTTAAAAAATTTCAAAATTTTAAAAAATTTAAAAATTTCAGACAATTTAAAAATTTTAACAATTTCAAAAATTTCAAAAAATTTAAAAATTTCAAAAATTTAAAAAAAAATAAAAAATGCAAAAAATTCTAAAATTTTAAAAATTCTAAAATAATTCAAAAATTCAAAAAATATAAAAATTACTTTTTTTAAAAATCTTTGAAATTAAAATTCCGTTTAAATAAAAAAAATATTCAAAAATGGTATTACAAATTACGATCGTAATTTCTCGATCCACGATCGAGATTTCTCAACAGTAAAATTACGATCGTAATTTCTCAATGGTAAGTCGTAATTTGTCGATGGTAGGTCGTAATTTGTCGATGGTAAGTCGTAATCTTACTATCGAGAAATCACGATCGTGAGTCAAGAAATTACGATCGTAATATTACGATCGAATGCAATGATCACCACGAAGATGTTGAAGTCATGGCCAAGCTTGATCAACCCCAATTTTTTTTTTTTCGAAAAAATCAGAAAATTTCAAAACAACTATAACATTTGAAAAGGCCGAACACTTAGTTTTCACTTTATCAAATGTCAGGGTTGGTTGAAAAAATAATAATAAAATGATTATTTTATATATATATATTTTCAGAGATGCTCGTACTTAGACTTCTACAGCTGCAAAAAAAAAGTCACGTTTAAAAAAAATGGCCAAAACTTGAAAACGGTACACAATATCAAACTTTTGCATCTGAAAATAAAGTCTTGAAAGTTTTTTGGCTACTAGGTTTGAAAAATAGATTTTTCGAAAATTGGCAACACTGCCAAATATTTTTTGACCAGCTTTCCAGTTAGAATTTTGGCTCGTTTTCAAGCCTTAATCGAATTGAGGCTCGAGAAACAATTCTTAATGGGTTGTGCCATAGCTCAAAAGATGCCGTTTTGTTGATCTCAGGCCGTTGCAAATATTTTTCAAAGTTTATGTCACCCCAAGCCGCCCCCCCCTTCAAAGTTGGCCTGAATAATCAGGGGGGGGGGGAATATTTTTTCAAGAAACTTCAAAATTTTAACGAAAATTAAAGTTAAATCAACTGAAAACCAGTTACTATGCATTTTCCCGCGTTTATAATCATATTTAGCATGTTTGAACTCCTTTGAAAACATTTTAAATTTTCATAAAATACCAATGTCCAACGAAAAGTTTTTTTTTTTTGAAAAAAAATCCGTCAATACCTCAATATTTTTAAAACTAATGATTGCCTGTAAAATGCATTTTAAAACACTTTTTTCATCCTAATGTTGAAAACCATTTGGTAATTTAAATTTTTATATTTTTTTCTACACCACTCGCTTGTAACTGGATCGAACAAATAGGGACGTGGCGTTACATCGTGCTGCCATCTGGTTTTTTAAGTGCAAAAGTGGAAATGCTGAGTCATAAAAATAGACGGCGTCCTATCCACCAATTGGATGACATTTTAATGGTTTTATAAGTTTACATTCTATATAAACTAATGGAGGTTGAACCATATAATTTTGAACACAAAAATTAGTGGTGCTCCGAGTAACCATGGGCGTTAGAGGGTTAAACATCTGTGCCAGTTTAAGCCACATCGTTTAACGTTAGGGTCGCTACAGAGAGGTGTCGTTTTTTCGATTTTTTCCTGGGAGATGGTGTTAATTGTGCGGAAATTTTGTCAAAAGTTAGATTCTAATGTGAAATTTAACGCACTACAATTTTGCCGAAGAGTGCAAAGCTATCCGACTAGAAAAGTTATTAGCGATTTTAAAAGATGTTTTTGTATGAAAATATTTTTTTCACCGACTTTGACATTCTACAGCAGCTCCAAAACCTTAACCGATTTGGCTAAAAATTGGCACAAATGCTTAATTTGCCAAAAGAATCGAGTCAGGGGGAGTCCCTAAAATATTGTTTTTTGTTATCACTCTAAAGGACAGCTGCCAAACTTGCATGAAAACTTGTTTGGACGAGCTAGTGATGCAAAAGTGTGTGAATTGTGAATTGCCCCCATATTTTGTTATTTGCATTCGTATGGAGATGGAGATCTTAGCGGGTTGCAGACTGGATTTCGTCATTTAGTCTAATAGTTGAAATAGAAAATAACAAGTTTTTTATGACCTCTTTTATCGATTCCGAATTGCGGAAATTTTACGATAGGTAGCGATGCATGCATTTGTTTCTGATCATTTAAATTTGCAATTAAAATTTTGAATTATGGATTTGAAAATGGAATTACGTCTGTTCTTCTGTGATACTTAGTTACCAGATTCGTAAGGCGAAATTCAGTTTGTGTGCCCTTTTATGCCAAATTCTAAAACGAATTTCTATGTTCAAAAACAAGGAAATGATTGAAAATTTATGTTGCTTTTTTTATTTCGGCGAATAGCCTTCCGAAAATATTCTATCGACTCACCATGATGACACGGCAGCACCCGCAGCCGCTCATTGTCCACGTAATCGTCCAAACAAATGGCGCACGTATCGTACTGCATGCCCTTGGCAAACTTGACGATCGGGATCTTGCGCAGGACGCTGTTGGGCAGCCGGTGGCGCAGCTGACGGCGCCGCTCCCGTATACACCGGATGATCATGAAGCAAATCTGTACCGCCAAAAGGGTGGGGAAACGAGGGAACCGAATAGAGTTATGTGCTGAGGTGTTTTGAGGTTGTTCTGCTGCAGAAACTGCTAGATGCTTACCATTATGATAAAGCAAAGCCCCACGACGATCGCGAACGGGATGATCAGATTGTTGTTGATGTTGAACGGAATATCGTCCGTGATGATGAGCGCGTACGGCAGCGGGTACAGGAAGCTTTCGATGATGTAGATGCCGTTGCTCTCGCCGATGAAGACGGACGGGATGAGGATGTCCTCGGCGTGGTTCGCCGACATGCGTTCTAAAATCGAATATCAGATTAGTACTGGTATAGAGGAAGATTTGCTTGGACCTACCTAAATCATTGCTGCCCACGTTGTGCACGATGACCGCGGCGTAGCCGGCCTTCTGCGCGTTGCGGATCTTATCCTCGAACGAACAGTTGTATCTACAAGAGAATCGTATTAACATAGAACTAAACAAAACAGTTATTGAACAGTACCTCGCGATGATCACGGCAAACCGCGACAGCGTGACGTTCTCCGGTGGGGGATCCAGCTCCGTGCAACCGTCGGTAGGGTTGGACCGGACGGCGCGCACCTTCAGACCGCTCTCCGGGATTTCGCTTCCGAACGTAGCCGGGAAGTCACGAAACTCTTCCAGAAGCTGTAGGCACGGGCATTAAACGATCATAAATCAGAGAGTGTATTTATTTAAAGAGTTGATAACCGGCCCTGGCGGTTCAAGGTGTATTACCTGGTCCTGCTGGTACACGAGAATGTCGGCGACCGCACACTTGAGCAGGCAGATCGTAAGCAGCAGGGTGGCGAAACGGAGGTTGGCCACTCGGTCAACCGCCACGGACGAGTCCATCCTGGGCTCTTTTATGACACAATTCACACAAAAAAAAAAAACTCGAAATTTTGCTTCCCACAATCAAAAGCAAAAAAGGTTACACTGAAATCAAGAACAAGATTTCTTAGCGCGCAGGTCGATCAGTTCCAAGTTCTTCAGTTCACTTCATGTCGCCGCACTCGTTAGATTTCGATTCGTTTTCCTCACTTTGCGAATAATCCACTCACTCTCGCGCTCATCGCTTATCATACTCAGCTGATAGGACGACGGCGAGGTGCAGCAGCGAAGAACTCGACTCTATTCGCCGGCTGTGCTGGTGGCGGTGATGTTGGGTGAGATGGCGAGGACGACGACTGCGACAGCAACGGTTGCCGATGGCCATGGACGGTAGTTTATGACCTGCTAGCATGGTACACCGTGACACCGGGGGTTTTATTTTTGGTCTTGTTTTTGGAAACCTGGAAGGAAGAGAAAGAAGTGCATTAGTTGATTAGGAATTATTAATAAGTTATGAATATATGTAAGGTAGATGTCTCTATTTTGGGCCTACTGAGAAAAAAAATCTGTTCAGTTATTGCGAGAAAGGCTTAGAAAGGGAACGGTGACTGACTGTGTTTCCACGAAAATTGAAACTGCTTTCATTCAGCATTCTTCATCGACAACGGTATTTGAAGGCTCACAAACAGAACTGTCAGGATCATCATTACGGAGCTACCTTCAGTGACCGCACACGAAGTTGGAACAAAAAAACCAAGCTTAACACAAAAGCAGCCACCTGACCCGACGACGCTTCTCTCTCTTTTTTCTCTTTCTTGCTCATGCCGTGTTGCGTAGTGACAGCAATCATTTGAGTGCAGTCTTGAGAAAGGTAATCGGAAATTTTATAAAATCAAGAAAAACTATGATCGTGCTCTCAATTGACTGTGCGAGTAAAAATGCTATTAGACTATGGCAAACAAACAAACAAACTACCATTTTTTTGTATTTGACAGTTTGCCAAACTCGCAAACTAGCAAACAAAGCCAAATGTATGCAGGCTGACGTTTCAGCAAACAAATGCAAAAACAGAGCCGGCAAACTGCCAAACTGTCAAAAAGTTTGTTTGTTTATTTGTCGGATTGTAATAGCTCCTTAACTTTGCATAGTGCTGATTACTTCGTGTGAGAACGAACAAGAGAGAAATGATTTAATCATTTTCATCCAATCAGCGTCTGGTTCCACAATCATCCTGAAAAAAAATCTGCTGGTTTCTCCAGCGGTTTTTTTCGCTGCACCAGCGGTTTCGGATCAGTTTTTTTTAACTCGTAACGTAAACAATGAAAATAAATCTTGCTGGAAGCTAGAGACGAAACCATGACCAATAACCGTAAATTCAGATGATATTACAAGTTATAGTGCAGTAGTTTTCTACATTTTTGCAAATCGACTTATCTGTGTATTTTTTCATTTGGATGAACCTTAGCCCATGCATTCTATATGTCAAAAGAAGCCATTTTGCAACAATAGTTTTTCCAATCCATTTCGGCGTCTTCGGAAAAGTGATAAGTTATGATAAGAACATTTTTTGAAAATGATAAAGGAGCAATTCTCTTTTGATTTGGATCAAACTTTGTGGGGGCCTTCCCTATGACCAAACAATCTATTATGTGTCATTGGCTCACCCATATAAGCCTGCATACAATTTTGGCAGTTGTCCATACAAAAATGGTACGTAAATATTCAAACAGCTGTTACTTTTGAGTGAATTTTCTGATCAATTTGGTGTCTTCGGCAAAGTTGTAGGTATTTTTGAGGACTATAGAAGAAAAACTAGGTACACGGAATTTCTTTTGCCGAACTCAATTTTTATTTTTTTTTATTTCGAGATTTTTTATATGTTTTAGGGGACAAACCCCGCTACTTTTGAGGCATAGAGAAGTATGGTCAAAAAATCTGTGATTTTTGGAAAAAAAATGAAATTCAACACAAAAAAAAAAAAATGAAATCAATCTTTTATGTAAAATTGAATTTGCAATAGAAAAGTACTTTAAAGATTTTTTGATAAAGGGCTTTGTTTTCAAGATATAGCCACCGAAAGTTTGATTTTAACAAAATATTTGCAGTTTTTCGATTTTTTTTTAAAGTGAACGTGACTGACCACCCTAAAAAAATTTTTTTTTGAAGATTTCACAAAATTTGCTATGAAATTGTCTAAGAAACATTAAAGATTGGACCTCTGGTTGCTGAGATACAGCTGCTTAAAAGAAACATGAAAATTTTTTAAGTCTCACCCAAACAACCTACCATTTTCTAATGTCGATATCTCAGTAACTAATGGTCCGATTTCCAATGTTAAAACATGAAACATTCGTGAAATTTTCCGATCTTTTTGAAAACAACATTTTGGAATTATTTGAATCAAAACCAACTTTTCAAAACGGCCAAACATTCAAGATATGATTGTTTTAGTGTAAAATTTCGATTTTTTTCAATTATCACCATTTTTCAAAAAATCATAACTTGGCAGCAGATTTTTTGAAAATACTTCTCTATAGCTCAAAAGCTGCGAGTTTTTGTTTCCTAAAACATATCAAAAAATCTCGAAAATAAAAAAAATGCATATTTGAAGAAATTGAATTTTGTGAAAAAAATGTTAATTAAAACATCGGCAATTTTTTTCCGTGTACCTTTTTTTTCTCAATAGTCCTCAAAAATACCTACAACTTTACCCAAGACAGCAGGGCTGTGGAGTCGGAGTCGGAGCAGGAGTCGGTGGAGTCGGGTCTTTTTGGGGACCTGGAGTCGGAGTCGTCAAAACTCGAATAGCTGGAGTCGGAGTCGGAGCTGACTAAATTTGATGAGCTGGAGTCGGAGTCGGAGCCGGAGCCGTAAATTTCTGATAGACCCGGAGTCGGAGCTGGAGTCGGAGTTATCAATATATTTTATATAATTTATGAACTTATTTATTGTTCAATATTTGTTATAATTCAGGTTTATTACCAATTTTTTTAAATTTATTTATTGAATCGCGTGCACTGCGTTGACATTTTTTTTAATCATTTTATTTTTTTGGATCAAGATAACTATCAGATGTCATGTTGTTTTCGAAGCATTTTAATTGTGATTGGAAAGCTCTTATTGTGTTATTTCACTAAGATCACAGCATGATAATCTGTTAATCCTCTCTTGTCAATGTTTGTATACACTAAACTATAGTTTCATAACTCATACACTGCCGTTCTACGCATAAATGTCCCATGTCAGTTTTGGTCGATTTTGACTTAATAACATTTTTAAGTTTAGTTTGATGTGTACTTTAAGAAAAACACATAAAATCTGGTACTTTGTTCGGAAACTCATTAAAAACAACACCAAGTCTGTTTGTCCCATCGTTAAACTTCTACGCATAATTTTCCCACCAAGTATTTTCTTACACGGAATCATTAGTTTTACTAAACATTATGTCTTGTTTACCTTTTGTAAAGCAAGAGAATCACAAATAGGTGATAAACTGCTAACTGGGGTGAATAGGAACCCACGGGACAATTATGCGTAGAAACACAGAAATCGGTCGAAAAATTTCAATCGCGTTTTTCTCAGTTGCACTTTTTTGAACATGGGACAATTATGCGTAGAACGGCAGTACAATAGTAAACAATTGTGGCTGTGTAGTCAAAAAAATAAAACATCTTTAAGTAATTTTTTACTGTCTCTTTTTGCTTGTATTTACAGTATTTAAAAAAAGTATTTACATCCCTTGGGCACTATGCACATTTTGTGATGAAACATGTACACAATTTGAAATTTTACAGAAACCTTATACTACGTTTTGTTCAGAAACTCATGCCAGCAAAAAAGTTTGTACACCTTTCAAAAACTTAACAGAAATAAAGTTATTTGTTGACAAATCACCATAAATCCAGTCTCCCAACTCCAAATAGGCATCCATGACTGATTAAAAAAATAATTGGGATTGAATATAAAATTTACTGACTACATAGTATAAAAGTTTATATAAAATCTGGAAATTCTATATAAAAATTATCTAAACTTAATTTTGCAAACTTTTAATTCAACTAAATGTAAAAATATTACCATAGAAGTGCTAAGATTTTTAGTAGATCCTTTTTTTAAAGGAACATTTTTTGCTTCGACATTTTACAGAATATTGTCATAACTCTGAAAAGAAAACAGTTAGAGTCCCACTTTTTGCATTAGGTCTTGTAGAAATGTTATGCAAAGTTAACAAGATTTTCAACAATTTTTTGTTTGCTTTTTGAAGAAACTATTGAAACAATCAGATCAGTTTAGGTCTTGTTAACTTTGCATAATTTTTCTACAGGACTTAATACAAAAAGTGGAACTCTAACTGTTTTGTATTCAGAATTATGACAATTTCAGTAAAAAATCGATGCAGACTGACATTTTAAAATGGCCAAACATTGAATATTACGCCCATTTAAAATGCTAGTCCTGATTTAAAAATTTTCAAAAAAAAAATCGAAAAGATCGGAAAATTTCACGAATGTTTCATACATTAACATTGAAAATCGGACCATTAATTGCTGAGATATCGTCATTAGAAACATGTGGGTTGTTTTGGTGAGATTTAGAAAACTTCAATTTTCGTGTTTCTTTTTTCTTAAAGCGGCTCTATCTCAGCAACCCGAGGTTCAATCTTCAATGTCTCTTAGATAATTTTATAGCATTTTCTAAACTTTTCAAAAAAAATATTTTTCGAAATGGTCACTCATGGTCACTATTTTTAAAAATCGAAAAACTGCAAATATTTCGCTAAGATCAAACTTTCGGTGGCAATATCTTGAAAACGGAGCCCTTTATCAAAAAATCTGTAAAGTACTTTTCGATTGCAAATTCAATTTTGCATTAAAAAATAATGTCAAATTTGTTTTTGCATGAAACTTTGATTTTTTCCAAAAATCACTTTGCAAGTTTGCAATCAAAAAGTACTTAAGTGAAATATTGATAAAGTTCACCGTTTTCAGGTTAAAGCCATTTTTAGGTAACTTTTTTGAAAATGGTCGAAGTGTTTCATTTTTTAAATAAGTACACATGTTTGCCCAATTTGAAAAAAACATGTTTTTGAAAAGTTGAGAAAATTCTCTGTATTTGGCGACCCTTAGTTGCTGAGATATTGCCATGCAAGTGATTCAAAACAGGAAAATTGATGTTTTCTAAGTCTCACCCAAACAACCCATTATTTTCTAATGTCGATATCTCAGTAACTAATAATCCGATTTTCAATATTAAAATATGCAACAATCGTGAAATTTTCCGATCTTTTCGCTTCGAAAACAATATTTTCATTTTTTTAATCAAGACTAACATTTCAAAAGGGCCAAACATTGAATACTACGCCCTTTTGATATGTTAGTATTGATTTAAAAATTCAGTCAACGATATTTTGCTTAACCTAAAAATTTGAGAAGAGTTGGCTTTTGATGTCCCCTAAAACATATCAAAAAAATTAAAAAAATAAAAATAGTGTTTTTTTGCAAATCAAGTTTTAGTAACAAAAAGTTGAACAAAAAATCACCAAAAAATTTTTACCGTGTATCATTTTTTTCAGTGTCCTTATTTATACCTACAACTTTGCCGAAAACACCAAATTGATCGAAAAAATCCTTCATAAGATACAGATTTTTTAATTTTCATACATCGTTTTTGTATGGACAGCTGCCAAATTTGTATGGAAAATTATATGGACAAACTAATGATGAAAAATGGCTTCTTTGGGCATACCGAAGGCACCAAAAAAGTTTCAGCCGGATTAAAAAGTACAAAAAAAAAATCGAATGACCGAAATCTGAGAGAACTGCTTAGTTGTATTTGAGGCATGAATATACAGGCGGGATAATTGTAGTTGCTGACAGCTGATATTTTGATATTTTAACAACCCTGACCATTTGCTCATGGACAGCTGCCAAATTTGTATGGAGCTTTGTTTGGGTGAACCAATGACACAAAAAATATAAATAAAATCCATTTCCGCTTATTGGACCTTTTCAAAGACAACTCTAGAAACAAACAACGAAGTTTTTTTTTAAATTTGCGAAATCCAAGTTTTTTTTTGCAGAAATTCAGACTGAGTGATATTTTACATTTTTAGTAAGGAAATTTTTATACCAATGTAGGTTTCCGTTATAAATGATTTTTTTCCTACTCATTAGCAAACAGGGAGAGTCACCCATCATGACAATCGCCTGAGCACCTAAAAATGTATACTAATTGATAAGCTCTGTGTGTGTGTGTTTTACTTCACGGCTTAACTTTGGCGTTGATGTTTGTGTTTTTCATTCAACCGAGCGATCCGTTTGTACGCCGCTAATATTTACAATCGGATTTCGGGCTGTGTTGTGAGTTGTTCGTGCATATGAACTCATGCGATGGGCAACCTTTCACGGTCCTGATTCAATCATTAAATTACACGGCTCGTTTGCACGATATTCTAATTAGTTGTGAATGTCGTAAAATTGGAGTACAGTTTGAAAGATATTTTATTGAAGTAACTAGCGGAATAAATTAACCTTCATGTCACATTAGAAAAGAAAGGGCTGCGGGAGAAAGTCATTGAACTTATACTAACCTCCCACGACCGAACTTCCATTCTTACTGCATGTTTATATTACCACCCGCAGCGGGGGATATGTATGGATGGGGACACACCGGGCAACACATACTACAATAGAAACATTAATAGTATTTCCAAGGGACCAACAACCCAGTTCAAGGATTTTTGGGTTTTGTGAATTTTGTTTGATGTAGAGTTTTCATATTTATGGTAAACATAGAAAGTTTGAGAAATGACTTCAAAAGATTGTTTTGCATGATTTAAACGTTTTGATTGTGATCACTTTTGCAAAACTAGAAATTACTATAAACGAGTAAACTGCCCTACAATTGATTACACACAGGCGATTTCGCACAGCATCTTTATTCAGGAAGTGACATCACGAAACGTACACCAACCAACATAGACATACGTACGAATACAGAATGAAATGCGTATACGAACAAGTCTCAATCAATATTTACGATACTTCCAGTAATGGCTTACTATAACGAACAATCAGTTGGAGCCTGCCCCGAGCATGGAGGTTTACTATATACAGCAAAGAGCGGTACACTGCTCCAAGGTTACTACACGATAGAGCGGATTGTACGAACTATAATACTGTTTGAAGGAAGGTATACTAACCGATAGCTGAATGAAACAAATCTTGGTTCCGTTATTTGTTGAATTGTAGATTGTTAACTCACACTTTTGCAGTCATTTCTAAAATTGTTTCCTGAATCACGATAATATTTAAAAAAAAAACCCATAAACTTTAAACTTTCTCTTACTCCGGGGAAGTTATAAGTTCCCGAAACACTTTTGAGATGCAATTTTCTAGTTAAGTGACTCACGTTGCATCATCAAACACAACAAATAGGCACGCGCACACACACAGGCAAGCTGTCGTTATCTGCACGACAAAGGCAACACAACAGCGAATTGCGAAACCTTCGTTGATGAACGCATAATTCGCGGCACGTCTAGACCGTTTGAAGCACTTTAGGGAAAGGGCCAATCGGGATACGACAACGTTACACTTATACATATCAGCTGGAACCGTTTGTATGAGTGTGGAATGACACGGATTAGTGTCCACTGTCCAGCCGGACTAATTGACTGCGTGTGATTCTTCAATTAGATGGAACCCAACACTTTGAAACATCTATTCTCCAGAAAGCACTACATTGAGCATTTGTGTTCATATCACAATAAAAAAGTAATCTATCATTGATTTAACACTCAATCAAGAAATGCACATCACTTCAAGTGACGTTTTGACCTAGTTGCCTAGATGCATTATCCTTATCGGGAAGCCACAACGGGAAGTAAAAACATTGTGGTATTCAACATCGTTTAAGTTAGTTCTTCACCGATTTCTATAGTTGAACCCAAAACTCTATATTATCAATACAACATTGGAAAATTGACAAAATATGTATCATAAATGGGCAGTTCTCTACACAGCAAATAATGTAGTAATCCAGCTGCGTGTAAAAGGCCTGGGTGTAAAATAAGTTTTGCATTATTTAATGAAATTCTGTGTAATATTACACCCTGAAATATGTAGCCCATCAGTATGGGAAACCTACTTGACCGAAATGTTAAGCTCACATATACGTTTATCCGTTCCATATTTCATCGGTCTGATGGCCGAGCAGGCTAAGGCGCCAGTCCTTACTGTAGATGCTGGGTTTGAGTCCCGTCGGTTGCGACTTTTTTTTGTTTTTACAAAAAATGTACATGCAGCGTGTAATATTAAGTGTCTTTTTTGACGAAGGTGATGTGCATGCTTTTGCATGCGATTTTACCATCGGATTTTTTACTGTGTAGATCTAGATTACATAAATAAAAATTAGTTCTTTTTTATAAAAAAAAACTAATTTTTATTTATGTAATTTTTTATTTGTGTGATTGATTTCTTACGTCGAAATAAGCCATTTTGCATCATAAGGTTCTTCATGCAAGTCAAAAGAAAAATGCTAAGAAAAGAAAACATTCGAAAATCTGTTCTACGAGAAAGGATTTTCTGATCGTATAGCCCAAGTAACATTTTAGGCTTCATAAAACCGCTATAAAACCTATCAGCCAAAAGCAACATTAAAACCACATAATCGTAAAAAAAAATCCCCATAACCTCGTTAAACCCCACTTCAAACCCAAAAGGACCTACGCAAAAGGTTGTTACGGCCTTATAAAAAAAACCACATAGGACTTCAAGACTTTACAACTGAATCCTAACAATCTCCTTGAAACCTTGATAAAACCTTTGTTAAAACCTTGTTAGAAGTTAGGGAAAAATGACATTTCATACGTTTTCATGCGTTTTATGACAGATTTAGGTGAGATTTAGAAAACTTCAATTTTCGTGTTTCTTTTTCTTAAAGCGGTTCTATCTCAGCAACCCGAGGTCCAATCTTCAATGTTTCTTTGACAATTCTATGGCAAATGTTCTGAACCGTTCAAAAATATTTTTAAAAATCGAAAAACTGCAAAAAATTCGCTAAAATCAAACTTTCGGTGGCTATATCTTGAAAACGGAGCCCTTTATCAAAAAATGTGTAAAGTACTTTGCGATTGCAAATTCAATTTTGCATTATAAAATAATGTCAAACTTGTTTTTGCATGATACTTCGATTTTTTCCAAAAATCACAATTTTTTCAAAAATTTATAACTCGGCGGCAGATTTTTTGACCATGTTTCTCTTCAACTCAAAAGTTACGGATTTTTGTCCCCTAAAACAGATCAAAAAATCTCGAAAATCAAAAAATACGTATTTTGAGAAATTGAGTTTTAGTGAAAAAAAGTTGATTAAAAATCTGCAATTTTTTTTTCGTGTACCTATTTTTTTCTCAAAAGTCCTCAACAATACCTACAACTTTGCCGAAGACACCAAATTGATCAGAAAATTCACTCAAAAGTTACAGTTGTTTGAATATTTACATACCATTTTTGTATGGACAGCAGCCAAAATTGTATGGAGACATGTATGGGTGAACCAATGACACAAAATAGCTTATTTGGTCATAGGGAAGGCCCCCACAAAGTTTGAGCCAAATCAAAAAATACATAAAATAAAAATGGTCGAAATCGGCCGATTTCGTAGAGAGTTGCTCATATTATCAATACAACATTGGAAAATTGACAAAATATAAATCATATATGGGCAGTTCTCTAGAGTTTAATAAAAAAAAACCTTATTTTTATTTTTGTAATTTTTGATTTGTTGATTTCTTCATGCAAGTCTCCACTTAAATTTGTGGGCTGTCAATAGAAAAGTGCTAAGAAAAGAAAACATTCGAAAATCTGTTCTTCGAGAAAGGATTTTCTGATCGTATAGCCCAAGTAACATTTTAGGCTTCATAAAACCGCTATAAAACCTATCAGCCAAAAGCAACATTAAAACCACATAATCGTAAAAAAAAAAATCCCCATAACCTCGTTAAACCCCACTTCAAACCCAAAAGGACCTACGCAAAAGGTTGTTACGGCCTTATAAAAAAAACCACATAGGACTTCAAGACTTTACAACTGAATCCTAACAATCTCCTTGAAACCTTGATAAAACCTTTGTTAAAACCTTGTTAGAAGTTAGGGAAAAATGACATTTCATACGTTTTCATGCGTTTTATGACAGATTTAGGTGAGATTTAGAAAACTTCAATTTTCGTGTTTCTTTTTCTTAAAGCGGTTCTATCTCAGCAACCCGAGGTCCAATCTTCAATGTTTCTTTGACAATTCTATGGCAAATGTTCTGAACCGTTCAAAAAAATATTTTTAAAAATCGAAAAACTGCAAAAAATTCGCTAAAATCAAACTTTCGGTGGCTATATCTTGAAAACGGAGCCCTTTATCAAAAAATGTGTAAAGTACTTTGCGATTGCAAATTCAATTTTGCATTATAAAATAATGTCAAACTTGTTTTTGCATGATACTTCGATTTTTTCCAAAATCACAATTTTTCAAAAATTTATAACTCGGCGGCAGATTTTTGACCATGTTTCTCTTCAACTCAAAAGTTACGGATTTTTGTCCCCTAAAACAGATCAAAAAATCTCGAAAATCAAAAAATACGTATTTTGAGAAATTGAGTTTTAGTGAAAAAAAGTTGATTAAAAATCTGCAATTTTTTTTTCGTGTACCTATTTTTTTCTCAAAAGTCCTCAACAATACCTACAACTTTGCCGAAGACACCAAATTGATCAGAAAATTCACTCAAAAGTTACAGTTGTTTGAATATTTACATACCATTTTTGTATGGACAGCAGCCAAAATTGTATGGAGACATGTATGGGTGAACCAATGACACAAAATAGCTTATTTGGTCATAGGGAAGGCCCCCACAAAGTTTGAGCCAAATCAAAAAATACATAAAATAAAAATGGTCGAAATCGGCCGATTTCGTAGAGAGTTGCTCATATTATCAATACAACATTGGAAAATTGACAAAATATAAATCATATATGGGCAGTAGGGTGTAATATCAAAATCGATTTTCCAGCACAGCACTTTTTCAGTTCCTTTTGGGGTCCTAAACAACTCCCCAAAGTTTGGGACCGATTGGTTTAGTCCTCACTTTGCGCAAAGCGATTCAATTTTCCATATACATTTGTATGGGGAAAATCATTTTTTTGGATTTTGATATTTATCAAATCCACGTTTCATGCTATATCAAAACCGGACTCATATTCGGATGCTCTGGAATGTCCTCTACAACTTTGCCGAAGAGAGTATGGTGCTAACTTGCTCCTGATAGAAGATATAGCGTCCTCAAAACTCGTCTAAAACGTGATTTTCGAGCAAAAAACACGTTTTAGACGAGTTTTGAAAACGTTGTATCTTTTTTATGGGCAAGCTAGCACCATACTCTCTTCGGCAAAGTTGTAGAGGACATTCCAGAGCATCCGAATATGAGTCCGGTTTTGATATAACATGAATCGTGGATTTGATAAATATCAAAATCCAAAAAAATGGTTTTCCCCATACAAATTTATATGGAAAATTGAATCGCTTTGCGCAAAGTGAGGACTAAACCAATCGGTCCCAAACTTTGGGGAGTTGTTTAGGACTCCAGAAGGAACTAAAAAAGTGCTGTGCTCACTAAATTTGGACAACTTTATTTTTTTCCATACAACCATATTACACCCTAATGGGCAGTTCTCTAGAGTTTAATAAAAAACCTTATTTTTATTTTTGTAATTTTTGATTTGTGTGATTGATTTCTTCATGCAAGTCTCCACTTAAATTTGTGGGCTGTCAATAGAAAAGTGCTAAGAAAAGAAAACATTCGAAAATCTGTTCTTCGAGAAAGGATTTTCTGATCGTATAGCCCAAGTAACATTTTAGGCTTCATAAAACCGCTATAAAACCTATCAGCCAAAAGCAACATTAAAACCACATAATCGTAAAAAAATCCCCAGAACCTCGTTAAACCCCACTTCAAACCCAAAAGGACCTACGCAAAAGGTTGTTACGGCCTATTTATAAAACTCACATAGGAGTTCAAGGCATTACAACTGAATCCTAACAACCTCCTTAAAACCTTGATAAAACCGTTGTTAAAACCTTGATAGGAGTTAGGGAAAAATGTCATTTCATACGTCTTCACGCGTCTTATGACAAACAAATTTTATTCTGGCAAAAAAAGTCTTCGTCTTGCCAAAGAAATAATGGAGATGGTTGTTAAAAATTGCGATAATGATATGATAGATATTGGAGGCAGAGGCGACGCGTGGCCAAAATGTTTGCCTGTTCAAACAATCTTTTCAGTAATTTTCAAGTTTTTTAGCTCAATCATATTTAAAAAAATAACCTTTATACATAATAAAGAGAAATTAGATGATGTTAGCAATATTGTTGTGAGAATTGTTGATTACAACAAAAAACTCGTGCAATGGATTGAACGTTTAACGTTTATTGTTGCATTGATTTTCAAAATGGGCTTTTTAAGCACATAACAAATTTTGAATTGATAGCCTTAAATAAAAAATAATTCAAGCAAAACAATGCCAAAGGGCCGTTGTGGGATTGTAAACAAAGAGTGTGTCCTGCTCACGCTAGAGGATGTTTACATCTGGCATGAAAGGGATACACTCTTTGTTTACAAACCCACAACGGCCCTTTGGCATTGTTTTGCTAGAATTGCCATAGTTAAGTATAAAAAATCTGTGATTTTTTGTTATTTTACTGCATCTCATATCACAATATAAATCTACAAAAAAAAATGAAAAACTTCACTTAATAAAATTTTCCCAAAAAAATTTAAACGATCAAAACTCAAGAATTCAAACCAAGTAGACATTATTACGACAGCTTATTGAAGCTTTATTTTGATTTTTGTTTTTGGACAAACAACATGTAAAGGAAATTAGTGCATGCTTGGTAGGTTAAAGATTTTGTTCTATTTTTTTCCAAATTATTTTGCAAATCTGTCGATGAACGTGCTTGCTCACTTTTAACTGAGCTATTTATTACTTTATTTCAGTTAAAAACGCAACATGCCGTTCTACTATTTATAACAATTAAAAAAGTTTTACAAAAATATTTGAGCGAACACGCCAAATCGTCTTGGAATCATCGAACAGCCAAGCGCATCCGTATCCATAGAGTTCTCAATGAAAATCTAACGCGCACTGAAAATTCTCTCAAACAGCCGCCAACCTGTTCGGATTTCTCCATGCACGAGTTCCCATACAACGCATCCAAAAAATACACAGAAAGACCTCCCTATTTGTACACGCTGGACGGTATGAATGTGGTAGTTCAGGGTGTGCATGAAAGCTTTTGGACAGTCGACATAAAAGCGCGCGAGCCAAGGCGCGAGCAAGGAGAGAGCAAAATATGGAGTTTTCTCTCTCTCTTTGAACTTTGCTCTCTCCCTGCTCTCGCCTCGGCTCGGTATTCAAGCCTTTATTAAAACTTTCATAAAACCTTATTGAAAACCATGCGGCTTTTATTTACCCCAGGTTTTATGTCCGATGCATAAAATCTTGTAAGAACCTATCAATTAGCTCTTGGCAACCAATAATGTAATGAATGCCCAAATAAAACTATTAAGCAATCAAGATGATACCATAAAACCTGAATAAAACTTGGTGGTGGCTAGATGGTTTAAAAATGTTACTTGGGAGGCGTCCTCTGCAAAGTTGTAGGTTATGATTGGGGTCATTCATAAAAAAAAGAATTTAAAATTTTTAAAAATTTCCCAATTTTTAAATAATTTTTCTCGCTTTTTTTTGACAATTTCAACCCCACCTTGGTTTTCTTTTCATTTTTTTATTTGTTTTAGTAGATCAAAAGTGCCAACTTTTAAGATAGCATTTAAGTATAACTATGGCTACCAACTCTTGCTCCGTGCACTTAAAATATTTGGAAAATAAAAATGAGTTTGTGACATAAAAATATTAAACTGAGTGGTAACCACACACAGAAAAAAAATCCAATCCCTAAATCGTGAATTTTGTTCATGAATTTAAGAACCACGAAGGAATTCATGAGTATTGTGCATTTGCACTATAAACGTGAATATATTACTCCGTGGTTCTAGAATTCATGAACACAATTCACAATTTCGGAAATTGATTTTTTTCCGTGCCAGTTTAAAACATTCAATTTGAAGCTTATGACTTGCATATTTCAAAAACATTTTTAAAATAAACCGTTGCTTGGAGCACTAAATCTTTATTTTTTCCAATTTAATGTATGTTTTAAAATTCACGAATTGTCAAGTTTGTTATTACGAGTAACATCGCTCTGAGTGTTAATACGAGAAAATTTGTTAATTCAGATTTTTACAAGCTTCTAAATGCTCTTGGATATTTTATTAACTAAATTTGTTTTGCAAGGATTTTAAAAAAATAATTGGTATTAATGTATGAATCACCCAAACTATTTTTTTAAAATCAAACTCACAGGTGAGTTAAAATGTCTAATTAGAAAGCAATTTAAAAAAGTTGTTATCATCATCATTGAATTCCTTAACAATCCGCACAAAAATCTGACCTGTTAAAAACTCCGCAAAGAGGGTCGAAAATCCGTACGGTTCGGAAAATTTCCGTACAGTAGCCTTAGGTATAACGGATGTTTTGATTTTGGGCACAATTGAAGTAGGTAAATAATTAAGGAGCGGCCGTGGCTGACTGGTTACGGTGTTCGCTTTGTAAGCGAATGGTCCTGGGTTCGATTCCCATCTGCTCCCAACGAGAAAGTATAGGAAATATAAATCTTGAAACTCTGAACATGAACGAAAAATCAAAGTCGCACGAGTCAGGGTTCGATCCCCCGTCCTTTGGATTGGTAAGCAAAAATGCTAACCACTAGGCCATCGCGACTTGGTGACTGGAATTAGGAATACTGTTGCTATCAACTATATACGCGCTGGGTCCTTGTCCATTTGACAAGGGTTCGGAAGTTCTAAATAACGTTTGAACCCGATTGGTCCAAACGTTCTTCAGGGCGGGGCTTGTCGATAAAGCTGAAGTACCTCGCGCTCGGCTAGCCAGCGTAGAAATGGGTCACCGAAGCTCGGCAGAGCTAACACCTTCCAAATGCCTATGCGAGTTATTTGCATGTATAGAATGTAGATCTAAAAATACATGGAAACAACTCAATTTGTAAGAAGCGACCGCGTGGTCCCGTTTGGTTGGTTGCACACACACACACACACACACACACACACACACACACAATTGAAGTAGGTAAATAATTCAAACAACATAGTTTGAAGAGCAAAAGTTGGTCTTAAAAAAAAGTTATGATTTTAAAAAAATAGTATTTTCAACTTGATTTCTAAATCTGAAAGTACTTTTGTAAAATGTTGATAAAGTGCACCGTTTTTGAGCTAGCCTGTCTTTTATATTTTTTAACATATATGTAGTGGTTATCCTTGTGCTTCTTCTTTTTTTTTTTTTTTTTTGGGAGGGTGGTCCAGCCGCACATCGTTGATGTTGAAACCTCTAAACTGGGCCCTCGTCCTGTCACGTCCGTCAGTAGTCTTGTCGTACATTACAACTAGAATCAGATCTTCCAATGAATTAGTACACTTCGACCAAATAAACACTGACGCTGTATGGATCTGACTCTAGAATAAATGCACAGTTACGTGTTATTCATAAGTCCAAAATGTTCAATCATTCATATAAGTCCAAATATTCATTTGCTAACTACTTTGGATTGAAAATCTAAATTTTAATCTAAAATCCTCTAAAAGTCTAAACTTACTGTTCAAAACTTAACATTACTTTAACTGTTGTAGTACTACTTTTATCAAAAACAATAAAAATTTATGAACTGATATACAAATAGGACAGAATCGCGATTTGAAAAAGAAATGACCATTTACGTCAAAAGATCCGTAGTTCCTCGATTCGCAACAATGGTCGATACAACCATAATCCGAAAACCGTTAGTTCAACAGATCAACGAATTTTGTCCGATATCATTACATTATTGATTGATCGAGACTCTATGGACAATTTGACATAAAAGAATGCCTATAGACTATAGTATTCTACATCAATCAAAGTTTATTGACAGCATTACTCTAACTTAATAATTGCAACTAAATTTAACATCAAAAAGATTTGGAAAGGATACAGATTTATTTTAAATGCTAATGCTAAGCAACAAATCAATTGTACTATCCTGAAGTCCCGACCTAAATCCCACATTGTGATAGTGAAAAAGTCACAGAAGCAGCGGTGTCTTGTGCAATTGTGATATTTTCACTATCGGAGAACTACTTAGTTCACGAAGACAGCTTATCGGTCAACGCTTAAGCCCTGGGGCTGCGGCAAAGCGAGTTCTCGTAGCATGAAGTGGTGTCCATAGTGCTTATAAAAAAAGAATGTATACCCAAATTTTAACTAATGCACTAGGATCAAATCATGCCCCTTGACTTGACAAGGCCCAGGGAGTGGTTATCCTTGTGCTTCTTCGAAAAAAAAAATATTTGTAAATAGAAAAATAGAAAATTTTCTACAATTAGCTTTTTGGAACATTGACAAAAACATTAAAAAATACCAAATATGAGTTTTTTAAGTGCTACAAAATCGACCCTCAATTTTAAATTGATTATGTCCTGGAAACCATAGATCAGATTTAAAAAAGTGGAACTTGTGTGAAATTTTCTCGAATCCTTGAAAAAATATTTGTATAGGTTTAAAAAATCACGACTTTAATTTCAAAAGGGCTTAAATAAAATTAATTAGAGGTTGACAAATACGCTCTTTTTTATGAGCCACTCATTTCCGCTCGCTCATGAAAAAGAGCGGCTCTTTTGAACTGCTCTTTCGCTAAAAAAAAGGTTTTTTAATACAGTTTTCTTACATCACATTCAAAAATTAAAAATTTGTTAAACTTTGAAAAACAAATCGGAACTTTAAGTAAAATTCATACTAATACATCTACATTTTTGTAATTGTCGGCATATTCTACAATTTAGTAAAACATTTTACTCCAAAATATAAAAAAATTACATTTTAATAAGACAATTATTTCTGCTTGAACGGTGCACATCAACCAGAGCTTTTTGCACCTAAATTTTGAGCAGTGCTGCTATTCGAGCGAGAAGAATGAAAACTTTGCTCGCGAGCTTTCCCTCTCCTCGCTTGCACTCGCCTTTTCGCTGTTTTACTTCTCGCTCGCAGGCAATTCTGCCTCACGCTGTTCGCGAGCGGAGGAGAGCACGGGCAATTGCTCTCGGCAGCTCGGGACCCGCGGCGAGAACTCGAAAGAGAGAGAGAGGAACAAATCTCGCGAGAGGGCGCGAATTCCAACACTGCACTTGATTATTTTGAAAACTACGGGAACTGCGTTATAATTTAGAAAACAACACAAAAAAATGAAAAAAAAAGATGAATAAATGTCCTATAAAATTACATGTTCTAGGTTTGTTACAGTTACATAAGTCACGAAAAACGGCAGTTTCGTTCTATTAAATTATTTTAGTAAAAAAAATTTTTTTTTAAAACTACCCAAGCTTATAAAAAACTTTAAACTTTTTTTTATGAAAATTTAATTTTTCAATAAATTAGTACGTCAGGAAATCGGACAAAATTTCTAGTTGAAAAATTGTTTTTAAGCTGTTGCACAGTTTTTATTTCATGATTTCAGTTTTAAATTAAACAAAATCTACATGCATTTTAAGCGCTAAAAATAAGATTTGATTGAGATTGAGATTCTGCTGGTATTTTTATTCAGAAAACTAAACTGAGGTCGTAGGATTCGATTTTCAGAAAAAAATAAAAAAAAATCTTTATGGTTCGCTTGTCTGAAGTTCCATACATATCTTTGGGAAATCGAAATTCAGATAATCGAGTCTTGACTGTACGTCAAATAATTATTTGATCGTTTATTCAACCATAAAAGAAAAGTGATGTTTTGCTGTGAAAGTGCTATTCAATGATGATATTTTTTTTTTAAGTTATCATTTTATTGATTTTTTCACCAGCAAATTATTTAACAATCGAATGGATAACATACCCTACATTGATAATTTATTAATGTTTTATCTCAATTAATAAAATTAAGTTAAAATTGTGCTTATTACTCCTACAGCTAAATAAACAAATCTCATAAATTTTCCAGCCAAATAAACATGTTTTGGGGCCAAATCTCTCGTGCACGCAATGCCATAAAAGTGTACGACCTTGAGCCGAGCGGGAGGAGAAAATTCTGTTCAGAACTGTTTCTTCCCGCGAGCGGGGGGCCATAAAACTTTGCCTTTATCTAACAGGTGCTGATTTCATAACAGGGTGCAGTGTTTTTTTTTCTCGCTTTTTGATTCTTCCTTTTTTTTTTTTTTTGTTCTGGGAGGGTAGTGAAAAGGTTATCTTGTTTTTATTCATGTTTTTTTGGGAGTTTTGTTTTTGTAACTTATTGTTTATGCTTCTTACCTTAACAAATTATCGCGATCCAGTAAAATTGCTGTTTTGCTGTGCACTAGAAATTAATTCTCGGAGTTTTTCTTGATTCAAAATCCAATTTAATTAGTGAAGCCCCAACAAAAACAAAAAGTCACCAACTGGTTCACTGTGGCCAATTGGCCTGTTCGCCCCCCCTGCACTGATTCCCCTACGTCGTTGTTAATCCTTCCTCAGCTGGAGACGTGCCTGTTCCAGCGTACACTTCGCGATCACTTCCAGAGCCACAGCAAAATCCATTATCATCACCAGCAGCAACGTAATTTGCTCGTCGCCATTGTGTTTTCCTTCTCGAACAAAAACAAAGTCATCTTTTTTTCTCCTCCCAACTTGAGCCCACCCCACTAAATCCGTTCGAACCGTCTCGCAATCCGGTCACATCTTGGTTCCCTCCCGTCGCGACGACCGATATTCCAGCACTTCCGGACGATTTCGCGAAAGGAAAATAAAAAGTCTCTTTTTTCGTCTGCTCAATTTTATAACACACCATAAACTGCGCCACACAACTGGGCACGGGTCACTCACTGCTGACTGCTGCTGCACAAACACACGGAACACCGTTTTGAGTCACTTTTTTTTCCACTAAGCGCACAGAGCGACGGACGGATTTTACTGCGGAACGCGGAGGAGGAAGATTGTGCGGATTCGGGATGCGCGGTCAGTCAGTGGACAAAAAACAAAAACAAAATGACAGCTGTGGCGAGTGCAGTTGACAGCGTGAAAGTAACGCGAGTAACGTACGAGGAACAGGGGTGGGATTACAAGAACAACAACAAATAATACACGATTATTGATTTTACTCAATTTTTAGGTTAAAATCAACATTGAAACATTCATCTCATCAGGGAAACAATTCGACGCCAACATTTCAAAAAGCATCATGTACAAACCATGCGTTTTGAGAAAAACGCATTTGAATGTAGAGCATCCATTTTCAATTACCATTTTTATATAAAAGCAAAATAAGATGTTCTAATCATTGGTTCTAATGATAACAAACGATGAAAAACGTTGCTTTTGTTGTTACTTGATCATCCATATTCAATAAAACATTATTTCCGTAATTTTATTTGAGAAAAACAAACATAACTTCTTTTGAAATCACCAACGTCGATATCACCCTGCTGTCACTGAGGGGGGCGCTTTGTTATGATTCGTTTTTCTTCGCCGAATGTACATGGCGCTTTTTTCTTGTTGCTTTTTTCGTAACGAGGTTTATGTAGCCTTTTGTTTGACAGGTTGACAGGGCTATATAAACAGGGACTGCTGATGGCAGAGATTTTGTTTATGTTACTTTATTTAAAATCATGACTAAACAGACCTTAATGAAGTAACTTTTGCTCATTTTTGGTGGAGAGGTACACAGAAAAAAATATGTAAATTTACACAGCACG